>NC_058131.1:504828267-504883703 GCF_016433145.1 Gracilinanus agilis | reverse complement strand
AGAGAGGGAGGGAGGGAGGGGAGGAAGAGAGGGAGGGAGGGAGGAAGGAAGGAATGAAGGAATGAAGAAAGGAAGGAAGGAAGGAAGGAAACTTAAGAGCTGGAAGTGAGGCAGCAGAACATTCCAGCATTCCAGGCATGAGGGACAGTCAAGGCAAAATTAGAGAGATGGGAGATGGAATGTAGTGTACTAGGAACAGCAAATAGGATAGAGTGGCTGGATTATAGAGAATATGTAGAGGGGATAAAGCATAAGAATTGGTACGTAAGCATTTATTAAGTACCAACTATGTGGCAAGCACTGCGCCAAGCTCTGGGGATACAAAAAGAGGTAAAAGAGACCCTGCCCTCAGAGAATTTCCATTCTAGGGAAGACAGGTAACAAGGAGCTATGTTAAGAAGAAAAATGCCATACCAAGGACTTTAAAGTAGAGTTCATGGGTTAAAATATAAAAATGAAAGCAAGTCGAATTTTCAAACCAGTTCTGCCACTTGCTTCCCCAGGTCTTACCTTGTATATACCCAGGTTGCAGTGACTTTCTTTATTCCTTACTGGAATTCCCACCTTCTTCATGGCCAAGTAGAATGTGACCATGTCTTTAAGCTGTTCCGAAAAACCTTCTAGACACGTCAGGGTGTCAGTACACGCACCAAACTCATATTTCTTGTACTTTAGGCCATTATTTCTGGTGAAATTGATAGACAATTGCAGTCATGGACTGTTCAACAATTGGCAGAGTACAATTCTTTTCTTTCCTTGTCCTCAGCCAAGGACAACAAGTAAGATCACTTTTCTTTTTATCTTTTTAATTGAAAGATATGATTTTTTTTCTCTATGAATTCATTGCTTCCAGGAACCTCTGGTGTAGACACTCTTCCCAAAGCATAGCAGCAACTCCTTTATAATTTATAGTTCTAGGGTCAGCTAGGTGACTCAGTGGATAGAGTACCAGGTCTGGGGTTGGGGGGACCAGGGTTCAAATCTGGTCTTGGACTCTTCCTAGTTGTGTGACTGTAGGCAAGTCGCTTCACCCTGTTTGCCTAGCCTTTGCCTTTCTGTCTTAGAGCTGCTATTAGGACAGAAAGCAAGGGTTTAAAAAATAATAATTTATGGTTCTAGAGAGTTGTGTGGAGTACTTAGAGGTCAAGTATGTGCTTATGATTACATAGCTAGTATGTGTCTGTGACTCAATTCTTCCTGTCTCCAAATTTGGTTCTTTATCCACTATCTCATGCAGCATCTCAGACCTTTTAATAAATTAGGACTATAGATTTAGAGCTGGAAGGGACCTTAAGGGCCACTTAGTCTAGCCCCTGCATTTTACAGGTAAGAAATTGAGCGATTGAATTATTTACTTAACATCATACAGTTAGTAAGTGGTAGAGCTAGAATTTGAGTCCAAATCCTCTGATAATAAACCAGTAGATATTCAATAAATCATCATGGGTACTAGAACTCTGGAATGAAAATTGGAAGAACTGGTTTCTAGTTCCATCCTCGCTACTAATTATCTAAGAAGCCTTAGTAAAGTCATTTAGTTTCTCTAAGGGTGAGACAATTTTGTTAGATTAGTGAAAGATTCAGCTACTCTCTGATAAATAGAATGATCCAAGACAATTCCAAAGGACTCATAATGAAAAATGCTATACACATCCAGAGAATTTATGAATTCTGAATGCAGAATGAAGAATATTTTTTAATTTTATTTTTTATTATTTTATTTTATTTTGGTTTTGTTTTCCTTCATAACTTGGCTTATATAGAAGTATGTTTTGCATGACTTCAAATGTATAGCCTATATCAAATTGCTTGCCTTTCTTAAAGAGGGAACAGGAGGCAGGAAGAGAATTTGGAATTCAAATTTTTTAAAATGAGTTAAATTTTTTTTACATTCTTCCTCTAGAAGAAATTATATGTATAGCCTCATTTCAACCAGCTGAACAAAGATGGATTCCTAGCAGGTGGCAATGAAGCTGACCAAGAAACACAAATTCCTTTGTACTTTTTTTTATGGACAAGTAATGTAATTTGGTTTGTATATTACTCAATAAACTATTTAACTGAAGGGGAGCCTAGCTTATGTCTCTGATCCTTGGAGTCCTGACTCTAACACATAGTTCTTAGATTCTATCATTCTGAACATTTATTGAATGAATCCATGAAATAATGAACACATCAACAAATGAACTAAAGGCATAATTTAAATAAAGCATGAAAAGATTTCACTTTTCTTTCTCTTCTTCCCTTGACCATCTTTTCTATATTTTTACCCTACCTTCCTCTTAGTCATTAGTTCTGAAAACCCTGACACCTAGTCATTAGTTCTGAAAAAGGCAAGAAATTTTTTTATTAATTATTAAACCAATAATTAACAACTGAATCGGGATGGCAGTACTGTACACAGCAGCCCAGAAGAGGGTACTAGTCTGCCTCCCATTTTGGCACTGTCTGCATTTAGCACATAAAACAGACAGAGGGCTTTCATTGTCAGTTCTTGAGACTAGCTTTCATGATATTACTGTGCAAAACTACATAACTGTCAGGCTCTCAACATTTGATACCAGCATACCCAAGAGAACAGAAAAGGGCTCTTGTGTCAAGAGCACAACTGTTGCTGACCTTGGGATGAATAGTCATCCCAGCCCAGCTTTTTAGTGTATTCTATCTCTAGGGCTCCAAACCAACAAACCACAGAGACATCCAGGGAAAAACACCCAGCCAGGTAAGGCATAGTTTTCTAGGCCACTTATGTAAGAAAGAGGTTATACCTGGCTCACTTGCCATTCTTCTTTTCAACAAAATCAGCTTTGGAACCACAGTTTAAGGTACACCAGCCCAGAAGTCTGGGCTCTTTCTCCTTTAATATGTTTCCTTTAGGCAGTAGCAGAGTAAGAGAGAAGCTGACTTCCTCCTTGTGACAACTGACAACAATTGCTGCCATTTTGTTCTTCTAGTTCAACTGCCAGATGCCCTGGTTTTGTGGCAATAGCATAGCAGGAGAAGAAAAGGGGGCTGCAGGTGAGATTACAGCATATCAGAGTGAAGTTGCATTGGGGCATTCTTGGTCATTTTTCCTCGGAAGTCTAGGATTTACTCCTAGGCTGCATGTTTTCCCCAAAGGAGTTTTATGGGTTGGACTGTGCTACTAAGCTACTAAGAGAAAACCAAAGGGCTGGGTGATGTTAAGCCTTTGTCACAAGGGAAGGACAAGCTGCATTTTTGCCAATACCTTCTGATTCCTTTTTTCTCTAAACCAAATCATTGCCAGGGGCTGGAGGACGCTGACTGTCAGTGTCTGGGAGAACCCTAACAACTAGTGGTTGGTGGATTCTATTAGCTGCTGGAGGACCCTATAAGTATCTGGAGGACCTTGGCTATCACTGACTTTCAGTGGTTGGAAGACTCTATCAGTGGTTAGAGAATGCCTTCACAAACAGTAATAGTCATAATGTTTTGTTACTTAGGTTAGGTCCTTTTCCCCAGTTACTCATAGTCTCTTCATCATCCCACTTTTAATTTTTTAAAGAAATGAACAGGAGGAAGCTAGGTGGCTCCATGGATTGGGAACCAGGGCTAGAGATGGGAGGTCCTAAGTTTAAATCCAGCCGGCCTCAGACACTTCCTGGCTGTGTGACCCTGGGCAAGTCACTTCATCCTCATTTTCCTAGCTCTTACCGATGTTCACACTTGAAACTAATACACAATATTAATTCTAAAATGGAAGGTATGAAGAGGGAATTACCCTCCCTTTGTTTTCTTTGATGTAATCAGTCAGGAACTTGAAGATCCTTTACCATTGATGTGCAAGTACAGAGACATCAATGGATCCCACAGGCACTGCCCCCTTGGATAGAACCAGGCAAATTAAGGAACTATGATTGGTTCCTGAGATGTGATGTGGGAGAGCTAATGGGTGGAGAAAAGGGTTTATAAAGGCGTGACCAGAGGTCTGAAGAGACATTCTTAGGTTGGTGACACTCTGGCTGGAGATACTACTGCATTGGTGACTGTTACTGAAGAGACTTGTGGATTTCTGACTGGAGATTGGACCTGAGGGAGCCTTTGTTGGTGATGAGCCTCATTCCATTAGAAGGGCAATTAGGGTATTTAGCTAAACTGCTCTCTACCTCTTTCCTACATTTCCCCCTCTTCATTATCACTACTTTGATGTAATAAAGCTACTAAAACTACTAACACACTCATAATTTAATTTTAATTATTACAATTTGGCAACCTTTTAATTATTACAAAGGTAAGGGTTTAAAAAAAATGAACAACCATGAGGGCAGTAACTATACGTTAGTCATCTTTATACAGGGTATCCCAAAAGTCTTAGTAGAGCCTGAATCACACACTCAGTGTTCTACATATAAAAGATGGTCAAAAAATGCTTGCTGAGTGAATGAATTAAGGCATCAAACATTCACACCTCTAATCTGAGATAGGTGGATGAAATATAGTTTGTGTGAAGCACAACAAATCTTGGAAGTCCAGGGACTTCCAATCTCACTTGATGATATGCAGCTTATAAATTTCTGTTTTCTTTATGTCTGTAATTGATAGGTACTCCTACACTCCTTTGCTCTTTATTGGGTATGGTCATACGAGAAACTAGGCAACTAAGTGGTACAGTGGATCAAGTGCCAGGCCTGAGATCAGAAAGACCCATCTTCCCCAGTTCAGATCTTGTCTCAGACACTTCCTAGTTGTGTGATCCTGGGAAAGTCATTTAACCTTATTGGCCTCAATTTCCTCATCTGTAAAATGAGCTGGAGAAGGAAATGGCAAACCAGTCTCATATCTTTGCCAAGAAAACCTCAAATGAGGTCATAAGGAGTCAGACACGATTGAAATGACTAAACAACAAAAAATAAGAAGCTTTAAATTTTCCTGGTATATTTTTTTCTGGGCCTTCACTTTGCTAAAAAACACTACCTTTAAGGATAGAGAATGAGTTTCTATTGATCAAGGTCTGCCAGTTGAGGTTCTTTAGCACTGTAAGTTCCATGAAAGCAGGAAAATCGATTTGTCTAAGACTCATCTTAAACCTAGCACAGTGGCCAGCATGCCACAAATATTTAATAAATATTTAAGGAATGTGTTAAAATTAAATTGGTTGTAGAATTTCTAATAGGTTGAGAACTTAAAAGCCACCCAGGTCCACTTCCTTCTTGATATAAGACCTCTTACAATAGAGATGAGGTCTGGTTGGTACTCATCCATCAAATCAATACATCCAGTGCTGAAGAACCTCAACTGGCAGACCATTCCTTGATTGTGCAGTCCTAATTGTTAGAGCCTTCTTTATTCCATTGAGCTAAAATGAATCTCCTTTTAACTGACACTCTTTGGATATTAAAAATAGAAAGGACCATAGAGTTCCAAGCCCCTCATTTATAGATAAAGAATGTGGTTCCAATTCTGCCTTCTGGGGACAAGTAGAACAAATAGAGTTCTTTCAATGATGACTATTCAAATATTTAAAGAGAGTTATTATATTCTCCCTCTTTCCCCTCTCCATGTTTTCTCTTCTCTATGCTAAATATCCCCCTTTGACAATCCCTCAGAAGAGAGAGATCCTAGAATCTTCATGGGCTTGGACATCCTCCTCTAGACACATTCTGGTTGGATAATATACTCTTCTTAAAATATAGTTCTCAGAAATGAACTTTTTGGGACACCAGATTTGTAATGGATGGCCTGGGACAGGCCACCTCCTTTATGTTAGGTATCCTTTAAGAATGATTTGGGCCTTTCTATTCTCTGAGGAAATTTCTGAGGTCAAAAACTAGCCAAGAGTCATCGTTTTCTCCCAGGGCTAGTCTTTCCCAGTGAAGGCAATGAAGATACTGGCCAGGGGGTTCATAATACCACAGAATAATTGAATTTGAAGAGATATTAGAGATCATCTAATAAAGGATGATCATACAGCTCTTTTTTTTTACTTTTTAAAAATTTTGATTAATTTAGAATATTTTTCCATGGTTATGTGATTCATGTTCTTTCCTTTCCTTCCTCCCTCCCCCCTCCCATAGCCAAGTTGCAATTCCACTGGGTTTTACATGTATCATTGATCAAAATCTATTTCCATATTTTTAATATTTGTAATAGAGTGATCATTTAGAGCAATGGTTCCCAAACTTTTTTGGCCTACCGCCCCCTTTCCAGAAAAAATATTACTTAGCACCCCCGGAAATTAATTTTTAAAAATTTTAATAGCAATTAATAGGAATTATATATATTAATGTTTCTCCCTTTTTCGTAAAATGCACCTGTGGCCATCACCGCCCCCCTGGATCGCTGAAGCACCCACCAGGGGATGGTGGCGCCCACTTTGGGAATCACTGATTTAGAGTCTACATCCCCCTCATATCCCCATTGAACCATGTGATCAAGTGAATGTTTTTTTTTTCTCCACAGTTCTTTCTCTGGTTGTAGATAGTGTTCTTTCTCATAAGTCCCTCAGAATTGTCCTGGATCATTGCATTGTTGCTAGTACAGAAGTCCATTACATTCGATTGTACCACAGTGTATCAGTCTCTGTGTACAATGTTCTCCTGGTTCTGCTCCTTTCGCTCTGCATCAATTCCTGGAGGTCATTCCAGTTCACATGGAATTCCTCCAGTTCCTTATTGATCTTACAAGCTCGTAAGTGGTATGGCAGGAATTCAAGTCAATGTCTTTTGACTCAAGTCTAGTAGGGAAAAGTCCTGGGGAAAAGTCAAGGGACCTGGGTTCACATCTGCTTCTAATGCTTACTTCCTATAGAATCTGAGATAGTAATTTTTTTAAACCGTAACTTTCCATCTTATTACCAATTCTAAGACAGACAATTGGGGTAAAGTGACTTGTCCTGGGCCATACAGCTAAGAAGTATCTGAGGCCACACTTGAACCCAGGTCCTCTCTACTCCAGCCCTGATGCTCTATTTACTGTCCCTGGGCCTCAGTACTAAAAACAACAATAATAACAATTAGAATTTGTATATCACTTTTAAGGTTTGCCAAGCTCTTTACAAACATAATTTCATTTTATCCCCTTAACAATCCTTGGGTATAGATGCTATTATTATCCCCACTTTACAGTTGAAGAAACTGAAGCAGACAGAGGTTAAATGACTTGCCCAGGGTCACACAAGAAACTTCTCAGGGTGGATTTGAACTCAGGTCTTCTTGACTCCCAGTCCTCTCTAGTTCTTATGACAAGGGCTTCTACAACATGCAGCTTCCAGGGCCCACTGCACCATCCCAAATTACATGAGACAGAGGACCAGAAGCAGCTGCTGCATCTCATTACTCTGTTCCATTTTCACCCTCACCCCAAACTGTATTCTCCAGGTTTGGCTTTCTGGCACACTCACCTGATGTCCAAGCCAGCACTCAGAGTAGGCAGCTTCCATTCGCCAGGTTCACTTCTATGGAGTAGGGTCAGAGCACCACTGTTGGCCCGGCAGAACTTTTCAAAGTCCTCAGCGAAGGATCTGGGCAGGATCACCACACTTGCCTCTTTTGGTTCTGCAATGAATAAGCTTACACATTCAATTGCTCAGTTAAGTCATTGTTTATAGCAAATCTCACAAAAGGCTCTCTAAAAGCTATGGCTCAAACTATATGGGATATATAGTTCTGGGTTCTCTGGTTCTGGGATCAGATGAGTTTGAGGGAAAAATATTTAAAAAAGAAAACTTCTTTGAGTAGAATGGGATGGAAGGCTGGAGCTATGATTGAATTGGTTAAAGGGAACTCCCAGAAAGGAAACTCCCTCTATCAACGCACACTAAATGGTTTCTGAGGTTCCTCCCAATTCTGGAGAGAGAGTCCCATTATATGGTCCTCTTTCTTCCATCACATACTGTCTCTAGGGGCAGCCTGGCCCATCCCAATGCATTTTCTATGCAAATAGGATTATAGGTAGGAGTTATTAACCTGGAGTCCACGAACTTGTTTTTTAAAAATAGCTATTTAGTAGACTTTATTTCTTTTGTAAGCCTGTGTATTGTGTTTTATGGATTTTTTTTTTAAAGTCTGGGAAGGGATCCATAGATAGGTTTCAACAAAGTGCCAAAGAGGTCATGACACAAAAAAGGTTAAGAACTCCTGTCTTGAACTCCCTATTTGATTAAAAACTGCTTGGGAAGATTAGAAAGCAGTCTGAGAGAAATTAGGCTTGCATCAACACTCTATATCACATTCTATAATTCATTTAAAATGAATATGTGACCTTAATATTGAAGATTGTATGATAAAAAATTAGAAGAGAAGCACATCATTTACCTCTCACAGGTATGGGTAGGCAACATATTCTTAACCAAACAAGGGATAGAAACCATTACAAAAGATAAAGTAGGATAACTTTTGATTACACAACACTAAAAAGAGTCGGCACAGACAAAATTAATGTACCCAGGATTAGATGGGAAACAGTTAAATGGGGAAAAGATCTGAGTATCAAATTTCTCTGATAAGTGTTTAGTATCCAAGATATATAAACACAACATATAATTTGATCAAACTGTATATATACATATAAGTACATATGTGCATATACACATACACACATATATATGAACAAAAGCCCTCCTCAATAAATAAATAAATGATCAAAAGGTTTGAATAAACAATTCATATAGGAAGAATGGAAAACAACTAACAACCACCAGAAAGAATACTTCATATCACTGATAATAAAAGAAATACAAAGCAAAACAACCCTGAGTTTTCACCTCATACACTGCAAATTGGAAAAAAGACAAAAGATAAGAATAGTCAGTGTTAGAGGAAAGATAGGCATATTGGTACATTGTTGGTGAAGAACTCAACTTGCATTTATTTCATTTAATTTCTTTCTATATTATTTAGTATGAAATAACTTCATCTTATATATTAGAAAGACTAGTCTCAGTTGTTAATTAACTGTGATAGAGGAGATAGCTTAAGAGCTCCTCTTGTAAACCTTCTTATGTTAAGTCCACATCATTACTATCTCCTGATTCTGAATAAAAATAACAGAAGCAATCATAGAGTCCAATGTAAAAGTAGGAATGGTATTATTTGTTTTTCTAAGCATGTATGTCAATAGTTGATCCTCAGATTTTATGACTCAGAGACAACTTTGTGTATCTTTAAGTTTCTTCTTGTGAATTGTCTGTTTTAATATCAATAAGTTTTTTTCTAAAATATTGTCTGAAAATAGTAGCGACAAGATCAATAAATTGCCTGGATCTTGTACTAGAATTTATCAGCTATTAGAAACATAATTTTGAGTATGTGAGTTTTATTAATCAGTGATTCAAAGCAACTGTCAAAAGCTTATAAAAACAACTGTGAACATCCACAAGATATCTTTCATCATAGACTGGGAATGATGGGACCACTGACTCTATTTATCCAGGAATAAAGATGGTTTTCAGTGCAGTATTATTTCTTACAGTGGAGCTATGAATCAGTACACCATTTTGGAAAGCAATTTGGTTTATACAAATAAAATGATTAAATTTCCATACCTTTGTTCCAGATACATCTAATCTTAGACCATTAATAAGACAAAAATCATCCTTGTGCTTTACTACCACAGTCTATGAGTATCTAGGGTCAATTTTAGGCTCTAATGAGGCATCTAGGAGAAAATACTAATAATGATAATAATGTTGGTAGCTAGCATTTATATAGTTATAATAGATTGGCATGTGGGTATTGCTTTGTTTTTGTTCGTGTATACTATGTGTGCCCACATGAGTCTGTCTAGATGTGACTCATCTCTAGTTTCTCCTCCCTCTTTCCCCTCCCCATACATTTGGCTTTTTAAGGATTTCCTAATACTTCAAAGTTTACAAAACACGTTACATGTCATCTCATTTGATCCTCACAGAAATTCTCTGAGGTGGGTGTTATTTATCCCATTTTATAAATGAGGAAACTGAAGCTAACAAAGATTAAGGATTTGCCCAGAGTCACACAACTAGTAAGTGCCCAAGGAAGGATTAAACTCACATCTTCCTGACTCTTAGTCTGGCACTCTCTGCTAAGCTACCTTGGTTGGCTACAGTGAGATGTGCTTTTCAGGCTGGCTCACAATTTAGCCCCTGGCTTTTTTAGAAACAAGCCCAAAGGGCTGTGAAATGCTGGTCTGGGTTACAGAAAGGAGCTTTGGAATTCCCTTCTGTGGACATCCTGGATGCTTGCAGAGCCACCATCTGTCTGGGAGAGTTCAGACGGGTTCCCACCTCTTGGGCCAACTCAGTATATGGAACTCATTATCTTCAATCTGATGCTTCCCCAGCTAATGTTACATAATATATTTTAAAAATGAGGACAGATGAGACCATCTCCATTATTTAGCTTAAGAAAGTTTACTGAATGTTCAGAACAAGCCCAGCATGACTCCGAAAATAATTTGGTATGCCACTAAAATGAAAGTCACTCTGGCTTTTCCTGCCTTGTATTCCCAGGCTAGGAAATAAGAACAACAATACCAGCCTTCTATCCCTCAGAGGCCTGATGTGGGAATGAATATGATTTTTAAAACCATAAATCAGGGAGGTGCTATGTATGGAAAGCTTTTGTTGTTTCTTTTTTAATTAAATGGAGTACACTTCACCTTCCCCACCTCCCTTCTATTTGTAAATCTCCTTTGATGATAATGGACAGTCCTTGAGTCAGGGTATTCATGTCAGTAATAAAAAATGAATTAAATAAAAGCCTTAAAATGTGCTTCTTTTGAGGCTATAGAGAGAACATCAGAGAGTAAGGGTACTTAATTTTCTAATGGAATTCACATATTAATGAGTAAGCTAAATCTCTTGGGTTTCAGCTGAGGTCTCAATGATTTAGTGAAAGACCTGAGATAATACTTCTGAGATCTTTTATAGATAAGGCATCCCCTCCTCTCCCTTCTTCATTCTCCCACTCTCCTTCCTTAATCCCCTCACTTCTCTTTCCTCTCCTCTTCTCAGTTTTCTCATCAATACAAAGAAAGTGTTTAGCTAAATGAGCTCTACAGTCCCTTATAACTTGAAGTATGAATCTAGGTGCAAGGAATAGTGAGAAACAAAATGAAAAAGTTTGATCTAAAGATTATTTTTTAATTCAATTTTATTTTAAGATTATTTTTAATTCAATTTTTTAATTCAATTTTATTTTAAATTTTGAATTCTCTCCCTCTCTCCTCTCCTTTTTTCCCCCATTGAGAAGGTAAGAAAAACAAAACCCATTTATAAATATGTAGAAACATGCAAAGCAAATTGACCATGTTCCCAGCTACAGGAAAGGAGAGGGAAAAAGGGAGAGAGACATAACTTTGGAAAACTTATGTGGGAGTTTGCTATTAAAAAAGAAAGAAAGAAAAATAATAAAGAAAAAAGGCTTCAATTTGTTCTCTGAGTACATTAATCACTAAATAATGATTAAGTACCTTCTATATGAAATGTATTTGTGCTAAGAACTAGATAGTTTTCTTTTTGGAGGTTAATAAAAAGTTTCTCCATGAGTCCTTTAGAATTATAGTTTATCATTGTGTTGATCAAAATTCCTTAGTTTTTCAAAGTTGATTATCTTGACAGGATTGCTGTTATATGCATTTTTCTTTTGGTTTTTCTCACTCCATTTTGCATCACTACATAATAATCTTCCCAGGTTTTTCTGAAACCATCCCCTTCATCATTTCTTACAGCACAACAACATTTCATCACATTCACATCCTATAACTTGTTCAGCCATTCCCCAATTGATGAGTATCCCTTCAGTTTCCAATTCTTTCATCACAAAGAGCTACTATAAATATTTTTAAATATGAGTCCTTTCCCCCTTTCTTTGATCTTTTTGGGGTACAGTCATATTATAGCAGTATCACTAGGTCAAAGAGTATGCACAGTTTAACAGCTATTTGAATATCATTCCAAATTGCTTTCCAGAATGGTTGGACTAAGTTATAGCTTCACCAATAGTGAATTAGTATACCTGTTTTCCCATAGCTCCTTCACATTTGTCACTTTCTTTTTTATCATCTTAGCCAGAGTTGTTTTAATTTGCATTTCTTGAACTATTTTCATATATAATTAAAGTCCAAGGGTAATGATGTCCCATAATCTTTTCTTTGTGCCAAGAAGATGCCTTCTTTGGCTCAAATTCATACCATATTAAACTTGGAAGAGGCCTTAGAGATCAGAGAGTCTGCCTCCTTCATATTACAATGGAGGAAACTGAGGCATAGAGAGACACACACAAGGTTGTCCAACCAGTTTGTGGCAGAGCTGGATCTGGAAGCCAGACTGCCTGACCCATTGGCTTTTTTCAGAACACCACACTTGTAAGTGTGACCTAGGTACTGGATATATTCCTCAATGGCTTCTTATTAGATATCTTGACTTATACTAGTGACACTTTCATCTCTGAAACTAAGCTTACTTTCTTTTGAAACCTACTCTTCCTTCTGACTTTACAATTTCTGTCTATACCAGCACCGTTAGTCTAGTCTTTCATATTAAGCAAAAACCACACATGCACACAACTTGGTGTGTCCTTTGGTTCTTCTCTCTCCCTCACTTCTAATAACCATTCATTTACCAGATAATATCAATTCCACCTCTATATTAGCTCTTCTATTCATCCCCTCTCTTTATTTTCCAGTAGAAGGTACTGTTCCTTCTCTAATAGAGAGACAGCAATGGGCCATGGAGAGACTGATAGACTGAGGCCAGGATTCAAAGCCTGACCTAAACACATCACCATTTAATCTCACCTTATTCGTCTATAAAATGAGAACCAGAATACTTGCAATAAGATCATAGATTTATAGCTGGAAGGGAACTTTGAAGACACCTAATCCAACCCTTTCTTTTTCAGGTGAGGAAACTGAGACCTAGAGAGATTAAGTGATTTACCCAAGATCACACAGGTTGTAACAGAGTGAGAATTGGAACCCAAGTCCTTTGACTCCAAGTCCAACATTCATGTCACTCTACTTTGCAAGCCTTTATTACCACTCACCTGGACTATTGTCATATTGTCATATACTCCTCGAAAGTCTTTCTAGTTTCATATTCCTTCTCTGCCCCATCTTCCAATCTTTCCTTCATACTGCTGTCAGATTAATCTTTCTTCTGCCTGAGTCTGATAATGTCATCCCTCTAGTCAAAGTCCTACAGTCCCATTCTCTTTTTAATTTTAATTTTAATTTTTTGGATTTGGAAATTTTTATTTAAATAATTAATTTAGAATATTTTTCCATGGTTACACCCATTCTTTACTGAGTAAAGTTCAAACCCACTGATTGCCTCAAACCTGGGATAGATTTTCTTAGAGTACTAATAAAAGGTAATCCCAAGTGCTATATTAACTTAGCGACAGACTAGTATTCGTGGATGATATAAATGGATATTTGGATTTTACTAGGAACTCAAGGGAGTTATTGAAAGTAATGGTACCCCTCCATTGTCCCCTAAACTACAAAAGGTCTGACACTGACAAAGGTACAATATACCAATGGTCTAAAAGGGAACTGCCTTATTCTCTCCCCTTCAGTCAAACTGCTCACTTATTTTTCCTTTGACAGTACCATCTACATAGGAAAGAATATTCTTGTTGCCAAATATGAATGATCTTTTTCTTTTTTCCCTGCTTAGGAGTCCCTTCAGAGGCTCAGGCAGCCCTCTGAGAGAGCACGAAGAGGATGGATGCTATCTATGGAATTGGGTAATTTGTTGGAGGTGGGGTGGCATGATGTTAAGGTAACTCATCTTGAGTCATAAATCAGACTTGTGCCATTTATGATAATTTGGGATCACTTTTATTCTCCTGAAGGAAAAAAGTCATGGTTTTATTATCTCATCATTTTGGTGATTATATTTATCCAGTTTACATGTATCACATTTAACCTAATGTTACTACTTCTCTCGGATGAAGTTTCTACACCTCAAGACAAAGAGTCGTTCCATCTTAGAACCAGAAATTATCTCAGAAGCTTTCTTGCCCAGCCTTTTCTTCAGGCAAAATCCCCTGATATAATATCCCTAACAAGTGGATATCTAGACTTCCCTGAGACACTTCTTTGATTTGAGTTAAAATTGTCCTCTCTACAGCTCCTGCCCAGGAGCCTTATCTCTGCTCTCTCAGTCAACAGGCATATATATTACGTGCTGGGGGGTTTCGGGTGTGCAGGGAGGACTAGCATCTCCTGTGTGCGCCTTTTCAGGGCTGCTCACCTACTTTGGGTGTCCACCTGTTATCCAGCTCTCCCCTGTGACCCCAAGAAGCCACAATGGGCATGACAGTCATAGCCTGGTAAAAAATCAAGCCAATAAAAACACAGACAGGTCTCAAACCCATTGTGAATTAGGGGGGATGCCTACCCTAAGCATGTGAAGACTTCTCCTGGTGGAACAGGCAGATGAGAACAATTTGTTCTAATGGCCAAGAAGGGAACTGTCAGATATTGAGGATGCCGGGGACATCCATTGCATTCTGGGCCATCAGCAGTCATCCTGACTCGTCTTGCCACTGGACTTAGATGACTTTGGAAGAGAGAGGGAGGCCAACAACTTTGTGCAAGGCAGCCTCATTTAAATCTAACCCTGTGATATTATCAGTCCTTTGTGATAAGCAATGAATTTTTATTGATCTTACCTCCTCTCCTTCACCTATCATATATATAGTTATTTAATTACACATTCCAGTCTTCCTTCTATAGGATGTAAAGTTCCTGAGATAGAGACTGATTTTTGTTTTGTCTGCATATCCCTAGCTCCATGGGCAGCTAAGTGGTACAGTAGAGTGCCCGGCCTGGAGTTAGCAAGACTCATCTTCCTGAATTCAAATCTGCCTAGAGATGCTTACGTGCTGGTGACCTTGGGAAAGTCACTTAATCCTATTTGTCTCAGTCTCCTCATTTGTAAAATGAGCTGGAGAAGGAAATGGCAAATTACTCAAGTATCCTTAAAAAGAAAACCCCAAATGGAGCATGAAGAGTAAGACATGACTGAAAGGGACTCAACACCTGGCACACACCTTTGCACCTGGCAAAGGACCTTGCACATAGTAGTGCATAATAAATGCTTGGCTAGATTGGACTGGAACACAAGAAGCAAGTTCTATCCAGTACTGTGTTTATTTTTTTCTTATTTTACCCATCAACACTTACCCCCTGACATGCTAGAAATATTTCTAGCATTGAATTTCTTCTGTAGAATCAAACTTCTAATTGCAGGAGGAAGGCGCTTCCTCAGATAGGTTGCGAAAATCATTTGCTTATCCTGGAATGAGACAAGGACAATTTGGTTAAGAAGAATCAGAGGAAGGAGAAAGAGATAAGAAAAACCCTTGCTCTTTGAGGTTCACCTTCCAACATCAGAGGTGCCTAACTTAATTCTCAAAATTCCTAAGTCTCAAAACTAATATTTTTTCATGGACTATTCTCAGGGCTGTTCCTGGATTAATAATAATATCTAACCTCTACATAGACCTACTATGTGCCAGGCACTATGCTAAGTGCTTTACAATTATTATTTCATCTGATCTTTGAAACAACCCTGGGAGATAGGTGCTATTATTATCACCACTTTACAAATGAAGAAACTGAGGCAAACAGAAGTTAGACGACTTACCCAGGGTCACACAACTAGTATAAGTGTCTGAAGCTAGATCTAGCTCAAGTCCTTCTGACTCTGGGCCTGGCTCTGATTCACTCTACCACCTAGCTGGTTATGGTGAATAAGGCCCCTGGATAGCTACATCTCAGGTTCTGATCAGAAAATGATTCCATTTCACACTATCTTTGTTTCCTCCTACCGCTGGTGATTCATAGAAAGCCTTGCCCCAAATCTTCTCTGCCTAGTCAAACTTTTATCATTCATTCCTCCCTACTTTGCCTAAACCCTTTCAGGAAGTCATCTTTCCTCTACCTCTCCATCTCCTACTGTCCTGAGAATTAAAACAAAACAAAACAAAAAACTATTGGCTTTAAAAAATGGTTCTTTTAGAAAAGTGACCACCATAGTTAAGATCAGTGAAAACCTTCCCAAAGTGTGTGAGGAGTGAGAGGAGGGACCTGCTCAGCTTTCTCTCACCTCTTCCTTTAGGCAATGAATTGTTTTATTCCTTTCAGTTCTGACTACTAAGGATGCAGTCAGGTACAATGGGAGAAGAAATGAACCCAGAATCAGAAAGACTTAGGTTTAAATCCCATCTCTGAGGTTCACTGCCTGTGTGACCTTGGGCCAGTCACAACCTCCCTGGACCTCAGTCTCCTTATTTTTTTAGAAGGCTTCTGAGGTTCCTTCCAGCCCTAGATCCATGACCCCATGAACTCCTATAGAAGACCTCAATCCTAGGCATTAAAAGCTTTAGAAGAAAGAGCAGAATTACATGTAGCTGGTACTGTTGGGTTCATATTGGATGTCCTTCTTCTGATGGCTATTCCTGACATTATGTGTGTAAGGGTCCATAACTCAATAACTACCAAACCTTTCTAGGGCTTGAGGTCTCCAGTGATTGCTTTTTTTAAATCTCCAAACTCTCCCCACTTCTTCCAGGGAAATGATTGGAGATTAGAAGGAAAAGAAGAGAGGCAAAGCTATGCCTATGGAGCAAAGTCATTATCTGTCTTGCCTGGATAATAGGGGTCTGGCATCTGTGTAGACCCTGTCAGTTTACTAAGACAGTGACATTCATGTGGAAGATGATAGGAAACAAAGGTCTGTTTCCACATTTCTAGAGCATCTTCCAGGTAGATGATGTCATCTTCCCTGATGGTTTTGGCACAAGTGCCAGACCCCTATTAGTCACATTCCTGGTCTTTTATCTGTAGATCTGGCCAGCAAAGCCTAAAAGGCATTTAATCTCATTCTTACATCTGCTCAGAGGCAAAAATAAATACAGGCTATCTCACTGATCAGACCTCTGACCTCATTCAGCCACGGTTCCTATGATTATGGTCTCTCTTTCCCTCCAGGCAGGCTGTTACTATCTGAAGAAGATTCCAATGGAATTCTTAGCCACCAACTCATTTTTTTCAACTTTGACCTCCCAGAAGAATAACATGCAAACTCCAGAGCCATTTCGATGACTAGCTAGAGATGACACCAATTTTCTACAAACAAACAAAAAACATCGGTAGAGCAGTTATGTCCAAATTCAGCTTTCTAAGTCCCTGGGTAAATAGCTCCTCAAATGAATTCCATATAACATGTAAACATGTTCAGCAGCTTAAAACAGCTGCTGTGGTTGTTTTAAGCCAAGTACACATAGGCCTGTTGGGACAGAATTGAACCCTTCTGGGTCCAAGTAAGAATGATCTTGTTGGATAAACATTTTAAGGTCATCTTTCCCACTCTGCTGTCAAAGAATTATGAAAGTTCCCTATATACTAATTTGACTTTAATATGTTGACAAAAGTAATATGATAAAATGTAAACAGCATTTGACTGACAGTCAAGAGACCTTGGTTTTTATTATGATTCATTAGTTATATGACCATGAGAAAGTCATTTCCCCAATGTCTGAGATTTAGTTTCCCCATTTGCTCTAAAAAGATAACAGTACTTAACACTACCTACCTTTAAAAATAAACATACCTCACCTTCTGTCTTAGAATTGATACTAAATATTGGTTCCAAGGCAGAAGAAAAATCAGAGCTAGGCAATTGGAGTTAAGTGACTTGCCCAGAGTCACATAGCTAGGAAAGTGTTTGAGACCATATTTGAACCCAGGACCTCCCAACTCTCTATCCACTAAGCCACCTAGCTGCTTCCACCATTTCATATATATGAAGGCAGAGAGGAAGAAGTTATGAAAGTCTACTGAGGCCCAGTTCAGACTCCTTTGCATATTTAACAAAACAGAGAGAGAGACTGACTTTATAATTAGACTATAGTTCTGTTGCAAAATTTGAGAAAGCAAAGAATAGAGCTCTTTGCCCATTACCAGTGGTCCAGATTCCATCAATAGAGGTTTATTTCTTTGGGTCTAGGACTTCAAGGGTTCTCTGTCAAAGTGTTTATGTTCCTGGGAGAGGGACACATCAAGTATTAGCTTCCCTGTTATTAGGACCAAGAGAAAACCAACTGAGCGCCAGATAAATCTTTGTAGGGTGAGAAGTTGGGCAAGTACCAGGAAGAGTATCAAATTATCATTATTAAAATATTAACTGTTCTCCTTGACCTATCTCATAGTCTTTCCAGGGCTGGAAGCCTTGATATGAGGGGTATTATGTGCAAAATCTCATACCCTTAATGCTTCAGTTACTCTTTAGTGCCCTAAAGAATAAAGCTCAGACTTCCTCAGTTTGCCATCCAAAGACCTCCCTAGAATGGCCGTGACATTCCTCTCCTACTGTATTTTATCCACTTTTCCCCTATGAGCTTCTTCCTAGTTAGGAATTCTTAAGCTGGAGTCCATGATTTTTTAAGAAAATAACTATCTCAATAGAATTGGTTTGTAATTCTATGTATTTTGTTTTGACCATTTAAAATATTATTCTGAGAAATATTATCTGTTCCATAGGCATCACCACCCTTTGGCATATAAAAGGGTTAAGAAATAGCCAAAGTAGTCCAACTATTATCTCCTAAAGTCAGTCTGGATAACACTATTGAGCCCCCCTCTATGGAATACTTTGCCCTTCTTCTCTGATTACCTCAACATGATATATTGGGAAAGGTACTGAGTTTAGAATCAGATGACCTAGGACTAAAGCCCCTACTCAGTCACTTATGTGATTTAAGTTTCCTTATGTGCAGAATGATAGGTTTGGACTAAATAATCTCCAAGGTCCCTTCCTACTCTAAAAGCTTATAATTAATATTTTTCAATCTTCAAAGTCCACCAAGTCCTACTTCTCCCACAAAGTTTTCTCTGATTATACCAGTCCACCATATTTCTCCAGCCTTTGACCTCCAATAACAATAACTGGCATTTATATAAGATTGTTAAAAAAAACCCAAAACTTCATATATAAAGAAAGGCTGTGAGCCCACAAATTTAGTGCTGACTGTAACACTTGTAACACAGTGATTTGTGAGTGCCCATTCTATAAGAGAGCTGTCATCTAAAAGAGCTTCTGCCATCTTGTGAGCATGTCTGAAGATTTATTTGATTTAGTGGTCATCCTACTTGGGTGGCAAAGCCCCAAATGGAGGCAACAATACTAGTTGTATTCTAGAATGGTTGTAAGGCTGAAATGAGATAATGAGCACAAAGATTTTTTTTATACAATTTTATACAAATATCAGTTATTGTTATTAGAGGTTAAAGACTGGAGAAATCATGGTGTGTTGGAATAATCAGGGAAATGGCAGTGCTGGGAGGTTAAATGACACGAAAATTCAATCTCAAATTTCCTGAGGGCAGGAACAGTTTCATTTTTTTTTTTTTACATTTGTCTGAAGCTCTTCACTATTTGGTTAGCCCAGAATAGGTCTGTGTTGGTGAACCTATGGCACGTGTGCCGGAGGGGAGCTGCTCCCTTCCCCCTCTCCTCTCACCCCTGAGGACATTTCTCACATGACCTGCCCCTCTGCCTAGCAGCCCAATGGAAGCACTTCCTCCCTCCCTTGTCTGGAGTGGGGGGGTGAGGGGTGGGGGGCTCACATGCAGTGTGAGGGCTGCAGTTTGGGCACTCAGTCTCTAAAAGATTCACCATCACTGGAATAGGTGCTTAATAAATTGATGACCAATAGGGTTGTGGTGCTCACAATCTTTTGGGATTTCCATTTATCCTGACACAATTTATTTCTAATAAATTGAAGTTAATTAGTAGAAAAATTAATTGGAATGAAAATTCTTTCTGTACCCCTCACCTGACAATTATCATACGCTGACTTATACTGGATTGTGTATATCTTGCCAGACTGGAGAGTCAACTCCTTGAGAGCCTCAGACGGCCTTATGTATCTACCCTAATCCCTAACCCAGGATACTTGAGCCCCCCAATTGCTATTAATTGACTGACTACTGTTTTCAGAGCACACAGCACCTGCTGGGCCCAGCATGGTATCACCTAGGAATGGAGCTGGTATGCAAATCACTCCATGTTCACTGCAGAAGGAGAAAGAGAGCTGAAGTTATACAGAAGCTGCTTTAGTGTGGGATTCATGAATTTTAATGATAGAGGAGAGAAATACAGAGTCTGGAGAGAAGAACATCATTTCTGAATGCACACTGTGTATGCTTGTGTTCTCCTCCTGCCTCCCCCCACCTATTCTCCCCCTCCCTCCCTCCCCAGCCTGAATTAGAGTAATTAAGCAACATTCTGTACAGATAGAAATTTTTAAAAAAGAAAATCCCCTCTCTTTGTCATCTTTTGACTTCTGATTTAACATACTGGCTGGCAACGAGTTACATACAGCGTTGGTATAAATATAACCCCAAGTGAAGGCTAGGTGGGTTAGACGTCAGTGGCACAGTCAACAACACCTCCCAGATGCCTCCTCTTCTCTGACCTGAACTTCAGGTCCCTGATCATCTGAGCACAAAACAGCTGCCCATGCCTCCTCCACGGGCAAACAGAGCCAGGCCGTCAAACCTGGCTTGTCAGCTTGTTCTGAGAGCACGATTTCTTCCCCCAGGTTAACTAGGGTAATGACCTAAATAGGAACACTATCTCCACAAACGCCTGGGTCTGGATTCAGTCTGGAAACAGTACTGTACACATCTCGCCTCCCAAGGAGAGATGGTGGTGGTGGTTGTTGTTGTTGCTGTTTTTCTGGATTGGTAATAAATGTCTGTAAAACTGAACTGAACTGAACTGTCTGGCAGCCCTCAATGTGAGAGCCCTTTCTGTCACCTTCGACTGTCTGAGCAGGGCACAGATCAGCATTCTGCCTAAATGGAATTATTCACATGATTTCCCCTCTTTTCCCTCTCCCTAAAATAAGGATCAGGAGGGGATGGGTTTATTTGTCCCTCTGGAGCTCTTATTTCTCTGCCTTTGCCCTAGCTTTTCTCAGTCCCTGAAATGCACTCTTGAAATCACATTTCCTTCTAAGCTCAGTTCAATCATGGAGCCTATCCTGATCCCCACAGCTTGCTAGATTTCCTTTCTCCCCCACCTCCAAAGCATTTTATATACACTTTGTATATATTTATTTTTTTCCCTCTCTCCCATGCCCCCCAAATCCTTTGCATTTATTTTATATACACTTTGTATATACATATATATTTTCCTTTCTCCCACATCCCCCAATCCTTTGCATTCATTCTATATACTCTTGTATATACTTATATATACATACATGTTTATTTTCCCCTCTCCCATGCCCCCAAATCCTTTGCATTCATTTTATGCATTCTTATATATATTTATACATACATGTTTATTTTCCTCTCTCCCACACCCCCAAATCCTTTGCATTCATTCTATACACTTTGTATATACTTATATATACATATATGTCTATTTTCCCCTCTCCTATGCCCCCAAATCCTTTGCATTCATTCTATTGACACTTTGTATATACTCATATATGTACATTATCTTCTCTCCAGTTTGGGATTATAAGCTCTCTGAGGTTAGGTATTGTTTCCTTTTTGTCTTTTGTCCTAAAAAACTTCACAGATTGGTTAGCACAGAATAGGCACTTAAGAAATTGGTGATGGATTGGGCTGTGGTCCCTATGATCTTTTGTAACTTTCATTTAACTCTGTGCTATTTCTTCCTAAAGATGCTGATTGGTAAGAAAATTAATTGGAATTGAAATTTTACAATTCTCCCATCCTTCAACAACTCCACTGTTTCCTGAAAAGTATCTCTTAATGCAAAAGCTATTTTGTCTGCCTAGGAAAGGATAACAGGTTTGAAAAACTTCTCCTGGCAGTGTAGCATCTTTTAAAGTAGAAAAAAAATGAGAGGGATTATTCAAGGAGAAGATTTTTTTATTAACAGACCAGTTATATTTGCTTGAATCATAACTAACTCTTTGTGGTAGAAAGCAGAAGAATTATTATCATGCTGTTTGCAGAAGAGAAAACTGAGAATCCAACATATTAGGAGGTAGCAGAGCCAATATTTGACTGTAATTCTCCTTATTCCAAGGCCTTAAGAGTTCCACTATGCTATGGTGCCCATCTTTTCTTCTGAAAATGTTTACTGGGAGAAATAAGTGAGGGGAAAGGAAGAAGAGTAAATAGAATAATAACCACCTTGGAATACTCACCTTGTACATCCCATGACTAGCCTTCTTGTCCCACTTATATGCTACCACCCTCTTCTAGCTCTACAAAGATTATTATTTAACATAGCAAGCACCTACATCTACTCCAAAATAATAACACCAAGAATGACTGAATCCTTGGTAAATAGACAGCTGGCCATTAGCATTTCCCCCCACCTAGAATGAATCTAAGTGTTATAATTAATACATGGGACACATTCTTAATTATATGATGAATACAGTCTCTCTCCCTGAATCACCTTCTACCTTGAATTATTCAAACTGATTTTAATAAAAGCAAAAAGGTTCATCTGTTTGATGAAAAAGAACCTACATTTTGTTTGTCATTGATTTGTTATTTTCCCTGGCTTTGAAAGTAGCTTTTGTTTTCCTTCTAATTTGAATTAATATGTCATTTGCATCCCTTAGAAGTAGCAAAGTGGTCAGGGATCGAGCACTCAGTCTGGAGTCAAAAAGACCTGAGCTCAAATAGGGCCTCAGATCCTTTCTAACTGTGCAGTCCCAGCAAATCATTTAATCTTTGACTGCCTCAGTTTCCTTAGGTAAGAATAGTAACTAGCTCTCAGGATTTTAAAGATAAAATGAGATAATATTTGCAAATCATTTAGCACAGTGATATTCCTTCCACACTTGATTCCTTCCTTCTCTCTGAACATCTAGTTTTGTATGGAGAAAGGATCTGGACTCAAGAAAGAAATTAAATGATAGCACAAGGTGAGAGAGAACACTGGGGACCCATTTAGCAGACAAGCAGCTATTGGGAACCTGTTGCAGGTCATTGTACTAAGTGTTTCAAGTGAAACAAAACAAATAAAGTAGATTTTTACCCTTGTTGTTGTTGAGTATTCAGTTATGTCTGATTCTTTATGATCCAATTTGGAGCTTTCTTGGCAAAGATATTGGAGTGGCTTGCCATTCCCTTCATTTTACAGAAAAAGAAAATAAGGCAAACAGGTTAAGCGACTTGCCCAGGGTCATCCAGCTAGGAAGGATCTGAGGCCATATTTACTCAAGAAGACGAGTCTTCCTGACCCCAGGCCTACCCCACTAACTGCCCTTGAGGAGTCCACAACATAGTTGGGAAGATAAAAATGAATTTTTTCATGTATGAAATGCATTAAGGATAATTATGAAAAAACAAACATAATCCATTAGTGTTAATTGGAATAACATAATAAAGCCACAAGAAGGGAAACTTTCTTGGTGAAATTCAGAGCTGGGTCTTAAAGAAAGTGACAGACTGTCAGATAGTGAGAAAAATCATTCTAAGAGCTAAAGCACAGAGATGAGAAATAACAATGAGCAGAAATATAAAACGTATCCTTGCCTGATTCTCCCGATCCTGTACCTCCTCCTCCAAACTTCTCACCTGCACCCTAGATTTGCATTTCCAACTGTCTTCTGAAGCACTCCATCTAAACTCCTCACATTTGTGTGGATAGAATTTACTCCAAGACTTGTCTACCCATCATCCCATTTGTGTACAAATACTACGTGAATGCAGGGGCCTGCAGGGAGAGGAAGGATAAAGTTTTTGGTGTGACCCCATCCCTCTCTCTTTTTTTCCCTGATTGTGGCTGCTGAAGCTGGCTTTGAGCCAGGCAGGAGAACTTACACATGTGGTCTTAATTTAGTTAGAAAATTCAGCTTTGAACTTTTATTTCTCTCTTTTTAAAATTTCTTCTACTTCAAGTGATTATTAATAAACTTTATAAAATTAATACTTGGAGTTATTGATATTTATTTAAATCTTACCATTCAACATGCTTGAAATGGAATTCATTACTTTTCTCTCCAAAACCTCCTCCTCCTCCTCCTAGCTTTCCACACCTAAACGTCAGCTCTTTCAACGATTCAGGCTCAATTGCTTTTAGTTGTCTCTAGAGAAGATTCAGTCTAGGGGTAGGGGTAGAGGGAAGGTCTTTTCCCAGAAATATCTGTGGTATCAAGACAAGCAATCAGTTGTCTTTTCCATGTACATACTAGGGGTAAGGTAGATGGGGTCAGAAATTACATGGATCCTATCAGGGCACCTGATGCAACAGCACATTTGGGAAGTAACTTAAAACCCTGTGTGAGGGTCACAGACAGTTCAAACGAGCTGTCTGGCCAATATACATGTGTTTATGAGGGGCACGAGGCATGAGGATGCTCATTCCCATGGTTGGACAAGAGTTCTTGCCATGGTAGTAAGTGATATTATCTTTGTTCATTGGTAACCCATTTAGCAGACGAGCAGCTACAGGGAACCTCTTGCTCTGGGCTAAAAGAAGTCTGAGAACCTGGGTTCTAGAACTAGCTTTGTCATGAGCTCATTCAGTGACCTAGAATAAGTCACTTCTCTGGGGTTTCAATGTCCTCAACTGTTAAGATAAAGGAGAAGCACCAGAGGAGCTCTCAGGTCCCTTCTAGCTCTGGCATTGAATGCTTCTTACTTAAAGCACACAGGTTTTGTTAATCTGTTAATTAAGATGTTTAATCAATGAATAAGAATATGGCACTAACAGAGCATGGATTACATCCAGAGGACTAAATTTTTGTTTCCATAGGAAATTACATCAGAAATTTAATTCTTGCTCTTAAGGTACTCATAATTCAGCAAAATAAACAAGATTCAGAAGGAAATACATATACATGTCACTGAAACTTTTTAATACTGTTGGGAGACTGAGGGCAGTAAGGTGGCACAGTAGATAGACCGCTAGACCTGGAGTCAGAAAATTCATCTTCTGGAGTCCAAATCTGCCCTCGAATACTTACTAGCTATGTGATCCCTGGGCAAGTGATTTAACCCTATTTGTCTTAGTTTCCTCATCTGTCAGATGAGCTGGAGAAGGAAATAGCAAACTATTCCTGTATCTTTGCCAAGAAAACTCCAAATGGGGTCACAAAGAGACAGAACTGGTAGCAACAATGGGAGACTGAAGTAAAAACGCTTCTTTTTAATTTAATTCTATAGCATCAGATTTGTATCTTGGGTCCTTGTGGTAGCCCAAAAATCTCTTTTGAAGGGGTCTCTTTAAGAGTCTTAAGTCCTGTGTACCACAGGCTGCCTCTGTTCTAGACATGTCCTCTCCTCCTGCCCAGAACCCTCTATGCCAAAAACTTATACTCCCCATGATGTATTTACTCATTTGTAACATCAGAGGTAGAAAAGAAAATCAGACACACCTGATCAAGTCCTTGCCCTCCTTCCCATAAAACACCTGATCCTTATTTGTATTACTGAGCAGCCCGGTTTTATAGGATAAGAAGAGAACTGCCAAGAGCCTGGAATAACTTAAGCTTTAGGTCAGGAAGACTTTCTCTCATAGAATTCAGTTCTTCTTCCTGCCCCAGCCTATTGATTATCTTATTGGAAGTCCAAATTTCCCTGTTCTATCTGATATGTTATCCCAGATATGTGACTTCAGGATAAATCACAGCTATGTCTAGTTCTCTCCAGAGAGCTGGCTATATCATTGTATCTCTGGTGACTATGGTCGCCATTTATTCTTGCTCCTTCTTCCATTGAACCCTTCTTTGTACACCCAGGTGTCTCAAGGTAAATCAGAGTTCTTCTTTTATAGGAGTTTAAACACATTGGACTTTTGCTTTAAGCATCAAAGGTCAAGTCTGCCTCTTTTATGGGAAACTTGGAACTGTAAAGATCAACTCCAGTGGACAGGAACTATATTGATGTTTAAAGGCAGTACAAATCCAGCTCTTAAATGAGCTATATGGTAATGGGAAAATATTTACTCATACACAGAGACATTTACACCAGTGTTAAAATTAGGTGGACTTAATAATTAGAGGCAATATGGCACAGTGGACACAGCACTGAAATTTGAAGTCACAGGACCTGGGTTCAAATCCCAGCTCTACTATATGTAAGTGACCATGGACCAGGCACTTAATTTCCCTGAGGCACAATTCCTCATCTGTAAAAGGAGGAAGTTGGTCTGTTTATGACCTCCAAAATCTTTGTTCCACTTTAAATCTATGACCTTATGATCAATTAAACATTGCATGTTTTAAAAGGCAAACTATATAACCCCTAAAGTCCCTTCTGGGACAGCTAGTTAGTGCAGTAGGTAGAGTCCTGGACCTGGAATCAGGAAGATCTGAGTTCAAGTATGACCTCAGACAGACACTTACTAGCTGGATGACCCCAGGCAAGCCACTTAACTCCAGTTTGCTTCAGGTCCTCATATGTAAAATAGGGACACTCTGGAGAAGGAAATGGCAAAACACTCCAGGATCTTTGGCAAGAAAACACCATGGACAAGTCCATGGCCCCATGAGGAATGGGACTTGACTAAACAATAACAAAGGTCCCTTCCAGCCAATAGTATACCAGAATGTGCTCCTGCGTGCTAGCAAGAGCCAATTGATAAATTTTTAGTGTAACCATTTACACCTTGAAAAATAGCAAACACTGCAACTCAGGGCTTGATTTACTGTCTTCTTGATTGTCTCAACTTTCAAGAGTATCATCAATATGATATCAATGATGAAAATATTAATGATGATGATTAAACTTAAAGATGTATCCTATAATAATTCCTACAGAATCCTATATATGTTTTTTGTGGTGTTTTTTTTTTTCAGAGAGCCATTTCTCAGTATACCTTTGCTGCCAACTCTATCCCATGATCCTAGGAAACCTAATCTGAAATCTAAGAAAGAAATGTGCATTCCCTCACACCTTGGAATCCCTGGTTTCCTTCAAAGACCACTTCCTATACTATCCTGTACATGTAGGCTTTTTTGATCCCCCCAGCTATTAATGCATCCGTGGTTACTTTGTAAGAGGTCAGTTATATGTTTTTGTATATAGCTATAAAATTCATATTGTTACCTTCTCTATTACAAAGTAAACTACTTGAGGGCAGGAACTGTTTCATTTTTGTCTTTGTCTCTTCGAGTCCCTGACACAGGGTAGGGGCCTAATAATTAGTCTTTTCATGACCCCCATTAATTGTTCCCCAGAACTTACCACAGTACCTAGCATTTATAGGTCAAAAAGCATGGGGGAAGAGAAGGACTATACTTGAGTTTTCACTGGTATCTGGAAAGCCCAGGGATGAAGCTCCCTCTTACCAATGATAGTTGGCCCCTTCTCTGCAACTTGTATTAAAGAGCCTCTTAGAACAATGATAAATTAATGGCTTGTCTAGGGTCACAAGGCCAATCTGTATGGGTGGCAGAAATTGAACCCAGGTCTTCATAGCTTTGAGGCTGGCTTCCAATTAGCTAAACTACACATAGCAAATACTTTTTGAATGAACCTATTTTTTATTTTGTATGTTTATTTTTTTGTCTCTGGTTAAATATATGATATACCATTTGAAAATATTCTATGAGTTTTTTTATGCACACACAAGTAATTATAATGTCAGATAATACTGAATGGGTAATGATAACCATAGAAATGAACTCATCCAAAGAACAAATATTAGTATTCCCTATGTATTGAACTACTCTGGGGCTATAGAGGCTAAAACAGAAATAGGACACAGAAATTGTTTTAGCCTCAAAAAGCTAATAGTCTACTGTGGGGATAAGATATATACTTAACTATACAAATGTTGTAATGCAAGGAAGACTTATAAGATTGGTTTAATTCAAATGAACATTTATTATAATATTAATTTAATTTGAATGAATCTTTTTGTTATTGTTCAGTTATGTCTACTTTTCATGACCCCATTTGGAGTTTTCTTGGCAAAGAAACTGGAGTAGTTTGCAGTTTCATTTTCCAGCTCATTTTACAGATGAAGAAACTGAGGTAAATAGGGTTAAGTAACTTGTCCAGGGTTGCACAGCTAGTAAGTATCCAAAGCTATATTTGAACCAATAAAGAAGAATCTTCTTGACATTAGGCCCAGCACTCTATCCACTGCATCACCTCACTGCCCCAAATATTTTTAGGCACTCAGTAATTAGGAACCATGGTGCTCAGAGATAGGGATACGAAGACCCCCCCCCCCAAAAAAAAAAAGCAAAACAAGAAATTGTTTTTTCACTAAAGATTTTACCTTCGGGGGGGAGAGGGATATAACATGACTACAGATAAGTTAATATGAGGGAATGTAGAGAAAGAATAAGAACTTACAACTGGAAGGATCAGAGAAAATGTCACAGAAAAGGAACAACCAAGCTAAACTTTAAAAGAAGAGAGAAAGAGAGAAGGGAATAAGAATTTATATAGGACTTACTCTATGCCAGGCAATATGCTCAATGCTTTAATTTTTAAAAACAAATATGATATCTCATTTGAATCTTATGACAATCCTTAGTGCTAGGTGCTATTATCATCCCCTTCACTTTACAGTAAAAATTTGAGGCAAAGAGAGTTAAATGAGTTGCTCAGGGTGACACACCTAGTAAATATTTGAGGCTGGATTTGAACTCAAAACTTCCTGACTAGGCCCAGGGCTCCATCCACTGTGCCTTCTGTGCTTTCATTTACTGACCTTCCTGGTAATCCAATAAAGGAGATTGAGTAGTAGTCTGACAAGTAAGAAGAGAGAACAATGCCAATGAAGCCAAGGAAAAAGAGATTATTCAGACAGAGGGGATGACAAAAACTGTGGCAAGGTCAAGAAGGATGAGGACTGAGAAAAGATCCTATGACCTATAAGGAAGTTATAAATAAATTGCTATAGGAGTTCAAAGGATAGGGGGCTTACTTCCAGGTTAGAAGGCTCAAGGGAGGTTTCAGGGAGCAAATGAAATTTGAACTAGGTCTTGATGAAGGATTTCAACAGATGGAAAAGAACTGATGTTCCAGGCGAGACAACAGTTTCAGTAAACGTAAGCATGTTGAAGGAACCAGAAGCCATCCACTTTGGCCAAAGCAAAGGGCAGGCACATGGAGGGGAGCAGGGTAAGATGGGACTGCAAAGGGAGGATGGTAATGGAAGGCTTTGAAGGCTAGGCTGAGAAGTTTGGACTTTATCCAAGAAGCAATAAGAGAAACACTGGGCAATTTTGATCAGGGAGTGGGTACAATCTGAGCTAAGCATTAAGCATTTGTAGGTTGGATTGCAGAGAGAAGAAATGGGAAAGGGGTTCATTGTGCTGGACATAATGTTTGAATAGTCACCAATATAATGATAGGTAAGAATTATATGGTGTTTCAAGGTTTGGAGAACACTTTCCAGGAACTCTCTCATTTGAACTTTATACCAGTCCTATAAGGTAGATGTTGTTTAGTCATTTTTCAGTGGTGTCAACTCTTTGTGATGCCATTTAGGGTTTTCTTGGCAAACATACTAAAGTGGTTTGACATTTCCTTCTCCAACTTCATTTTACAGATGAGAAAAAGGAGACAAACAGGGTTAAGTAATTTGCCCAAGGTCACACAGCTAATAAGTATCTGAGGCCAGATTTGAACTCAGGAAGATGTGTGATTCTTCCTGACTCCAGGTCTGGCATGCTATCCACTGAACCACTTAGAAGCTCATAAGATAAATAATAAAGGTTTTATTTTCACTATTTATAGAGAAAGAAACTGAAGCTCAAAGCTAACCGACTTGTCAAGTATCACAGGGATAGTAAGTATCAGAGGCAAGATTAGAACCCAGATCTACCTGACCCAAGGCCAGCACTTTGTCCACAGAACACTGCAATTTCTTTACAGGTCCAAGGACCAAATTGGCCATTCCTGGAGTTTTCTGACATGCCTTCCTGTGAGGGAGAAAAAGCAACGTCCCTGAGCCTCTCCCAACCCACTGTCAGTACATCTCCATGGGAACAGATCATCAGCTCAGTCTTTGTGCTTAAACTGTGCTATCTATCTATCTATTTCTATGGCACCTATCACCATGGTACCTACTCACTCTGAAAAACACAGGCTAAAAACAGAACATAAAAGAAAAGAAAAGGGGAGGGGGAATATCACTTTTCCTTAGTTCCCTTTCTCCTTTTACGGTTGTTATTGGACTTGAGAACGGTTCTCATGTACCCTTTCAGAGAGGAGGTTCTAGATTTTTCTCCATTGTGTTTTGTTTTTAATACTAAAATTAAAAAGATACAAGACCTGTCATTTTTTGATGTGGCCTGAGAATCGATGGCACCAATGTATTACTGCAGAGATTCTAAGTGATCCACGTCATCCCCTGCAGAGAATTCAAACCACCCTTCCTTTGTCTCTGTAGTTGTTATTGTTCAGTCGTGTCTGACTATTTGTGACCCCATTTGGGGTTTTCTTGGCAAAGATACTGGAGTGGTTTGCTGTTTCCTTCTCCAGCTCGTTTTATAGATGAGGAACTGAGTGATTTACCTGATGTCTTGTAGCTAGTGTCTGAGGCCAGATTTGAACTCAGAAAGGCGAGTCTTCCTAGCTTCAGGGCTAGCACTCTACCCACCCTACCACCAAACACGCAGGGGCAAGAGGAATGGAATGGACGGGGCAGGGCGGAGGTCTGCATTTTCTCTTAACCATAATGATGGTTTGGCTAACTGTATAAAAATGAGACCATAAATTTATTGCAACAAGTAAGAGTTTTCCTATAAGGACATACAGATGGGACAGGGAGAAGACCCCAATGCCAAATATCCTTTATTCCTTGTATAAATTCTTCCGTAACAAAAAAAAAAATCCTCATCTTTCAACAGAGTATTGTCACAATCTCCTCTTACTTCCAATAATAATGGTTAGTCACATTCATATAACACCGTGAAGTAGGCCATACAAATGTTATCCCCACTTCATAGATAAGGAAATGGAAATCCTAAAGTTCAGAAAAATGAATTAACTTTACTGGTGTCACTCAACTATTAAATTCTGGAGCCAGTATTAAAAAAAAAAACAACACTTTTCGGCCTTGTTTTCCCTTCTAAGGCAGGAATGGGGCAAGGTCTAAGCTATTGAGATTAAATGACTTGCCCAGGGTCACATAGCTAGAAAGTTGTATGGGGCCAAATTTGAACCCAACCTTGTCCTCCATCCACTGTGCTGCCTAGCTTCTCCTTAGGACCAGGATTTTTTTTTTCTAACATATCCCCCTAATGATTCATTTGTTCCCACCTGCAAACTCCAAGTAAGCCTGAACTTACAATTTGCTTCTCAGTTTCAGGATCCTCTTGTTACTGATGTTTCCTACATAGTCTTAATTGTTTACCATTCTGTTCTATGACTCAGTACTTCAAATTTTTCTTAGTGAACTGGCACAGTGGATAGAACTCTGGATTTAGGGGGCTGTATATGGCCAGGTCAGAGGTCTGTTTGTATTAGGCTTAGGGGTCAATCTCTGGCTAAAGAGTCAGGAAGATCAGAGTTCAAATCTGGATTCAGACATTTATTACAAGTTTATGATCTTGGGGAAGTCACTTAACTTCTATTTGCCTCAGTTTCCTCACCTGTAAAATGGGAATAAAAATACCAACTGCCTCTCAGAGTTATTGTGAGGATAAAATTAGGTAAGATAAATGCTTTGCAAACCTTAAAACACTTTGTGAGTGTTAGTTATTGTTGTTGTTTTTATTATTAAAATACTTTAATATTTTTTGGCTTCTGACTGCTTGTCTAGTCTCTGAATTTGTCTTCCTCTCTGGTATCCACGTATTCCTCGGATTCCTCTATTCCTATTCCTGGCCTTTATCCTTTATTCCTATTTTTGTCTTGGTTCCTCCAGCTGTGGCTTCTGGTTCTACATCTGCATTCTGCAAAGGTGCCTATTGCCCTGCTATGATCAATATAAACAGAAGCTCGATTCATCCACTTAATAATTTTTCTTCCCTGCTATTCCCGTTAACCAGAATTTAGATGTTAGCCACATCATAGTTTAGGAAAAATTATGTTTTACTTTAGGTTTCACCATAAAGAAAGCCTTGGTGCCTACTAAATGGAAATGGAAACCCCTCCATCTGATGAACTGAGGATTCGTTTTTACAATGCAGAAGTAAATAGGAATCCATTTATTATATTAATTATACTCATTTTCCCGTTAAAGAGAGGAGTGAAAATGACCATGTATAGGCTCTAGCTCGCTCCCTCCCTAGCTGAAGCCCTGGGGCTCAGGCCAGCTTCTGGGCCACAGAGCTTATCTGGGACTGTCCCCAGAGTCTCAGGCCATTCCCAGACTGGTCCTGGCCCAGAGGATACACGACCCAGCAGGCTGGCTCTCGGGTCTTCCCAGGGATTCCAGGCCACTGCAAGCAGTAAACAGCTGCAAAGTGAGGCAAGCCCGGCTAGCCACGTTTCTCAGATTGACTTTTGAAAGCTGTTCTCAACTCCTTTTTCAAAGTCAATGGACTCACTTATCATTGGTATGAGTACTAGCAACAATTGGTGTCCTAGTGCTTCAAGATTTACAATGTACTTTATGGACGTTATCTCACTGGATCCTTACAAAAACTCTCAGGGACTTCTATAAAGCCTGTTTTATGGATGAGAAAACTGAGACTTTTGTTGTTGTTCACTTGTTTCAGCCACATCTGACTCTTCATGACCCCATTTGAAGTTTTCTTGGCAAAGATACTATAGTAGTTTGCCATTTCCTTCTCTAGCTTATTTGACAGATGAGGAAACTGAGGCAAACGGGGTTAAGTGATTTGTCCAGGGTTGCTGAGACAGTAAATGACTTGCCCAAGGTAACATAGCAGGTAAGTGTCTAAAACAGGATTTAAGCCAGATAGTATTTGTGTGGGTTGAAAAAGAACAACCACCCACTCAAATTAGGATGACAAACCTGGAATCAGAGAGTGGGTGGTGGAAGATGCCAACTTTATTCTTACTCATGAGTAAGGGGACTCACCCTAATGGCAATGGGTGCAGATACGAGCATTTTATATGATTCCAAGGCTCCCTCCCCTCTCTGTCTGATGCCCCATGATCTGGGGGCCGAGAGAGATACCCCGTGATCTGGGGGCCGAGTATCCTGCGTAGGCATGAAAGTCTACCCAATCAGAAAGCACCAAGTTACATGGCATGAGCTTCATCAGATCTTTCACTGTCCATAGGAGTGGCTCTTCTGACTTCTAAAGGTCAGAGATGAGGAGGTAGGATTGCCCAATGGTTTGCTTTCTTGAGCTAAGTGGCCTGGACTCACTAGACCTGGGGCCACAACAGAATGTCCTTGAGGTCTTATTTTGAAACCCTAAGCAGATTTCCATTCTCTAATGGGGTCTCTAATGGAATCCCACCGTGAGAAGAACAAATCATTCTTTTCTCTCCACATGATATTCTAGGAAGGAGGAAGGGAATACATATTTATTAAGTATCTGCTAAGTGCTTTTTACAGATGTTGTCTCATTTGATCCTCTTCGCAAGCTGTGAGGTAGGTGGTATTATTAGCCCCATTTTACAGTTGCAGAAATGGAGTTGAATAGCAGTTAAGTGATTGGCCCAGGGGGACAAAGCCAGGAAGTATCAGAGGTCGGGTTTGATCTTCTTGTCAGATTTAAGTCAGCTCTTCTTGACTTGGGTCCAGCCCTCTATCCACTGCACCACTGCCACTGGGAGGCATTGTGACAGAGTAGAGAAAAGTAGCGGTCCAATATCCTATTATTATATCATTATATAATTATAATATACTATTATATCATGTTGTTATTCCTGTTCAGTTGTGTCTGATTCTTTGAGACCTCATTTAGGATTTTCTTGGTAAAGATTCTGTTTGCCATTTCCTTCTCCAGTTCATTTTACAGATGAGGAAACTGAGTCAAACAGGGTTAAGTGACTTACCCAAGATCATCTAGCTAGTAAGTGTCTGAGGGCAGATTTGAACCGGGGAAAATAAGTCTTCCTAATTCCTGGTCCACTGTACTACCTAGCTGCCCCTCATTATGTTACACTACTTCCTTGTGGGGAGAGCAAGCCTCTGCTGGTCTAGCCACATTGATCTACTAATTATCATCTGTACACCATCTATTCATTCTCATCTGGTCTCTGTGGTATAACTGGCTAGCATATATGGCTATTAACTAAAAATTGGGGGTTCCAGATCTACAAAGAAACATGTTTTGGAGGCAAGTGTGGTGATAAAATAGAAAAAAACCAATGGTTTGGGATTCAGAAGATCTGAGTTGGATGAATGAAGTAGGGGACCAGGATGACTGCTAAGGTCCCTTCCAGCCCTAAATCTAGGATCCTGTGATAGTTCTTGCATCTGTATGCTTTAAACATTTCCCTAATTTAGATTGAATTACTGAATTTGTTTATTTTGGTTACTTGTTTTTCTTTGTTCCAAGAGAGAATTCAGTGGGGGATAGAGAGAGTGGAACTAATGGACCCAACTGCTGTAATATAAAAATAAGAGACAACAACAACCCTGAAAAGAACACCATAAAACAAAGCCCACCAACTCTGTTTTACCTCCTCTACTCTGAGACCTTTCAACACTTTAATGTCACCAATTTATACTTTATCACAGACCTGGCCCATCTGAAAACATGAATCTGTTTCCACAAGAATAGTGAAGCAGCATTACAAGTGGAAGTTATTTCCAAAACAATGTTTATGCTCCTGCAGTACAGTTCCTGGCAATAGTAAATCAAGATGTTTGGGGCAGTTAGAACTGGGGGGGGACTCACGTACCCATCTGCTTTTGCACTTGAATACTACAGTGGGATTTAGCTATAAAACCTTAATGATGTTGTTGCACAACAAGTTTGCATTATGCAGGGCATGCTTGCAATGTTTTACTGGCAGGCATTTCTTTTGAAAGGTTCTTTTTTTCCCCCTTGGTTTGGAGGAGTGATTTCTTGGGTGCATAATATTGTTACTTCCAGACTTAGAGTTGCTTGAGTCATTAAGAGGTTAAGTAATTGCCCAATCAATGTGTATCTGGAGGTAGGGTTTAAACTCATTTCTTGATGATTTCACAGCAAACCTTCTAACTAATATGGCACAAAGCTTAATCCATATCTTATAATATAGTATCATGGCAAGATACCATGCTTAGATCTTGATCAGACATTGAAGACGCCAAAGTCATCCACTGCATCCCCAGGCATTTTTACTTTTTGTCTGGTCTCCAATATCCAATCTGGGAAAGGCTGACAGCTTTGTGCAACTCTGTCTCACTTAAATCCAGTTCATGCACAAGTGAAGATATCACCCCATGATATCATTGGTCCTTATCAAAAAATAAAGGACACTGTGTGACCCTGGGCAAGTCACTTGACCCCCATTGCCCACCCTTACCACTCTTCTGCCTTGGAACCAATACACAGTATTGATTCCAAGACGGAAGGTAAGGGTTTTTAAAAAAAAAATAAAGGACAAATAACAACCATCATAGCAAGAATATTTGTCTTGTCAGGAAATGTGACTTCAAAACTTAGTTTTGATACTAATTGGGAAGCCGTAAAAAAATTTTTTTAAGCCTCAATTTCCTCATCCTTAAAATGGGCACTAACAATGCCTACATTTCAAATTTATTACAATGAAAAATGATGATTAAGTTTTAATGCACTTTAGAAATGTAAGTTATTATTATTATTTCATATGGGAATGTTCAGCTTTCCTAAGTTGGCTATGAGATTTTCAAGAGAAAGGATATTATTTTCCTTTTTGTGCACCTCTTCAATGGATACACAGCAAGCACTCTTGACTGACTGATGGAGGGGCACTCTGACCTATTTTCTAAACAACCAGAGTTTTGGGGAAATGTCAGAGATTCCCCACTTAAGTTATTGAAATGATCTCGATTCTGGACCTCGATTATTTAGTAAACATTTATTAACTACGTGGAAAGTTTTTTTAAACTCTTATTTTCTGACTTGGAAGCAATACTAAGTATTGGTTCCAAGGCAGAAGAGCAGTAAGGGCTAAGCAATTGGGGTTAAGTGACTTAACCAGCATCATAACAGTATCTGAGGTCACATTTGAACGTAGGACCTCCAGTCTCTGGGCTTGGCTCTCAATCCACTCAGCTCCCCAGTTGTCCCCCAAAGAGTCCTAAATGAGAAGTCTTGGGTTTGAATCCTTGTGACCTTGGCACAATAGAAAGGGCACTGGATCTAGAGGCAGTAGACCTGGGTTCTGGCACTTGCCTATTTGAGTGACCGTAGGGAAATTACTTACTCCCCTTGGCCCTCAGTTTCTTCATTTGTAAAATGAGTTGGAAGAGGTGGTTTCTAAGGTTCCTTCCAGCTTTATGTCTGATCCTATGATCATTTGCCTTCTCATTTTAGCCTCAGTTTTCTTACTTTTTTTTTTTTGGTTCAAACGTACTGATTTTATTTAATTTCTTTGTCAAAAATGATAGACTTGGCAGGTTCTCTTAGAGTTTGTGCCGCTCAAATGGTCTCAATTACTTAACACAGAAAGAGTTGATTACTCTTTAAATGTTGCATAGGTGCCTGCTTGGAGGGAATCATTTCACTGGGCATGAACTTCAACGCTCCTCTTTTTTCCATCTCATAACAGCTTTCTCATTCTTTAAGATTCATCTGAAACATTTCCTTCTAAATGGTCTCTTTTCTTCATTGTTCCAAATGCTGGTGCCCTCCATCATTAATACCTCGTATTTAATGACCTTGATTTTATTTGTATTTGCTCTATATATACTTGTATATTTTTGAGTTCTTTCCCCATTAGGGCATATGTTCCTTCAGGATAAAAACTGTTGAACTCTTTCTATTTGTAGCTCTTGTTCCAAACCCAGATCAGTTTTCATATATAGCCAGCATTTATAGAGAGCTTTAAACTTTGTAAAATATGTTACATATGCTATTTTATTTGATTCTCACAGAGCTCCCGTGTTGTTTAATCGTGTCTGACTCTGTCTAACCCTTTTTGGGGTTTTCTTGGCAAAGATACTGGAATAGTTTGTCATTTCCTTCTCTAGCTCATTTTACAGATAAGGAAACTGAGGCAAACAGGGTTAATTGACTTGCTTAACTTGACAGGATTGCACAACTAGTAAGTATGGGGGGCCAGATTTGAGTTCATGAAGATGAGTCTTCCTGACTCCTGGCCCAGCACTGTGCCACCTAAATGCCAAAGCCTCTGGGAGGTAGGTGCTATTATTATCTCCCATGTTACAGCCTAGGAAACTAAGGCGGAGCAGGTGTGAAGTGACTTACCTAGGGTCATATGGGTAGTAAATGTCTGACTGGAGATTTGAATTCAGGTTCTCTTGTCTCCATCCAATCCTCTAATTTTTTTGATTTGCCATGCCACCTAGATGAGGAATTCATTATCAATAAGGTCCTTTGTAGCTCTAAGTTCCATGATCTTACAAGCACCTCATGTATACAAGGCTCAATGTTAGGTACGAGAGATACAAAGAGAAGAATGATGTAGTCCCTACTCTCAAGGAGCTTTATGATTTCAGAGATTGTAGGCCATTAAGGGGTATGCATCCCTAAAAAGGGCATTAAGAAATTGCCCCGTATCTTCTCAGATGCCCAGGATGACAGTGCTTAAAGATGACAAACATTCATTTTCCTGAGAGTGATCGTTTTCTGGCTTCTTTGGGTAGATTGTTGTTTTTTGTTTAGTTGTGTCTGGCTCTTAATGACCCCATTTGGGGTTTTCTTGGCAAAAATACCAGAGTAGTTTGCCATTTCCTTCTTCAACTCATTTTACAGCCAAGGAAACTATGGCAAATAGGGTGAAGTGACTTGCCTAGGGTCCCACAGCTAGTAAATGTCTGAGGTTGGATTTGAACTGAGGTCTTCCCAACTCATGGCCTGGCACTTTATCCAATGTACCACCTAGATGCCCTATTCTTTGGGTCAAAGCAACAGGTAGATGGTGATCTGATACTATCCTTGCATGACGGGGATCTGTCCTACTGAAATTTTGGCAGCTGCCTGGGACCCAAAAGGGAGATGGTGAAAATATATTTGGCAAGGGAAAGTTTCCATCATGTGTCCTGCCTAGAGTAAGTCTCTTTACCACTGTTGGAAAATCACAGACAGTCCCTGGACCCTTCTTTGGAACTAAACTTATTTACTTGTTCTCTGATTCACTAGTTTTAGATGGCAGGTACCACAGCATTTTTCTTGGTGTATTTGTCTTTCAAATAATAATATTTCCAGATCTGTGTGGCTCGAGCAATGACTTGGGCCCATTTTTTAAGGAAGGGAGTCAGGGAATAAGGAGGAAGATATATTGGACGATTGACAGCACATTTTAAAAATAAAATTAAAGTTATTCCTTACATTTTAGGTATAACTTCCCCCAAAGCTTTTAGAGATTATAGGATAACCCAGATCCATTTATTAGCTCTCTTCATAAGAAAGAAAAGTGAGACCAGGGTAGTTCTACCAAACTGGCATTAGTGCCAATTGGGGGGAGGCACACAAGCCCTGTAATTAAAAAAAAAAAGACTAAGCTTTAAGAAGCAGCTTGAGTTTGGACAAGACATCAATTCCAGGGGGCTCCCAGCATCTTAGCTCTCACAACTTTGGCAGAATTCCTTTGTATCCTTCCCCAGCTCTTAGCACAATGCCTGGCACATAATAGTTGCTTAATTAACCTTTGTTCTATGAATTACCACTTTGGGAGAACTGCAGGCAGTCCTGAATATGTGCTTGAGAAAGATTGGAGTTCTTTGTTGCTTCTCTCTTCTGCCATCAAGTAAGCAGCAATTACCCTACAATTCTACTCTTAACTCCTGCCAGAAAAACTTACCTGAATTCCCAAAGGATCACCTAAACTCAAAGAAAATACACAAATGATCCAAGTGCTGGGAGAAGGAGAAGGGGTGGTGGTAAAGCTGCATTCTATAGTATCTCCTTTCTCCCATTATAGTACATATTTGCTCCATTTCCTTTCACTTGCTTATTCATTAAGGAGAAAAGCACCAGGAGAACTCGGTGCAGACTCTAATGCTGACCACTTTGATACCTCTAGACAAGTCACTTGAAACTCTCTGAGTTAAATTTTAAAAAGTTATTTATTTTTAGATTTAACTTTTTAGATTTTGTTAATTCATTATATATAAATGATATATATAAATAAAATTAATTTATTTAATTTTAAAATTTAAAATTATTAAAACTCCTACTGTGTGCCAGACCCTGTAATAAATGCTGGAGATATAAATATAAGCAAACATAGTAATCTTTGTGCTCAAGGAGTCCACATCCTAATAGGGGAAGACAACACATAGATGGGAGCATGACTTGGAAAGGGGATAGAGGATGGTCTGTGAACCTGATGGTATGGTTTAGAGGTGGCCAGGAAGTGGTACAAGTTGCCTGCTTCTGGGTGAGATAAAGGAAGAGCTTGCTAACCATAGCCTAGAGAGTCCTCTGAGGTCCCAAACTTCTGAGCCTCATTTTGGTCATCTCTAGAAAGAGAGATCGATCAATCAGCCAACCAATTTGTTAAGCACTTATTATGAATCAGACACTGTGCTAAGCACTGGATATTGAAAAAGGGATAAAATATAGTCTCTGCCTTCAAAGAATTTACAGGGGAGATTACAAGCAAGAATAAAGAGGCAATAATTAACACAGAGAAAGCACTAGAATTAAGAGGGGTTATGGAAGACTTCCTATAAAAGATAGGATTTTAGTTTTGGGGTTCTTAAAGGAAGCCAGAGAAGTCAGTAAAAAGAGCAGAGAAGAGACATATGGAGGATGGCCAGAGAAAATACCTAGAGGTAAAAAGATAATAAAGATATTCTGAAAAGAAATTAAGAAACCAAGTTGTGAAGCTCTTTAAATTCAAATAAACAAAACACAATCTCAAATCCCAAAACAGTAGCCCATATTTGTTCCCAGAAATAATAGGGAGCTAGCAACTGGGTTACTACTCAAAGGGTACAAAGTGAATGGAGTATCTTATTGGTAGAACAGCTAAAAGGCCAGTGCCACGGGAGTGACCAGTACATGTTCTGAAGTAAGGTTTAAGGAGACTGGGAATGGAGGAGGGGGCTGTATTATGAGGGGCTTTGAATGCCAAACCGATTATTTTGTTTTGCACTTCATCCTGGCGGCAACAGGGAGCCACAAGAGTTTACTGAGCAGAGGAATAATGATATTGTTAGATCAGCTTTAGGAAAATCACTTAGGTGGCTGAATGAACTGGAGTGGGGAAAGATTTGTGACTGGCAGACCCACCAGTAGGTTAGTGCAATAGTCCAAGGGTGACATGATGAGGGCCTGTACTAGGATGGTGGCAGTTTCAGAGGAGAGAAAAAGGCCAATTTGAGAGATACTGGAAGGGTAAAATTGACAAACTGTGGCAACAGATTGGATGTGGGGTGTGAGATAGAGAAGAGTCAGAATAACAACACATGGTAAGAATCTAACAGTGCAAATCTTAAAACTTTAGAAAAAGGTGAGTTCATAAAATTAAGGACTTTCAGAGTACCCCAAAAAAGGAGCCATCTACCTTAGTACCCCGGCTTCCTATTACTCCTAGGATTAAATATGAGATACCCTTTTGGGGTTTGAGGTTTGTGGGGTTTTTTATTTGCATTTAAAGAGCTTTAAAGGGTTCCTTATTATCTTTTCAGGATATCTTTCCTATCTTTTTACCTTTTTCCTCTCACTCTGTGATTTAGTCATGTTGGTGTTCTGGAAGAAATATCTCCTCTCTGAGTTCATATGGTGGGTAACTGCTACCAAATATAATTTATAACAACAATGCAGAAATTATGGAGGTAAAAACCTAGGTTGTATTATTATTATTATTATTATTATTATTATAGGTTTGGGCCTCAGAATAATCATGAGGATTCTGACAAGGCCTCTTAAAGGCAAAAAAAAATGTATGTATGTATATATATACACACATATATATATATATGAGTGGGTCAGAGAAATAATTCTTTTACATATAGCAATCTTTACTCCTCCTCCTAGGTCATAAAAGTAAAAGAAAAGACGGATCCATAATCCTATATTTCAATGTCATAAAAGATGAATGAACTTAGTTAAATAGAATTATAATCTCATACAACTCATAAGGAAACAACATTCTTCAAACAAACTCTATAGGTGAACTAAGTAGAGAGCAGCTAGGTCGTGCAGTAGTTACTACTAGGCCTGGAGTCATGAAGACCTGAGTTCAAATCTAGCCTCAGATATTTAATAGCTAGGTAACTCTGGGCAATCACTTAACCCTATTTACCTCAGTTTCCTCATCTGTAAAATGAGTGGGAGTAGAAAATGGCAAACTGTTCCAGGTATCTTTGTCAAGAAAACCCCAAAAGAAGACAGGAAGAGTCAAACATGACTGAAAAAAACAATCAACAAACAAAAACCAACTAAGCAACAATTGCCTAAGGAAGGTATGGCTAGAACAGATTGGAACTTGAATTAGAGAAAGGACAAGAAATGTTTAATTTCCTGCCTTTTGCCTCTGCTTGCCGTCATTTTCTACAGGAATTCTCTTTTTTCTTTAAGCTGTCCCTAATTCCTGGTTTTTTATATTTCATAAAGCTACCATCAATCATAAATATTAAGTCATCTATTTAGTCTTGATTTTAAATAGGGTATTGTAATGGAGAGGGCCAATGAATAGCTCAGATTAGTACAGAAAGAAGAAGACAGACCTGACCCCTTTGTCTAAAATGGCTAGTTTGGGGGACTCTGTTCAATAACAGAAAGTTTTACGGATTTTGATTATTAATAACTCTTGATAACAAATTTGTTAACTTTTCATAAACTTCTCAAAAGGAGAATTTACAGTTGATAGAATTTATTATTTTTTATTTTTTTGCTCCTCAGGCTAAAAGCTCCATAAGTTGGATAGTCATGATGGTCTGGTGAGGAAAAGAGTTACATGTGAGCTATCCTGTCTCTCCTTTCCAGTCTTTTCCCTACAGTACATCCAATGGAGAGAAGAGTGGCTCCGTCTAGTAGAAGGAGAAAGATATAGTTTGGGGAGAGTAGTTATGACCTCAAATTGCAAAGGTGGGAACCAGAGAAATGAGGATATGCCTCTCCTTTTTTGCTATCCATCTTAAACCTTTAAACCTTCCCAGACAGTGATATCTGTTGATTGCAAACATGTCATCGTCATTATCATCATCCTCATCGTCATCACAAAATTGCACTTTTAAGTTGGCAAAACACTTTATATGTCTTCCCCTTTAGAGTGTAAACTCTTTGAGAGCATCAGCTTCCTTTTTTTTCTAGCATTTAACATAGTGCCTGACATGTTATAATCATTTAATAAAAGCTTATTGATTGATTAACTAGGTTTATGACCCACCATTTTTATCAGCTGAAATCTGGCCTCAGACACTTACTAGCAGTATGCCCCTGAGCAAGCCACTTTACCTTGTTTGCCTCAGTTTTCTCATCTGTAAAATGAGCTTGAAAAGGAAATCATAAATCTTTGTCAAAAAAACCTCAAAATGGGGCCACAAAGAGTTGTCATGACTAAAACAACTCAACAAGTAACAAAATCACCTACCTTAATGCTCTAAAGAAACACGTATCATGATGATGAGATCCAAGGTTATTCTTCCTACACTAATAATTTTTGTTGGGTTTTGAGGATAAAGGTCATCTGTAGGGCCTTGCTAATAGTCCATCTGGACTTACAGGCATTGTCCAATAGGGAGGACAAGGAAGTGACGACTCTTTCATTAAAGACACGGAAAGAATCCAAATGGGATGGAAATTAAGGATTGGATCATATATGTAGCCTTCCACCATGACAGAAGATGGAGAGACACATGTATTGCCTTAACATTAGCTGATGAAGTCATCATTATAGTACCATGGAACCACCTAGTCAGCACTTAGAATGTTAGCATATTAGCATGAGAAGGGGTGACAGCATCTAGAATGATAGAGCACCAACCATGACATGTTTTAAGAATTTTAGAGATCACTTGATCCAAACCTCTAATTTTAAGAATAAGGAAACTGAGGTCTAGGATGAAACAGGCTTAAAGTAGTTTCTGGACATTTTTAGCCTTTTCATTAAGTCAATTACACTTCCACAGGAAATGGTAATAGTCTTTTTTTCTTTATTTTCTATTTTTTAACAAATTAAAAATAAAAGAGAACATTTATATAATGCATTAAGGTTTTTTAAAATATATTTTTAAACCCTTAACTTCTATGTATTAGTTCCTCGGTGGAAGAGTGGTAAGGGTAGGCAATGGGGGTCAAGTGACTTGCCCAAGGTCACACAGCTGGGAAGTGTCTGAGGCCAGATTTGAACCTAGGACCTCCCATCTCTAGGCCTGACTCTCAATCCACTGAGCTACCCAGCTGCCCCCTACATTAAGGTTTACAAAGTGCTGTATATGTCATCTTATTTGATCCTCACAATAATCTTATGAGGTAGGGAAAGGGAAGGAAATAAACATTTATTAAGCATCTCCTGTGTGCCAGAATTTGACATGTATTACCTCATTTAATCCTCACAATTCTGTGAGGTGGGTGCTGTTATCATTCCCATCTTATAACTGAGGAAATTGAAGCTAACAGAAATTAAGTGACTTGCCCAGGAAGTATTTGAGGTAAGATGTGAATTCTAAATGCAAGATGATATCTATTATACAACACTGCTGCCTTTTGGGGGAAGGAAGGAGGCATCAACAGGTTAAAGTTGTTAGAAATTAATTACATGCCACGTCCTCATTTCCTCTTTAGTCTTTATTCTGGTATTGTTTTGGTTTTTGCTCTGACATGGTGATAATATAGATTGGACTCTGCCATCTGACTCAGAAACAACCCCACAAAATCTTACTCTGATATCCTGGCATAGAGATAAGCCAGTGTTGGTGAAGATTTACCAGCAAATTATAAATTTCAGAAGACTCAACCCAGCTGGAAAGGTTTTAAGTATGATACTTGAAATAGAATTAGTTGACTGACCAACAACCAGTCAAGGTGAAGAGAAACAAATCCTCAAGGGGGTAATCCCTAACTAATGAATTTGCTAGCCAAGAAAAACAAAGAAACTGTGAAAAATACAAAATGGCCCTCAGTGCCATGAAACTCCCTTTTATTTCTGAAGAGTAGAAAAGTGGCAAAGAAGTCATGTCTTAAACTATAAACTATCTATAAACATTAATTGAGACTCTTGTCCAATGACAATTGATGGACTCAGAAGAACTAAACCAAATCAATGTGAATTTCCTTTTTATAAATGAAACCAGAAGGGGGCAGCTGGGTAGCTCAATGGATTGAGAGCCAGGCCTAGAGATGGGAAGTCCTGGGTTCAAATATGACCTCAGATACTTCCTAGCTAGCTGACCCTGGACAAGTCACCTAATTCCCATTGCCTAGCCTTTACTGCTCTTCTGCCTTGGAACCAATACATAGTATTGATTCTAAGGTGGAAGGAAAGGGTTTTTTAAATAAATAAATGAAAACAGAATGTTTAAAAAACTTGAAACCAAATGGGGACTCAGTGGATAGAGAGGCAAGCCTGGAGATAGAAAGGCCTGAGTTCAAATATGAACTCAGACACTTCCTTGCTCTGTGGCTTTGGATAAGTCACTTAACCTCAATTACCTAGTCCTTACTGCTCTTCTGCCATGGAACCAATACTTAGCATTGATTTTAAGACTGAAGAAGGTAAAGATTAAAAAATAATAATAAGTGGAAGGATGGTTGGTGGATTCTCTTTGGAGAGATAATAATAATAACTGACATTTACAGAAAGCTGTAAGACTTTCAAAGCACTTAGCATATATACATTTGCTCAATAAAGGATCATTTTATCGTGAATGAAACTTTCACTTTTGTCTTTATATCACCAGTGCTTATCATAGTGCCTGGTATTCAGTAGGTGCTTAATGAATGCTTGCTGAATGATATATCCAAAGGCAAAACAAAACTTCATTTCATAGGACACTCAGTTGTCTTGCCTTGTGGTCTTCAAGTTGAGCATAAGCAGAAAGGCTACCACAAAGATAACTCTGGTTGATGTGCCAATCTCTCTTGTAGATGATGGAAAAGCAGAGAAATTCTATGAATAACTTAACAATGCTTTCCAAAGGCAACATTAAATTTAATACTTGGTGATTCCCCTATGAAAGTTGTCATGCAGAGGATGGAGAAGTATGGTGGAAAATATGTATCCAGATTAAAAGAGGAAAAGAAAAAGAAGGTATAGACTTAGTTTACCCAGAAGCTACACAATATATTATGAATATTTTCTTTAAAAGATACTGGAGGAAGGGGAGCTGGGTAGCCCAGTGGATTGAGAGCCAGGCCTAGAGGTCCTAGGTTCAAATCTGGCCTCAGTCACTTCCCAGCTGTGTGACCCTGGGCAAGTCACTTGACACCCATTGCCTACCCTTACCACTCTTCTGCCTTGGGGCCAATACACAGTATTGAATCCCAGACGGAAGGAAAGGGTTTAAAAAAAAAAAAAAGCTACTGGAGGGGCCAGATGGATGGCTCAGTGACTTGAGAGCCTGGCCTAGAGGTCCTGGGATCAAAACTGACTTCAGACACATCCTAACTGTGTGACCCTGGGCAAGTCACTTAACCTCCATTGCCTAGTCCTTACCACTCTTCTACCTTGAAACTGTAATGATTCTAAGATAGAAGGTAAGGGTTTAAAAAAAAGTTCTTAGACATGGTAGGCATCTAATATGACCTCAGAAAAGGAAAAAAGGGAATGGAAGGGAATTGTTAGGCTGAAAAGTACTGATATGAGAGTCATTTTCTTTTCTTTTTTTATTTCTTTTTATTTTATTGATAAATTTTCCATGATTACATGATTCATATTCTTTCCCTCTCTGGGAGTCATTTTCTGAATCAGCTGCCAGGTAATACAAAACTCATTTTTATTTTGGAATTATTTTAACTTATTTATTTATTTTTATTTTGGAATTATGGGACATTCGTCAGAGACATTCAGATATAGCATGAAGTAGTGGATAGAATACTAGGCCTGTAGCCAAGCTGACCTATATTCAAATCTTGCCTTTTTTACACTTACCTAACTGTGTCGTGTCGGGCAAGGAACTCAATAGTCCTGAGCCTCAAATGAGGACAATAATATCAATAGTACCTGCTTTACAAAATGGTTATAAGGCTCTGAAAAGATAAAGTAGATAAAGAGCTTTACAAATCTTTATGAATATCAGTTATTATTATTATTGGGTTTTTTTTTTATCATCACTGTCATTATGATCACTTCTATACCCAGCCTTGGTCATGTCTTACATTAGTAGCTTGGGATCCTGCTTACAAGTACAGGGTAGTATATTAATTAGAATCTTGAACCCTTGGACTCCATCTCCCCAAATTCCTAATTTTTCTTTTGCATTTCCTAACTTTTCTTGTGCATAATCAAATACTGATAAAAAAAAAGGCCTTGAATTATCTCCCACTTTATACTGTAAATTCAGGCCTGTCTAGGGCCAGATTTAAATGTCATAGGATTGAATTGAGTGGGTACCAGGTAAAGGCTTTGATGGATTCTTGGATCCAGCTGAGGTCAGAGGACAGGCAGGAGTATGGAGCATCAGGGAGAGTCCCTGCCCCCCTGAAGCCTTCCTTTATTATCTTAGCTGCCCCCCTACTTCACCTGGCACTGACTAGTGAAGGTAAGTGGCCACACAAGGTGACAGACCATTCTGCATTTTAGTTAGCCATCGCCTTGGACTCTCTTCTTCTCTAAGCACACAGATGGGGTAAGTAACTTGCTCTGCTCTGTCAAACCAGTGTTTATTAAAGGCTTACTAAGTGGTCATATGGCAAGATGGCAAGTGTCTGCTGTCAGATACAAGTTTCACTTTCTTTCACTTGTCACCTTCCTTCTGGCCCTGGCAAGGTTAGTGGATTGGCCCCGAGGCGAGTCTCAGGAAAGGGAAAAAGGAGGAGGAGAGACCAGGTGCTGGGGAGAGAGAATGACAAGAGATCATCTCAAAACAAGTCCATTTTGCCAGGTTCTGAACCAACAGGTGCTGGCCTATCCCAGCGTCCAGAGTCCCAGGGAAATGTTTTAAATGTCTTCTTCTTGCTTCACTGAACTGTAATGCAAGATGTAGCCTAAATTTGGAGTGACTGAGAGAAAGATGAGTCACTGAAATCCACCCCGAATCTGTTAGCCCACAGGGACGGGATCTCCCGTGATCCTCTCTGCTTTTGAGGCCCCCGAGGGACCGCAGAGTCCAGGGTGTTCCTTTAGAGGGAGGAGGCCGAATGGGGCGGTTAGTTACCCTTCTGACTTACTGTTTGTTTGGCCCAGCAGGCCTAGGGCTCATAAACAGGTCCCCTCTTTGTTCCCGGGTCTCGCAGAATGCCCGCTCCACTCAGAAAGGAATAAGAGCCCGCTTTCTTCGGCCGTGCTGTGTATTATATAGCATTACAATTCCACAAGAGAAGCCCAGCCTCTAACTGCTCTGGCTCACAATGGCTCCCTTCTCTGAGAAAGAGGTTTCTCTGATCCCGTGATTAGGAGCTCGGCCTCCCTCGGGCTTGTAGTTGGCTGGCCTTCATTCTTAAAGGAACAGTTGGCCAGTAGCTAAGAACCACAGGTACTTTTTTTTTTTTTTTTTGCTCTGGTTCTAACATCTTTTACTGGCAGTGATCCTCTCTTCTTCCTCCTCTGTCTGTCTTTCTCTGTTTGTCTCTCTCTCTCCCCCCTTTCCACCTCTTCCTTATTTCTTTCCCTCCTTCCCTCTCCTCTCCCTCCTCCTTCTTCCTCTGTCCCTATCACCCTCTCTTTCCCCACCCCTCTCTGTCTCTCTGACTCTGTCTCTGCCTCCCCCTCCTCCTTCTTATTCCTTTCCCTCCTTCTCTACCCTCTCCTGTCTCCTTTTCCTCCTCTCTTCTCTTCCCCTCCTCCTCCCTCTCCCCACTCTGTTTCTCTAGTCTCTCTCTCTCTTCTCTGTCTCTGTCCATCTCTGTCTCTCTCCCTTCCCCCTCCCCACTTCCTCAGTTTTCTCCTTCACCTTATTTCTTTCCCTCCTTTCCTCCCTCTTTCACTTCTTCTTCTCCTCCTCCTTCTCCTCCTCTCTTCTCCTTCCCTCCTCTTCCCTCTTGCCACCTCTGTCTGTCTGTTTCCCCTCTGTCTGTCTCTGTCTCTTTCCCTCCAAATCTCTCTTTCTTTCTCTGTCTGTCTCTTTTTCCTTCCTTCCCTCTTTCCCTTCTTCTCCTCTTTCTCCTCCTCACCTCTTTCCCTCCTCTTCCCTCTCCCCACCTCTGTCTGTCTCTGTTTCCCTCTGTCTGTCTCTTTCTCTTTCTCTCCATATCTCTTTCTCTGTCTCTATCATTTTGTCTGTCATTCTCTCTGTTTCTCTCCTCTCCTCCCTTTAACCCCCTCTGCCCTCCTACCTCATCAAACACACACACACACACACACACACACACACACACACACACACACACACACACACACACACACACTTTGCACTCCCACCCCCAATGTATTCTGCTATCCAGTAACAATGGTCTCCTTGCTAGTCCTCAAATGAGACACTCCATCTCCTGACTGTTCATTTTCACAGATTGTTTTCCATGCCTGAAAGGCTCTCCTCCCTCCCCATCTCTTGCCCTCCTAGAAGAAGCCTTTTCTGATTCCCTCCAAGTTATTTATATTTTCATGCAACTTATAAGTGTTTCAAGACCAGCATCATTTACACCACTCCTCTATCAAAACCACACCTTCTATAGGAAGTTTCAGCAATCCTCTTAATACCAGTTCCTTCTTTCTGTGATTATTTCCAATGTATCCTGTACAGAACTTGTATACATGTTTTCTCCCCAATTAGATCGTGAGTTCTCTGAGTTGCAATGATTGTCTCTGCCTCTCTTTGAATCCCCAGTGCTTATAATAAATGTTTATCAGCTGGCTGACTCCAGGAAGATTTGGCTGGCAGTAACACTAGATGGGCAAATCACTTCAGTCTCTGTTTCCTCATGTATTAAAGGGGGATGTTAATGATATCTACAGACTTACATGAAATTATTTATGAAAAGAACTTTGCAAACTTAAAAGGTCTACAGAAATAAAAGCTATTATTAGCCACCATCATCACCTCCAATCAATCAGTCACAGGATCATAAGATTTTGAGCAGGAAAGAATTTCCTTTTTGGGGGACATTTTGAAGAACAATCATAAGAGCCTACTCTGTGTCAGATGCTGTGCTAAGGGCTTAAAAATATTCTCTCATTTGAGTCTTATAACAACCCTGGGAAGTAAGGATTATTATTATCCCCATTTTACAGTTGAGGAAATCAAAGCCAACAGAGGTTAAATGACTTGCTCAGAGTCACATTGTGAGTGTCTGAAGCCACACTTGAATGTCTTCCCGACTCCAAGTCCAGGGCTTGATCCACGGTGTCCCCTAGCTACCTCTGATTTTGTAGATTTAGAGATAGAGACCCAGAGAGGAAAGTAATTAACTTCCTCAAAGTCATACCAAGATTCAAAGCCTGGTCCCCTGACTCCATATCCAGTGCTCTTTCTATTATATCACCTGACATAATTTGGTTTTGGCAACCAGGGAAGTCTGAGGGTAGCCACATCTTTAGATGGTTTTCTTCTAGGTGCTTTCTGAAAAAGGTGTTTTAATTTAGTACTTGGCTCTTTATGACTCAGGAGGAGGCCCATAGAAATGAATACCTTTATCCACAAAGAATTGAATAATGCGTTGATGAATAATAACTCACATTTATAGAACATTTTCTGGTTCAGAGCTTTTCTCACACCAACACTGTGAGAAACAGGCAGTGCAAATGTAACCCCTATTTTTAAAGATGAGGAAACTTGAGATCCAGAGTGGGTTAAAGGTCTTCCCCAAAGTCAAACAGCACCTTCCTCCCAGGATTCCAGGGTTGTTGAGAGGATCAAATAAGATAATAATAATATTAAACATTCAAATGTGTGTATGTATATATACACACATATATGTATATATACACATATTATACCATTGGCCCTCACTAGATCACAGTTCATTTATTGTGGCTTCACTGTATCAGGGTTTTTTAAAAAAAATATATCTAATTCTGTATTGTGGAGTCTTCACTATATTGTGAATACCGTACCATACACAATGGAAATGCAGTACACCACTACCACTTGAGCAAGTTTGCCGACATGAGATTGTACATGCCCACTATTGGCTGAAATGAAAGGCGACCACCAAGTGCCATGTTCTGTATCCTGGGCATTGATTAGCTCAGTAACTGTAGCATAGCTCTGTTTGTTCTCCCGCACTGTGCCCTTACATTCAGAATCTCTCCTTATCCACTTCATATTAATGTCTGATCACTGCGCAGTGTTGCTCTTTTTTTGTTGTGTTGTGTTTTTGTGAAGATTTCATAAACGTTTGAATTTATTTCAAGCCCTATGCCACCCAAACGTTCTGCACTTTCTAAGACTTCTGGCAGTGAACCCAAGCACCAAAGGAAGATGGGTACCATCTTGTGATATGTGTACCAAATTGTGGATTTTCACCTATTGCAGGGGTCTCTGGAATATAACTCCTGCTATAGGTGAGGGATCACTGTGTGTATATATACATATACACACACACACAAATATAGTCATTATTTATATGTAAATTATATATTTCATATATGTATATTTGCATATAAATATAGTCATTATTTTTATCCTGGGAAGAATGCCATGCCTTGAGTCAGAAAGATCTGAGTTCAATTCTGGCCTCAGATGTACTAGCTGTGTGTGACCCTGGGCAAGTCACTTCACCTTGTTTGCCTCAGTTCTTCATCTATAAAATGAGCAGGAGAAGAAAATGGCAAACCATTCTAGTATCTTGGCCAATAAAACCCCAAATGGGCTCACAAAGAGTTGAACATAATTGAAACAACTGAACAGCAAAAGGAAGATATCTTTGTTTTCACTTACCTGTAACTAAAATCAAGCAATTTCTTTGATTTATTTTATATACTTCAAAATATTATACTAAGGTATTTGTTTTCACTTACCTCTCACTAAAATTCAGGATTTCTTTCCATTTATTTATTTATGGTACATATTTAAAAGCATTGTTCTAAGAAGGAATTCATAGGCTTTACTAGATAGCCAAAGGCAGGGGAGGGAGGTGGGTCCATGGCACAGAAAGATCAAGAACCCCTAAGCAGGGAAGCATACAAAGCATTAGCCAAAATGATTAGACATATTTGAATGCAACTCTTGAATAAACATATCTATGTTTAAGGGAAAAAAGAAAAAAAGTTCAAATGAAAGCTAACAAAAGCAGGACCAACAAGGCAAATGTACTCCATGTAAGGATACAAGCAGGACAGTGATAATTTAATACAGTTTGCACAAATGAGATCACATTTGAGTTGGTGCATGTTGAATATCGATAAGGTTCCATCTGCTACTATCACCTTCAGTATCTCTGTTTTTTGTTATTCTGCTTGCTGTATTTAAACATGAAATGTGTAAATTCAAATCTTTTTTGTTGAAGTTTAAAGGACCATAATATCTAGATATTTTCAGCATCGTTAATTTTAGTTAGTATAACATTTTAACAGGTTTATGAAAATGGTGACCTTTAAAATTGAAATAATTCAAGGATACTCACTTGAAATTTCTAACATTTAAAATTAAATTGATGGTAAAGGTTTTGCCTCCAGTTAAAAAAAAGTAAAACAGTATCACTTCACAATGTATAAATGAATTCACAATCAGTTGGAAGAGAAAAGCCACTGAAGCTGGTGAAACTAGCGTAAGTACAGACAATAGGGATATCAGGTTTTAGATAGCAGAAATATGTAAAAATACAACAAAATGTTCAAATCCAGAAAATATCCCCTATATTTATCATTATGATTTATAAATATTAATATTAATGGGAAAATCTTCATATTAGCCACAAGATAGCATGAAACAATAAATAAATTTAGATGTTTTTTCTGAATGAAAATTTATTTTTATTTGTATTTTTTTCATGGTTGCATGATTCATGTTGTCTCTCTCCTCTCTTCCCTCCCCTCTCCCAGAGTTGACAAGCAATTCCATATGTATTATCACTCAAAACATATTTCCATATTATTTATTTTTGTGAGTGAGTAATCTTTTAAAATGAAAACCTCTGATTGTATACCCATATAAACAAGTGATAAGTCATGTTTTCTTCTGTATTTCTACACTAACAGTTCTTTCTCTAGATGTGGATAGATAATATTTTTAAAGAGTCAAGAAAATGTTTAGAGAAAATTAGATGGTGGGGTGAGCAGCCAGGTTGCTCAGTGGATAAAGAGCCAGGTCTGGAGAAAGGAGGTCCTGGGTTTAAATTGAGCTCAGACACTTTCTACCTGTGTGACTCTGGGCAAGTCATTTTGCCTAGCCCTTACTGCTCTTCTACCTTGAAACCAATACTTAGTATCAGTTCTAAGAAGGTACTTAGTATCGATTCTAGGACAAAAGGTAAGGTTTTTTTTTTTAATTAGATACTTTCAGTAAACAAAACCAAATTTTGTTTTTAAAGTCATGTTTGCACCATCAGAAGCATTGTTTGCACAGTGCAAGGTTGCTTTTATGATTGCCAAGGGTAAAATGGTCTCATTTAAAAGGAGAAACATTATGGTACCTATAGCCCCTGCTATGGTTGAAATAACCCTTAGGGAATGATGTAAGTTGGCTTCAGATAGTTCCATATAAAGATGATATGGTGGCGAGGAGAATTACTCATTTATCTGAAAACCTTTCCAATCAATTAATTGAGAAATTAAAATTTTCCTTGTTTCCATTGCAAGTAGATAAAGCAACAGATGTTCTTTTAATTTTTTTTAAGTTGCTAATTTAATTACATATGTACCAGACACTATTGAAACTGATGGTAGGGAAGATTTATGGCTTTGAAAAGCTATTGCTGATGAGGTCATGTCAATAGATGTTTTTAATACATTTGATTTTTTAAAATTAAAATGATATATTGTATATTGAACTCTACTGCCGGAGTTCAAAAGTTGTCCAGCTAGAACACAGATCTATAAGTACCAGATGAGAATTGATCCATTGCAAAGTTTGGAAATATTCTGTATTTTTTAGGGCATCACTTGTATTAGAAATATGAGTTAGAAGCTAGATAGTTTTAAAAATTGTTATGAGGGCAATCAACTTTACAAGAAACAATACATTTACAGAAAGGTTCCTTGAAGAACTTTGTTGACAGTTTTGGGACAGAGGATAGGGCACTTTTATATTATTGCAAAACATGCTGGCTTTCTTCTGCCAAAGTATTTCAAAGGATGTTTGAACTGAAAAAAGAAATAGCCATTTTCTTAGCGATAATAATAAAGATGAAGCAAATCCACTTTACAGGAAAAAATTAGTGGAATGCATTTGAAAAACTGAGCATCCTAAATAAATCAATACAAGGTATTCAAATTCAAACTGAGTCAGAAATAAAAAGTGATTTCATTTGTGAAAAAATTAGATCTATACATGATAAATTTATAAAACTTTTATATATTTCCTAATTTAAAAATGCCAGTCTTGCAAATGAAATAATGACTTGCTTAGTAATTACTTGGCAGTCTATGTAAGGAATTTCTATTTTATTTTAAAGATTCAGATTTTTAAAACATTAACCCATTTGCCAGACACAAATATGATAACATGGTCTTAATACATGAATACAAATGGTTTGTAGAATTGTCTTAAAATAGGTTGAAAGAAGCATTTTAACCTGAAAAATCTTACATTTTCTCTTTAAGTAAATAAAGTGTCATCTTATTGAAGGAACAGAAATTTTACTACTGCTGAAAATTATTTGTAGGAGACTAGATTTTCTATGATAGCTATCATTAAGATAAAAATCAATGTTATTTAGTGGTTGAAAAAGAATTACAAGTAGCAGCATTATTAGTAATACCACATTTTGAGAAACTTTGCCCTTGAAAAATCCACCTATCATCTTTATAATATATTATGGTTATTATAAATATGAAATGATGCAAAGGATTTGTTAATAAATATCTAGTTATATATTATTTTGTTTTAGGTTTAAGATAGGTTTTATATTGTAAAATTATAATATATTCTTAATTTTACTGGAATAAAGGTTAAGAAAATGAATACATTGTTTTTATCACAAGATGTGCATGACTCTTCTTGTAAAAAAATGGGATGGGCAAGGGAAGGCCATTGCTATATAAAGTTTGGGAGCCAATAATTTACTTAATCAATCTCTCTCATGAAGGATGCGTCCTGAATTGGACAGAGACTAGGTTTAAACTCTCATGTGAAGCTGGCACTTCAAAATTCCAGGCATCAAACAAATTAAATTGATGAATCCAAAGGCCTTTTCACTGCCCTCAGTCTTCTTGATCTCTCTGCCATATGATTCCAATCTATTCCCCCCCTTTTTTTTAAAATGTGACAGAGTTGCAGATTTTTAGAGGATTTATTTTTCCAATTAACAAGAATTTATTTTTCTTCTTTTCCCTCGAATTGAAAAAAAATCCTTCTAACAAATATGCGGTCAAGAAAAGTAAATTCCCACATTGGTCAAGCTTCAAAATGTATGTCTTATTGTGCATCTTGAGTCCAGCACCTATCAGGCGGTGGGTGGCATACTTCATCCTGAACCCCTGAAATCATAGTTGGTCACCACATCAGTCAGATTTCTTAAGTATTTCAAACTGTCTTTGTAAAGCTGTTATGTTATTAAATAAATTGTTTTCTGCACCCTTCTAATTTGAAAAACATTAGTATTCAACACAGGTTCAAATTGCTGTTCAGCTAGGAATAATCAAATAGGACCCCAGTTCTGTTTTGTTGTTGGTTTTCAGAACTGGGGCCATGATTAAGAGGCACAGCAAGGGGGCATTTGTATTTATGCCACTAGAAGCGAAATTCTTAGAGCAGAACAAGACAAATCAGAGGGAAAGCATTTTATGTTTTCATATTTTCATTAACCGAGAATTCTACTAAAACTGTCTATATCTTAGTTCAGGGCCTTATCAACTCTCACTCAGACAACTATCATAGCCTCCTAATTAATCACACTGCTCTAGTTTCTCCACTCTCTGATCCATCCTGCCAAATTATATTCCTAAAGCCCTGATCTAACTATATTACTCCCTCGCTCAAGAAGTATCAATGCCTCCCTATTGCTTTTGGACAAAATATTCTGACCGGCATTTTAAGCACTTTACAAATCTGGCTTCAGTTTTCTTTTTTAGGCTAATTTCTTTCTATCTTCTAGCAAGAAAAAAGTCATCTGTTTGCCATTCCCCCATTCTGGATATTCCATTTCATATGACAAAGCTGTTCCCTTATGCCTTCTTGGCGCTGCTTTTGTGGAACCCCAGACTCCCATCAGTAAATCAGGCAATCAGTTAACAAGCACTTATTGGGCTATTATTTATTATTGCATTTATTTTATTATAATATTATATTTATATTTATTATTAAGCTCTAACTATGTGCCAGACTCTAGGATAGCAAAAAAAAAAAAAAAAAA
>NC_058131.1:504802497-504823292 GCF_016433145.1 Gracilinanus agilis | reverse complement strand
TGTGTGTGTATAAATGGCCCATATATATATATGTATGTATGTATGTATAAATGGCCCGTGCCATTCCCAGCCTCCTTAGTGAGGTATATAGTGAGAATCAGTTTTGTGACTTTAATAAGATAGTAGGAATAAGTTTGTAAATGTAGCACGATGGGCTCCATTTTGTTTTAGGCTTCCATTTTGTGATCCAATTGTTGGAGGAAATTTTTTTTCTGTAAGGTATTTTTCAATAATAATATAAATGCTTGTATGATATAATCTAGTAAATAATCTGTGTCTGCTTGTAAACAACTAATAAGGATATAGAGATCCTTTAACAGGACAGACCACCAATAAAAAAATGCTATAAACTACTTTATTAGTAGATAATATCATAAACTACTAATTAGATTATGTGGTAAACAAATGAGAAACACCCATGGCTAGAACCATAAGAAACCCACCAGAGGCCCCCAACTCTTAGCTTGCTACTGGGACAAGCTCCTTCCTGCCTTTCCCTAAATTTGAGGCTTTGAGTAGCCTATTTTTCCCATGAGGGCAGTGAATGATGGAGATTTTCCAGATGACCGCCTCAGAAGGAGTCACCTAGGCTCTAGCTGGGCAAAGAGGTTCTGTGAGCACTAATATACGATGCTAAGCTTACTACCTCATGCCCATCTTTTACGGGACCTCTCAGAAGCAAGTTGTTGGTTTGTTCTTAGAAGGGCCAATTTTATCTATCGATTAACAAGATTTGTCTGATCCATGAAGAAATGTAAGGGACAGCTAGATGGCTCAGTGAATAGAGAGCCAGGCCTAGAGATAGGAGGTCCTCAGTTTGAATCTGACCTCAGATATTTCCTAGCTGTGTGTCCCTGGGCAAGTCACTTAACCCTCATTGCTCTTCTTGTCTTGGAACCAATTTTGGAACCAAGTATTGGAACAAGTTTTGGAAGTATTTGGAACTAAGTATTGATACTAAGATAGAAGGTAAGGGTTTTAATTTTTTTTTTAAGTATAAATCTGATTGGTATGCTGTGACACCAGTTGGCTTACACTATGTGTCTCCCAGAGACATTTCTGTTCCTCCCAGATGTTGGTGATCTACCAGCTCCCCAGATTACTCTGAATTTAAATGTATATGATATTTACTTATTTATGCACAATTTGATTCCCCCAGTTGTTCAGTCATTTCAGTTGTTTCTGATTCTTCATGACCCCATTTGGGGTTTCCTTTACAAAGATACTGACGTGGTTTGCCATTTCCTTCTCTGGTATATTTGACAGATGAGGAAACTGAGACAAACAGGGTTAAGTGATTTGCTCAGAGTCACATGACTAGTAAATGTCTGAGGCTGGATTTGAATTCAGGTCTTCCCAACTTCAGGCCTAGCCCTATCTACACTGTGCCACCCAGCTGCCCCAGTAATCCATCATTAAGCTTTTGTTAAATATCTACTTTGTGTCAAGTACTTGCTGGGTGCTGAGAATATGGTAAACAAAACAATTCCTACTTTCTAGGCAGAGGCTATTAAAGATTTTTACTTATTATTCCCAAGTTCTAGGACAATGTCTGACACATTGTAAGCACCTCATTTCTTGAATTGAATTTTGTTTCTGTAAGAAAATCACAATAAGAGAGAAAATTACTGATAGACTTTATCATTTGTTCTGCACATTTAAAATGCATTTTTAGGGCCAGCTAGGTGGTTCAGTGGTAAGAGAGCCAGACCTGGAGAAGAGAAGTCTTGGGTTCAAATTTGGCCTTAGAAACTTCTTAGCAGAGTGATCCTGGGAAGTCACTTAAAACTAATTAGTCCTTATCACTATTCTGCCTTGGAACTAATATTTATTGTTGAGTCTAAGACAGAAGGTCTGGGTTTAAAAAATAAAATGCATTTTAATAAGGAAGTATAGTATAATGGTTAAAGAGCTGGCCTCATGAAAGACCTGGACTTAAGTACCATCTCTGATACATATTGATGGGTTAGTAGATGTTTCCTCATTAAGGAGTTTTCTACTTCAAACAAATCATTGTCCAGTCCCTATTTCCATTTATAAGAGGTGGCCTGGGCTAGAGAGATGGCTTTGGAGTGAAGATGGCTTAAATTTAAATTCTGCCTCACAGGCTGAGAAAGTCATTTTACCTTAGTTGCCTCTAGGCAATTAAAACCATACAAATTAACTGAATTCATGAAGGGTATTTCTACTCTGGGGCTTCTCTTAATTATAAGTCATGATCAAAAAAAGAATAAAAGTATTTTATTGGGTGTTATTTAGAAACAAGGGCAGTATAAACTTTATATTAATTGTGAGATATACAAGTTGTATTTTTATTAGAAAGGATTTGCTTTAGTAATTTTTGTAAATATCAACAGAAACTAAAAGTGTGGCAGTGTTCCAATTTTGCAAACCTTAAAGGACTTGGTTTAGTTTAGCAAAATATTGTGTACAGCACTGAACTTTCCCCTTCTTTCCCAAAGAGTTCTCTGGCTTTTCCTTCTACATTTCCTGGGGGGCTTAAAGCTTCAATGTGGAGGCCCAGAAGGGTAAGATTTGTCGGACGAACAGAATTCCAAGGAATAAAAAATATTCTATTGGATTTTTTTTTCCAATCACTGAGACTGGGGCAAAATTACTAAATAAACAGGGAGAAGAAACATGACAGTATTGAGTTAGCTGGCCTTGGTGCCTGCTTTGAGCAAAGCAATCACCTGCAATCACGTCATGAGCATTTAAAAATATATTCAAGTCATTACTATTACCTCAGCTAAACTGTGTGCAGCTAAAAAATAAAAAATGAAACCTAGGTAACTATTATAAACTGGATAATCACAGCTATTTAAAAAAGTAAGAAAGGGGAGTCAGCAAGTAATTAAGACCTTTGGCAAAACACTTCACCACTCTGAGATTAATTTTCCTTATCTATAAAAAAGAGAGTTGGACTCTGATTTCAAAGATCTCTTTTAACTTCAACTCCTTTGAGTCAATGATCTGAGTTCAAAGTATTCATTCCTGACAACACATCGAAGACTCATGAGCCATTACTAGACTCCTTTCATTGGAGCTGGGAGGGAAGTGGCAGTAGTGAAGAGGACAGTGGGGTAAAATAGGCAACTACGGGTCAGATTTCAGTCCAGCCTGGGGCACAGTTGTAACAGGAAGGAAAAGACATGAATCTATTAATTAACAATAATTTATGAAGTGCCTATTACATACCAAATACTGAGGATATAAAGACAAAAAAAAATTAAAACAATCCTGCCCTCAAAAAGTTTAGGTTGGAGAAAAAAAAGTTTATGTTGGAGAAAAAAAAGTTTATGTTGGAGAAATAACATGTACATAGGGAAGAATATATCACATAGATATAAAATAAATCTAAGGTAAAGAGAGTGAACCCTAGAAGATGGCAAGCATCAGGAAAGACTTCTTGTAAAAAACAAATTAATGTTTCAACTCAGCCTTAAGGAAATGAGGGATTCCATGAGACCAAGATGAGAGGAAGTACATTTCCCATAGATCCTTGCAGAGGAGGGATTTCTCACTTTTTTTTTTTAAGCTATAGACCCCTTTGGTGGTTTGGTGAAATCTATAAATCCCCTTCTCAGAATAATGTTTATAAATACAAAAAATAAGGGAACAAATTATGTTGAAAGAAATATATAAAAATATTTATTGAATATATTGAAATAAATATATTGAATTATATTAAAATAAATACATTGAATTATATTGAAATAAATACATTGAATTATATTTACTGAATATATTGAAATAGATATATTGAAATACTTATTGAATATATTGAAATACTTAATATATTGAAATAAATATATTGAATTATATTTATTGAATATATTGAAATAGATATATTGAATTATATTTATTGAATATATTGAAGTAAATATATTGAATTATATGTATTGGATATATTGAACAATTAATCAATTATATTGAAATAGATAATTACTTTACAAAGGAAAACAATTATATTATAATAAAGTTTTTTTTCTCATCAGAGTTCATAGTCCTTCTGAAATATATGGACCCCTTGTGGGGTTGGGGGGGCACAGAGACCCCTATATAAAGAAAAGTAAAGAAGGGAAAGAGGACTTCCATTAGAAAGGATCCATGGCTGCAAGACCCTAGAGTTGGAGTGAGACCAAGCTGTGCAATTCAGGCACCCTGGTTGGGGGGTTGGAATGGAGGGGAGAGCAAAGGGTGAGGGAACCTGATCATCCTTTGTGTCAGTTGGCTAGAAAGTGATCTCCAGATAACCCAGGAAGGAAGTGTGCCCTCATAAGAGGAAGTACTCCTCCCATGTATTTAAATGTTTTAGGTAAAAGTCTAGATGGCCCTATCCTAGCTACAGCTCTGCTAACAACTTCTAGGATCATCAGATCTACATATGAAGGGTCTTTAGAGATTATCTAGTTCATGAATTTTTGAGTTGGGATCCATGAACCATGAATAGATTTCAAGAGATTTGTTAATCTGGATGGGGGGAAACTACCTCTTTATTTTAACTAAAATCTAACTAAAAATTAGCATTTCCTTATTTTAAAATAATATTCTAAGATGGAGTCTATAGGCTTTGCCAGATTGCCAAACAGGTCTATGACACACAAGAAGTTAAGAATTCCTGATCTAGTCCAACCCCCCCTTACTTTACAGATGTGGAAACTGAGGTTCAGAAAGACTTGCTCAAGTGACTTGCTTAAGGTCATATAGACAGTAAGGGGTTAAGCTGAGATAAGAATCCAAATGGTCTCTTCAGAGTCCTTTCTTTACCATTCTTGACCCCATCATGGGGTCAAAGCTGAGAAGTCAAGCTGCCCATCCAGTTTGGCCTTTTCCTTTGAAAGAGATTTCTATGACATGCCTATTAAGGACAGCTCAGAATCCATTTCTCACTTTGCCACTTGCCAGCATCTACACTCCTTTCACTAAATATCCTGTAGGCAAATCAGAGAAACAACAATCAGATAATCTGCCACCATTTATTGGGTCTCTTTTTTCTTCTTGTTTCTATGACAGCATGTAGCCGTGCTGACCAGCGGGGCCATGCATGCTAGGCTAAGAATTCAACTTCCTATCTGAAGAGAGGCAAAGAAGACTCAGAGAGATCTTATAATCTGGTTTGAGGCTCTTTTTAAACATCCTGGATTTCAGGCTTAGCAAGCAAACATGAGAGCAAATAGCAGTCATAGTAATGATACCTTTCCTCTACATTTTTACTTGAAATTATCTCATGATTCCTATTTGTATCCCTGGTTAACAGGCTCTACCAGCAAAACAGGCACAAGAATTTCTATGTTTCTAGGAAAAAACTGGAGGTTCCTTGGTTCCCAGGCTTTTAAGGAAAAGGGAATCAATAATGTGTTTTTGGTTTGTTTATGACTACTTTTTTTGTTGTAAGGAAAATCTTCTGCTGAGAAGAGAGGAAAGATAAGTTTGTGAGGAGGGAGAGAGATACAAAATAAAAAAGAGGGAAGAGAGGGAGAGAGGGAGGAATGAAGGAAGATGGGAGAAAGGAAGGAAAGAAGAAACGTAGGAAAGAAGAGAAGGAAAGAGAGAGGAAGGAAAGAAGGAGGGAAGGGAGGAAGAGAGGGTGTGAGGAAGATTTTTTTTAAACCCTTACCTTCCATCTTTGAATCACTACTATGTATTGGTTGTAAGGCAGAATAACAGTAAGGGCTAGGCAAATGGGGATTAAGTGACTTGCCCAGGATCAATTAGCTAGGAAATCTCCCCTCAAATTTGAACCCAAGACCTCCTGTCTCTGGGCCTGGCTCTCAATCCACTGAACCACTTAGCTGCCCCTGAGAAGATTGATAAAACAAAAAATATATAGAAGAAAACAAAAAGTTCAGAAAAGGACACAGTCATTTTGTTACTACATTAAATTTATTGTATTTTTTCTTTTTTTCTTTCAAAAAACTTTTTTATTCTAAACTTAAGCACCCAAAAGGTGAAAAAACATTTTTATATTCACAGTAGAACACAAGGAGAATTGTATATGAAGCCATGAATTTCAATTTCATACAGCTTTCTTTTGAAACGTAAAGTCCATTGACCAGACCCCTGTTACTATGATAATCCCTGCAGTGGAATCATATGCAACCCCTACCTAGGCAGAACATGATCAGAAGAACTTCCTTATCTATCAATACCTAGAGGCCTACAAGACTTAATAGGTTGCATACCCAGAGGTGGTCTATACAAAAGGGACCACCCCAAAGAATTGGAAACTAAAGGGATGTCCATCGACCAGGAATGGCTGAACAAATTGTGGTATATGATGGTGATGGAATATTATCGTGCTATAAGAAATGATGAGCAGGATGATTTCAGAAAGAGCTGGAAAAACCTGCATGAACTGATGCAGAATGAAATAAGTAGAACCAGGAGAACATTGTACCTGGTAGCTGCAATATTGTGGAACAATCAAATGTGACAGACTTTACTACTAACAGCAATGCAATGATCCAGAATAATTTTGAGGGACTTATGAAAAAGAATGGAATCTACCTCCAGAGAAAGAACTATTAGAATAGGAATCCAGATGAAAACATATGATTTATCTCTTGTTTATTTGGGTATATATTTGGGGATTTGGGTTTTATAAGATTATTCACTTATAAAAAATGAATAATATGGAAATATTTTCTGTGTGATAACATATATAATTATTAAATAAAATAACACATAATATAAACCCAATTGAATTGCTTGCGATCTTGGTGGGGGGGCAGGGAGATAATTTGGATTATATGACTTCAGAAAACTCATGTGGAAATTTCTTAAAACAAAAATAATTAATTAAATATGTGAAATTAATTAATTAAAACAAAAACAAAAGGGACCACCCTAATTTGACTCACTGAAGTCTCCATCTAGATCTAACCATGATGCTAGAAAAGTCCCCTATTGAAGGGGGTCTTAATCTGGGTCTGAGAACCTGTTTCCCTCCCACCAAGTTATTTGAAGGTCTAGGAAGCTGCTAAAGATGTCCTGCTGACCCAAGATTAGAGACTATTTTACAGATCTATCCAGGGCCTGAAGTCCAATTGTGTCTCTGACTTGTCAAGAAGTCACTCCAAAAATTTGATCATTTTGTATATGTAGATATTTACTCCCAAACCCCTTCCAAGAAAGTGGAAGCTGATTACAATCCTTTTGCTCAGGGAGTGAACTGTAAGAGATAAGGAAGATGCAGAAGACTTTATGTGGAAAGGCAGAGTGACCAAAGAGGATCTCTCCTGGTTTCCAACTTTGGAAGAGATTCTAGTAGGACCCTTGGCAGTGGAAAAATGTGCAATTCCTGCTCAGTCACATAATGGCATGAACCTGACAAGGTAAACTCTCTTATTTGTAACTGCCTACAGTCCTGACTCTCTCTACATGTCAAAGAACCATCAGCATAAAGGGACCAACCTAATTTGATTTATTGAAGCCTCTTTGCTTTGAGCCAGTGAGGCTCATTCTCCAATACGTTCCCTTCTTACAGACTCTCTTCTTGTGTGGTTCTCTCAGGATTCACATTAAGGCCCTCTGCAGGATATAGGGACTGAAATGATCTGATATCTTTTGATTAAGCACCAACTAAGTAGATAAAAGGGCAGATAGGTGGCACACTATAAAGATATCTTCCCATGTGGAAATCTGGCCTTAGATACTTACTAGCTGTGTGACTCTGGGCAAGTCATTTAACCCTGTTTGCCTCAATTTCCTCATCTGTAAGAATGAGCTGGAAAAGGAAATGGCAAACCACTTCTGGTCTCTTTGCAAAGAAAATCTCAAATAGGTCAAGAAGATTTGGACCATAACAATTGAACAACAAGAAAAGCAGACAAAAAACCCTGAAGCTTAGAGGGGTGATATAACTTGCCCCAAGTCAAGTGGCTAACAAATAACAGAAATAGATATAGAACTCAGGTTCTCTGAACTTAAATTCATCATTCTTTCCATTATACCATAGCCAGGGAGGGAAAGGGAATATGATAAGTGAGAGTCAAATGGAGGATTATGACCTAGAAACTGGATTTTCTAATTCTTGCTTGCACTTTCCAGACTTGTAAATGTGGTTCTGACTCTGAAAGATTGTACAAGCACCTGGCAGTAGTATAGTGAGGTTTATCTTATTGCCTAGGGACAGTCCCTTACAGGCTAAGAAGTCTCATAAAAAAGGTACCTTCCCATTGGAGAGTTATTTAACATGTTAATAACATGACATGTTTTCTTGGGGGTCTGGAATTAAAATTTGTGCAGTTTTTTCCATTTTCTAATTAGAATTGCAATAAAGAGTTTTTCCTTTCACTAAGAAGAAATTTCATTTTTTCCTTTTTTTTAATATTTATTTTTTAGAAAAGTTAACATGGTTACATGATTCATGTTCTTACTTTCCCCTTCACTCCCTGACCTCCCCTTCTCCCCCATAGCCGGTGCACATTTCCACTGATTTTAACATGTGTCATTGATCAAGACCTATTTCCAAATTGTTGATAGTTGCATTGGGGTGGTAGTTTCGAGTCTACATCCCCAATCATGCCCGCCTCAACCCATGTGTTCAAGCAGTTGCTTTTTCTTCTGTTTCCACTCCTGCAGTTCTTCCTCTGAATGTGGGTATCATTCTTTTCCATACTATTGTGCTCAAAGGAATAATAAACTGGAGGAATTCCATGTGAACTGGAAAGACCTCCAGGAATTGATGCAGAATGAAAGGAGCAGAGCCAGAAGAACATTGTACATAGAGACTGATACACTGTGGTAAAATAGAATGTAATGGACTTCTGTACTAGCAACAATGCAATGATCCAGGACAACTTCATTTATTTTTAATGGCCAGAGAGGGCATGGGTACATATAGAGCATGGGTCTGTGAACTTGGTTGATTTTTTTTTTTAGCTTGAAAATTTTATTATTATTCCTATCTACTTTAATTCACTTCCTACATAATAAAAAACAATAGCATTTAGATAGGACTTATTTTTAGTGAACTTGGTTTAAAAATATTTTAATAACTAGATTTCAACATAATTGATTTCCCTTGCAACCCTATGTATTTTATTACATATTTAAAACTCAATTCTGATAAGGGTTCCATAAGGTTGCACCAGATTACCAAAGGGGTCCACAATACAAAAAAGATTAAGAACTCTTAATATACCAAAGATGATTCAACTTAAAACTTCTGATTTAATTGGGAAATAAACTAGAAGTTATAGTTGATGTTTTTAATGTCCTGCTGAAAATGCCATTTTAGATCACTATAATACCATATGACCTGCAAGTTTGATATTTGTTTCAATAAATTCACAACACTATTGGTTATTCCCAAATAGAGGCCACAATCCTAATCTGAAAGTGCTTTGGAGGGAAATTCTTTATATAGATATAGATGTGAACATTGTAAACAGTTCTATTGATGACTATGAAATGTGTGATATTCACATACCATGACCAGGTTTACAAAATGTTTTGCAAACACAGTGCAATTATTACCTCAACTTTCCAGCTGATAAAAACTGAGTCACATAAAAATTAAATGACTTTCTTGGGTTTAACCAACCAGATCAGAAGCAGGATTTGAAATGAGGTCTTCTAAATAACAAGTCCCAGGTTCTACCTGGTTGTATTTATGCTATTAGTATCTATAGAATGAGAAGATACATAATGACAAAAGAAAGCTATGGTGAATTCAGTAGTGTTTTTAAATTAATATGTGATTTTTTTTTCATTGGATACCTGGCAAAATCCAAAAATAAACTCTTGGGTGAGTGATTCCATGAATGGCATCTTCACAAAAGGGATCATCATTCTAAAAAACCAAGGGGAAAATAACTCACTTTTTTTCCTATTCTAAAAAATAAATGCCAACACAAAACCAATAGTTCCTGTTGTTTACTTTGTCAGAGCTAAATAAAGATCAAAATGATAATTCTTGGTACACGTGTGGATTTTGCTGACCCCCTATAACTAGTTACTACAGAGCTCTCCAGACTTATACAGCCCACAGATCAGGAACTACTGCATCACACCATTCTGGTCTTCTATAAAAAGTTTATTTTAAAATAATTTAAAGTTCTCTTCATTTTTGCCATCATTGCTCTTCTCATGCCTTTTCTTTAGAACCCTTACTTTCCATCTTAGAACCAACATTAAGTATTGGTTCCAAGGCAGAAGAACAGTAAGGGGCAGGCAATTGGGGTTCAGTGACTTGCCCAGGGTCACACAGCTAGGACGAGTCTAAGGCTGGATTTGAATCCAGGATCTCTCATCTCTAAGCCTGACTCCCAATCCACTGAGTCATCTAGCTGCCCCATCTTTGTGGCATTCTTAACAGGGTACGTTCCATCACCCATCTCCACACCTTTATCTAAAGGCTCCATGCCAGAAAGACACTCCTGTCTTACCCTGGCTTTTAGAGTTTCTAGTTCCTTAAAAACTCAGCTTAAATGCCACAACCAACATGAGATCTTTCTTAATCCTTCCAGCTGCCAGTGCCTCCCCCTCTCCATTATCTTATATTTATTTTCAAATAAACATGTGTTATTATGTATTATTTCTGCTAATGGAATATTAGCTACCTAAGTATGAAGATTATTTCATTTTTGTCTTTATTTCCCTAATGCCTAACAGAATACTCTGCACACAGCAGGTTCTTAATAAATGCTCATTGTTTGGTTAACTGATTAAGTACTTTCATTGCATTTTTGTACATACTTATAAATGTGATTTTTTTAAAACTAAGAATGCGAGAATGGGTAATGGTTAGGCTTCCCATAAACCGTATCTAAGAGAAAGTTGCAGTTTATATTTTGACCAATATATTAACTTTCCCTTAAAAAAAGGAACCTCTATGATAGTGGAAAAGGTTAATTTGTTTCCAAAGCCTAGAGTAATTTATCCTATCACCTTACATATTCATTTGTGAATCATTATGCCAGAAACAACTCCTCAGCTCACAATGCAACTGTCAGAGGTCTTCTGCCAAACATGGGGCTGACAGCTTCCTAGATCATGAGAGTCAGGAAACCATCTCTCCTGTCTTTGGAATGAAGAATTTCTGGAGTCTCTTTTGTTGGCAGTATTTGTGAACAAGCAGATCTCATAAAAAATAATGACCCCTATTGAAACAAGAGACCTACCCAAGCAGAGGCTGGATTCATTCTGCTGAGCCGCTTTCCATTTGAGGAACTTAGGGCTTGCAAATTTTTTAAAAGTACATTTCTTAACCACAAATAATATCATTGTCATGGTAGCACTTCCTGTTTAGAAAAAAATCAACCATATTAAAAACAGAAAGAAGGCAAGGAACTGACATATAATAAATATATTCAGCTATTTAAGAAGGGAAAAAATAAACAAAGGCTAGTTTAAAGGCAGTAGAGATAAGAGGAAGAGGTGAGAATAGCTACTCTTTCTCATTCTCACAATCAAGGTTTTCATCAGCTCAAGTCTGGCCTATTGGTTCTAGACATGGCTTTTGTCTTTGGTCTCTTTTGCCTAACACACACTTTATATATCCCCAACCTCATGCCAATCCATCCTACAAAATGCAATAGTAATTGTTCAGGTTCTTTGGTCTGGGCCTGGAATTTCATCTCGTAGGATACTCCCCATGCAAAGATTTCTTCCATTGATGCAGAGTAGTCACTTGCCTGTAATTCAGATGGTCTTAGGGAACCAGCTTGGGGCATTGAAAGAGTAAGTGATATGCCCAGGATCACACAGCTATATGTTCCAGAGGTAGGACCTAACCCCAGGTCTTCCTGACTCCAAGCCTAGCTTTCTTTTCTCCATATACCATGTTAAGTTCCTTAGGTAATTCTCTTAAGGTAGTATTTTTGTATTATTTTTGTCGGTCTTCTACTTAAAATCTTCAATGGTTCCCATAGCCTACAGAATAAAATCCTAAATCTTTAGATCTTTCACACAAAGATTTCAACAGTCTACCTCTCCTCCTCGGTTCTATGTTCTTCTACTCCCTTACACAATTTCAGCTGAAGTCTCCCTCCAATGTGCTGTATACCTGCCTTCTATTTATTTGCTCATACGTTTTCCTTACCTGGAATGTTTTCCCTGTTCTCTCCACTCACTGGATCCCTATCCACCCAGTGAGGCACACTGTCCTTCTTCTTCTATAAAGCATATCCATAGATTCATAGCTTCAGAGGTAGAAGAAACCCTTGGAAGTCGTACCATCTAACTCCAAGGCAAAGTAACTGGTCCATGGTGACACACTGACTTAGTTTCATCTCGGATTATTTTCTCTCAGTTACCCTTTAGTGTAACTTTGCTAGTGAAGACTTTGCTATGACATCAGGAAAGACAGCAAAAGCCACCAATTTGTAACCTTCCCACCATTGTTTTTGACACCTTGTAGGAACTTATGAAAGTTCAAGAACATTTACATAGCCATAGTGATATAAAATACTAATGTTGAAAGGGTTATTACCTTGTTACCTTTTATATAGTCATACTGTCTCTCAAACTAGGTGGTGAGTTCTACTTGGACATGGTGAAAACTTGGTTCCTGCTCCCTAGACAAGAGATGAGCACTGTAGACAGCACTCTGGGGCTAATTAGAACTTCAAATATTTGAGATTTATACCCTAACAAGATACTGTGATCTCCTTAGCATTGAAAAAACACAACACACATAGTTATGTATCCATGATTTCATTTTTATTCAGTGATACTACAAAGGTACCTGCCAGCAGCCCTGATTAGAGTGGCCAAAAGACATTAGCCATCCTCTCAAATAATTGCTTGTTCCTTTTTGCCTGTTTCACTGAAACATCAGGACAGGAAGAATAGGTGCTCCTCATTCTCGCTTCCAGATTGTCCTTAATCTCAGCTGTTTAATAATTTCTCTTCCTTTGAGATACATTCCATCTGTCCTTATCACTCCATCTAACCTCTTATCATTGTTCTTAACCAAGATCATTCATTCATTCTCCTTTCTTTCTCAAGAAGTCTGGTGATTTCTTTCTCAAGAAGTCTTGTCTCAGAATCCTCCTTTCCAGCCCAACCCCTGTCCTTATCCTCGAGGATTCACATAGATGGCCATGTCCCTTTGAACACTCTGGCTTCTTAGTTCATCAGGACCCTAAACTCCCATAATCTCTATCTTCACTCCATCTCAGCCACTCACAGGGATTTCTTAACCTTGATTGGACTATCTCCAATAACTATTCATGATCCAGAATTTTGAAATAAATATCTCTCTGACTATAATCTCTTATTTCTCATTAACTCCTTTTGCTTCATCTCTCCTCGACCTATCCTAATGAAGAAATAAGTCTTCTCCTTGGAAAGACAAACTACTTCACTTGTGCTCTTCTGTTTCTTAAAGAAACTTGTCCTTTCTTTTCCTTTTTTTCTTTCACCTTCAGTCTCTCTTTATGTATTCACTCCTCCTCTACTATCCACAAACATATCTAGGTCTTCCTCAATCTTAAAAATCTTCTCCGTAGTCCCAACATTCTCTCAAGCCATAATTCTTTTCTTTCATGTTCCTATAAAACTCTTAGAAAGGGATTCATTATCTCCATTTCCTCACCTCCAATTCATTTCTCAGTCACTTGCAATCTGACAACTCTCTCATTCAAGTCAAACTACTCTCTCTCCCAAGATAAGAGGAACTAAACTATTAAACTCAACGGGTTCCCCCCATTAGTCTTCATTCTACTTGATTGTCCTCCTGGATACTTTCTTTCCTTGTTACACTTTTTCTTTAGGCTCTCCCATACTTCTGATGGTTGCTCTTCAATGTTCTATGTTAGATCATTAGTTAGCTCTTTCAACTCACTAACTAATAGTTAGCATCCTCAAAAGTTTCTGTCTTCGTTTTCTCTGACCTCTTTATACTCTCTTCCTTGGAAATCTCATCAGTTTTTATGTTCCATGAACATTTTTATGAAAGTATCTCCCAAATCTATTTATCCAACCATAATTTTTCCACTAAATTCAAGTCCCATATCACTTTATGTGTTGGACTTATCTGCATGGATAACTCCTAGGTATGTTAAACTCAATGTGTTCAGAAGAGAATTCAATATATTTTCCCCCAATCCATCCTTCACCTAAACTTCCTTGTTTATTTTAATGGCACTTCCTGGCTTTTTGCACCACTCTCCTAATTTGTCTCTGTCTTTTGCTTCTCTCCTCTACAATCTAGCTTCCATACAAGTTCCGAATTGATATTCCTAAATTATAGTTATACCCTAGGACAAAATGCAAAATTTCTAGATTGCTATTTAAAGATTTGAACAAATTACCTTTCATCTATATTTCTAGTTTTATTTCATACTATACCCATATTTATATATCCTCTGTTCTAAATTACTTGTACATTCTGTCTCTTAAATCTGTGTCTTTGAATATGTGGTCTCCCATATTTGGAATGCACTCTTTCCTAACCAATCCCAGAGAGTCCTTCAGATTCCTTAAAAGCACAGCTCTGGGGCCACTTCCTACACAAAGCTTTTCCTGATCTTCCCAATTATCAGTATTCTTTTACTCCTGAAATTACTTTGCATTTCAATGCTTCTACTTTGTATTTACTTTCTTAGACACATGTTGCATTGCTCCATTAGAATGAAGGCTTTATGAGGTATCCAGACCATCCACAGTCACTTCACATTCTGCTCCTCTGCTGACTCTCTAGACTTTTCCACCTCCTTCCCAGAAGCCTTATTTATAAAGAACTTTGTGTTTATTTAGTTGGATGCATCTTGTATTATTCCATTAGAATGTAATATTCAGGGAGTACCCAGGCCATTCATGTTCACTTTTCCCTTTTATTATAGTAGTACTTAATAAATACTTTATCTATTGAGGATACACTGGTCACATGGCAAGAACAAGAAAAGAAGCTAGACATCCAGATATCTTTGCCATGACTGGAGAAAACAAAGGGAACTTCTAACCTTTAATGGAAAACTTTTGGAAAGATGGGCAGAAATGAATGGATTATAATTGGTATCACTGGAAGGAACAATGGGTAAGCAAGATTGGACTAGATATTCTCTAAGATCCTTTTCAGTTCTGAATCATGTGATCCATATTCACAATGGGGATATATATATATATACATACACACACACACACACATATATATATATATATATAGACTTATTATAATCAGGGCAGCTAGTTGGTGTAGTCCAGTGATGGTGATCCTATGGCACAGATGTCAAAGATGACACACAGAGCACTCTCTGTAGGCACATGGGCCACCCTTCCCTCCAACCCCCTCCTCCCCCACGAGTTTATTACTAGAAAGGCAGAGGAACTCTTCCTTCCCCCTCTCCACCATGCCTGATGACACTGTTTCACATACTCACCCCTCTGCCCAGCAACCCAATAGGAGCACACAGGGGGCAAGGTGGGCAGCTCACAGGTGGTAGAGCTAGAGGGAAGCAGAGCATTCAGGCCACTCCCTTCCCCCTCTCCACACATGCCTCTCATCACCTTCCCCTTTGCCCAGCAATTCAATGAGAGCGCTTCTTCCCTCCCGTATTCAGTAAGGGGGAATGGGGCATAGCACTTGGTCTCTAGCAGGGTGTGGTATGGCACTCAGTCTAGTGGGGTAGAGATGGGGCCTGGCATTCCATCTCTAAAAAGTTCATCATCACTGGTGTAGTCTTTAGAGCACTGGGCTTGGAATCAAGAAGACTCATCTTAATAAGTTCAAATCTGGCCTGATACTTCCCAACTATATAACCCTGAGTAACCCTCACTTAATTCTATCTGTCTCAGTTTCTCATCTGTAAAATGAGCTGGAGAAGGAAATGGCAAACCACTGGTATCTATGCCAGGAAAACCCCAAAATGAGATCACAAATTGTGGGACAGGACGACAAGAACTCAACAACAACAACATATACTTGTTATTGAGATAGGATACAGGAGAAAGGCAGAATAGAATCTTCATTCATTGATGAAAAATGCCATCTGCCCTTCAAGAAAGAACTAGAATCTGAATGCAGACTGAAACATACTATATTTCATTTTCTTTCTTCTTTTTTCCATTTGAGAACTCTTCCACAAAACTAGTATGGAAAAATGTTTTATATGATTGCACATGTAAAATCTATATCAGATTGCTTGCTAACTTATGGAGCAGGGAGAAGAGGGAACAAGTGAGGGAGAGACAGTCAGAAGAAGGGAACTCAAAACTTTTTTTTAGATGAATGTTAAAAATTGTTTTTACATGTAATAGAGGAAAAAATAAAATGTTATTTTTAAAAAAGAATCTTCATGCATCTCAAAACTAACAACTATTTAGACTTCCTTGCAGGTACTCAAGGGCCCTCATAAAACTCCACTCCCACCCCCCCCCAGGGGCTGAGATTACTTTCTAGAAGGGGTAAAAATACACAAAAAATCACTGCCTGTCCTCCTCCAAACATCTACCTCCCATTCCACCAAAAGAAAAAAACTCTCAATACCCTCAATCAAAAGCATTTACCCCTGTGCTGTCTGGAATGACATATCCATGCGTAGGACATGCTGATAGCTTTCAAAAGTTACAATATTTTAAATATATTACCTTTGAAAATCTAGGTCAGAGAGAAACATAAATTTATTTCTGATCACATTTGGGAGGATGGATGGCAGAGCCTTTTTTTTTTTGTCTTGTTCTGTACCTGTTTGCTAAAAGCCTTCTTTCCTTTGCTCTGAATTTCTTTTTCTTCTATTACCTTCTATTACCTATTACCTTTTATTACCCTCTCACGGCAACTCAGCATTCCAAATCCAAAGGGATTGTTTTATATCTTATACAATGCGATGGAATAGAACTGAGTTTTGTGTTTAGATTATGAATGATTTAGATTAGAATGAAAAAAAATTAGAAATTGGACAGACCTTTAAAAATCATCTTGTCTATACCCCTCAATTCCTTCATGACAGAAGGGAGGACTGGGGAAGAAAAGGGATGTGTCCAAGGTCATATAGAAAGTGAATGGTAAAAGGATAATTCTGAGGGACTTATAAGAAAGAACACTATTCACAACCAGAGAAAAAACTGTGGAAATAGAAACACAGAAGAAAAACAAATGCTTGGTCACATGGTTTGATGGGAATATGATTGGGGATGTAGACTCTAAGCATTCACCTTAATGTAAATATTAATAATATGGAAATAGATCTTGATCAATGACACATGTAAAACCCAGTGGAATTGCTCATTGGTTATGGAATAGGGGTGTGAAGAGGGGAGAGAAAGAACGTAAATCATGTAACCATGGGAAAATATTCTAAATTAATTAATTAATTATAATTTTTCAGATAAAAAAAAGTGAATGGTAAAAATAAAACCTGAATCCAAGTCTCTTGACTCCTCTATTCAGTGTTTTTCCTACTATGACATAATGGGCATCTTTCTCTAGTTTTTGTTTTTCCTTTTTTGCCTATGATATTCATTTATCCCTCTTTCAACAAATGTTTACTGTCCATCTAATTATATTCAAGGTCCTGGGCTTAGCACTGGAGGAAAATACAAATATGAATAAGACACAGTCACTGCTCTCAAGGAGATTACATTTTAGTGAATAGAAACACAAGGTTGTCTCCTGCAAGGTTAAGTGCTGTCTAAGATATCAACAAAATTACTATTGTAGTTTAATCAATCAATTAATCAACATTTATGAAGGACCTCTTATATGCTCTGAGCTGAGCACTCAGAGAATTCAGAGGAAGAGAAAAGCTTCATAGAGGGATGGCATTTGATCTGGGCCTTAACCATTCAATAAAGCAAGCTTAAAGCATTTGTTAAGGACTCTATGTGGCAGCTACTGGTCTAGGAGCTGGAGATACAAAGACAAAAAGGAGAGGATCCCTATCCTGGATAATTGAAAGATGGGTGGGTGGAATTTAAAAAAAAGTCAGGGTAAGGGGCAGCTGGGTAGCTCAGTGGAGTGAGAGTCAGGCCTAGAGACAGGAGGTCCTAGGTTCAAACCCGGCCTCAGCCACTTCCCAGCTGTGTGACCCTGGGCAAGTCACTTGACCCCCATTGCCCACCCTTACCAATCTTCCACCTATGAGACAATACACCGAAGTACAAGGGTTTAAAAAAAAAAAGTCAGGGTAAATGGAGAAGGTATTCTGATAATCCAGGCTTACTGGTAGTTGTAATGACTAAATATGCTCATCAGGAAAGATAATGATATTTACAAAAAATAAACTTAACAGCCCATAAACATATGAGGCAATCTTCGAAATAGTTTCCTAGTTGCCATGCTTCAGGTCACTAGTAATTTACTGAACTGGCTTAACATAATGGTAGAGAAACTTCATCCCGAGTCTCCCTTCCCTACCCCAGGTTAGATGTGCTGATCTGATTTTGATGGCTTAGGGAAAAAAGAGTTCACATTGATTAGCAGAAGCCAGTAATTAGAAATATCCTCAGGCTGAACATGTAACCCGAATTCTTGAGGAGGAAAGAATGCAGAGGACCAAATCAGTAAAGGACACCTTCTTAATTTTTGTATTCATATGGTTGTAGTGTCAGAATATTTCAAAAGCAGAAAAAAATAATAATAACTAACATTTAAATAGTACTTACTATGTGCCGGGCACTATACTAGGTACTTTACAATTATTATCTCAGTTTTGGAAAATTTATGTGGAAATGTATTATTACATGTAATTGGTTAAAAAATTGTTATCTCGGGGCAGCTGGGTAGCTCAGTGGAGTGAGAGTCAGGCCTAGAGACAGGAGGTCCTGGGTTCAAATCTGGCCTCAGCCACTTCCAGCTGTGTGACCCTGGGCAAGTCGCTTGACCCCCATTGCCCACCCTTACCACTCTTCCACCTATGAGACAATACACCGAAGTACAAGGGTTTAAAAAAAAATTATTATCTCATTTGATTCTTATGACAACCCTAAGAGGAAGATACTATTATTATGCCCTTTTTATAGATAGGGAAATGAAGATGAACAGAGGTTAAGTGACTTGCCGGGGTCCCATAACTAGTGTCTGAAGTTGAACTCAGGTCTTCTTGACTCCAGACTGGTACTCTATCCACTGTATTAAATAGCTGCTCCATCATAAAGAATTGAGTAATGGTTCCCAAGCACTTCTTGATGAAAACCAAACAAGCAAATTTCTATAGCTAAAGCTGTACTTTCTGGATAATTATGCCTAGATATAGAGTTTGGGTCCCATGGAGAAATGAAGTGACAGTGAAAAGACATTTGATTAGGAACCGAGGTCTTTCTTTTAGTCCTGGTTTTGTAGATGCCTCCCTACAAAATTGTACAAAATCCATAGCTTTTTTCTCTTCAAACCACCCTCTGTTCCCCAGCACAACCCACTAACCTGCCAGGCTCACCAGTGATGACCTTCTTCCTCAATGAAACAAGGACATATGAGGTGAACTTCCTCAATTTTCTTCCACTCATCTCAACTCAAAACTTCTGTCTTTGATTCAATTCATCAAGTCTTCACTAAATTGTCTATTTAGGCACTAAGGCACTAAGCTAGTTGCTAAGGACACAAAAAGAAAAATGAAAACAGTCCCTGCCCTCAAGGTGCTTACATTCTACTGGGGGGAGAAATAATAGGAGTATACTTAATAAGCACGAATATATACAAAATGAATGCTGCTCCTTTCATGCCATATACCCAATGAGATGGGCTAAGTAAGTGCTTATGCCCAGTTCTTAGAGCTTCTCCAAAATAGAAATTATGAATGTGATAAATTTTAGCTATCTCCATGGTCTAAGACTGCATGATCTCTAAGGAGAATCTACAAGAAGGAATGGAATAATGTCTTATGAATAAGAATGGAACTTAAGATGCAACCCAAGGCAACATATGCTCTAAAACAGAGTCTAATCAACTAAAAAAAAATGAGTGGTCAATAAAAGAGGCATTTAAAGATTTCTTATAAGAAACACAAAACATGCTGGAGTAGGTTGCTTGCTACAAATATCTCAAATCTTCTTCTTTCCACACAAAATCAATAGGACTTGCTCTATGGAGAGGTGATGTAGGCGGATGTCCACATGGGTTTTATAACTTGGCAGATGTGACACGGGGCCACCTATTCCCCAGATATCAGTGAAAAAAATTGAAAGATGACCACTACATCTACAGGCAAGACACTCAACTACCACATACTGTGTTACTATAGGTAAGTAACTTCTCTGGAATTCAGTTTCCTTCACTGTAAATGATGGTATTAGACTAGATGACTTCTTAGATGCCTTTCAACTTTGACCAACTACGAATCTTTCTTTTTCCACTGGCTTACATATGATATATCTCCATCACTCCAAAGGGTACTCTCTCTAGAATTTGTCTTTAAAAAACAAACAAAAAGCAACACACAAAATCCTGTACCTATGCTTTCATTAGTTTAGACAAGTCCCAGCAAGGAAAATTCTATCTATATAGTAGTTCTCTACAAATCTTTCTTAGTCAGGTTGCTTGGAGGAATAGAAGTTAAGTAAATTGTCCATATCATATGGCCATTATGGGAATAAATGGAATTGGATAAAACAAGACTGAAACCCAGGTCTTCCTATACCATGAGTCCCTCTAGATGTATGGCAACCCAGATGTCTCTAGAACATCACTATGAAAATGTGTATGGTATCTAGGAACTGAAAGTCTAAAGAAGCAGTCATGTCAAAAACACTACACCTCTCTCTCTCTCTCTCTCTCTCTTTCTCTCCCTCTCTCTCCCTCTTTCTCTCTCTCTCTCTCCCTCTCTCTCCCTCTTTCTCTCTCTCTCTCTCTCTCTCTCTCTCTCTCTCTCTCTCTCTCTCTCTCCCTCTTTCTCTCTCTCTCTCTCTCT
>NC_058131.1:504754784-504802156 GCF_016433145.1 Gracilinanus agilis | reverse complement strand
TCTCTCTCTCTCTCTCTCTCCCTCCCTCCCTTTGCCCCCCCCCATTCCTCTCATTATCTCTCTAACCCTTACCTTCTGTCTTAATATCAATTCTAAGACAGAAAGGCAGAGGCTAGGCAATTGGGGTTACATGACTTGCCCAAGTCACACAGCTAAAAAGTGTCTGAGGCCAAATTTGAACTCAGGTCTTTCTGATTCCAAGCTTGGAGCTCTAGCCACTGAGCTACCTAGCTGCTCCAATACTATAATTCTCTAAGGACCTACTCCACAAAGCCCTTTTCTGTTTCCCCTGCCCAAAAGTGATCCCTCATTTCCAAAGCATTTTATTTATATCTCTCTTATGACATATCTCATCCTAGCTTTTGGTATAGTTATTTACATACATGTCATACCCCTATTGGCAACATGCCTAGTGAAAAGAGTGCTGTCCTTGGAGTCCTAAGAATCTAGCTTCAAATCCCACCTAATACACTTATGAGGTGTGTGGCCATGGACAAATCATTCAACTTCTCTGTGGTTCAGGCAGCTCCCCAGAACTTATGTACTAAAACACGGATAGTTGGGTGATCTTCATTAGGTGTATTCATATGGGGAGTTCCTTATGTTGTGAGGAAGATTACTTACAAATTATTATTTAGGAGACCTAGCAGGAAGGGCTTAAGAATTCCAAATGGAATGGGGAAGCAGAAAGTGGGCCTCTCTCTCTCAGATGGACTCCATAGTGGTTGGGACAAGTTGTAACTGCCCCTGGGAGACCTCAGAGGAAGTGGAGTTTGTATCCTGATTCCCTGGGATCCTGAAGGAAGACTGTCATCTACTTGTGGGAAATTTTGGTAGAGACTATTAATCCCAACCTGAGTTGCCGGTTAACTTGGGCTGGGTTAGCTCCCAGAATCTACCCACCTGAAAGAGTATATAGCAAGTGGTCCTGGAGGAGCTGCAACATCGCTGGAGTGTGTCAGGACTCTGCTGTGAGGATACCCACTTCAGCCCTGCTATTCTTTGGGCCCTGACCTGCTTAGGTTTAGTTCAGTGTAGATAAGTCCCTCACATGACCCTGTGGTTTGCCCTTAGTCTGGAAGTGTAGAAACCCCTATTCCCATTCTTTACCAAAGTTCCCTTAATTAAATTTGTTATAAACTCTTGTCATTTGCTTGCTAGTTTCCACAGACCCTTGTCTAGATGGTGCAGGGCAACAGGCTTGTCACTTCTGTCAACAGACATTTCCTTAACAGTTAAAACCAGTCTCCCTAACTTGTTTGGTCCCCCTTGCTGTCCATTCCTGTCTCCTACACACCTTTCTGGACCCACATATAGTATTTAAATTATCTCCCCTGGTTTTCCCCATAAGACTTAAAGTCAAGAACTGACTCATTCATCTCTGTATCTTAACAGCCTCTGACACAGTGATTAAAGAGATTTGGCTTTCCACAAATATTTTATGAATTTAAGACTGTAAATTCAAGAGAATGGGCAGGAACTCAGAAGAATTCACTCTCTGACTTTCTTGCTGGTACTTTCATTCTGAGATTACCTTCCATCCACTTGGTGTAGGTATTATGTATGTGCATATCTATCTGTCCACCTGTCTGTCTTCTGAATGTACCACCATTTATTAATGCATGTGCATAGTAGTTTGGATGTGGTCACTTTCTTTAAAAAGTAAGCTCCCTGAGGTTATGGACTGTGTTTTTGTCTTTCTTTACACTTCCTGTCCCATATTGTTGTTGTTGTTCAATTGTTTCAGTCATGTCCAACTCTTCATGACCCTATTTTGGCATTTTCTTGGCAAAGATACTGGAGTGGTGTGCCATTTCCTTCTCCAGCTCGTTTTACAGATGGGGAAACTGAGGCAAACAGGGTTGTTTAGGGTCACACAACTAGTAATTTGATTTGAACTCACTAAGATGAGTCTTCCTGATTCCAGGCCCCATGCTCTATCCATTGCACCCCCTGGCTGTCCATAATAAGGGTCATAGTAAGCACTTAATATTTATTGACTGATTGATTGACTGACCGACTGATTTGGGCACTAGTGTGGAGAATGGATTGTATTAGGAAGATATTTGAAGCAGGGAGATTTTCTTAGATGGGTTGAATACTTCAAGGGTAGATAAGGCAAGAGATAGTCATTGATCTAAATATTGGTGACCAACCTAGTCCATTTTGCTAAGACAAATCTTTTATCCTCCACCCAACCCAGTTTCACACAGGAAAGTCTGGAAAGAGTTTTTTTGATGTGGTGGTGGTTGTTTTTAGACCACAGATATGCTGTTTATTAAAATTAACAGAGAAACTGAAAACAAGGTTTTTCAAATGTTTCCAAAGGAGAAAGAGTGAATTTTGGTAAGGAGCACCTATGGAGAGACATTCATAGGAAACACATGACAGGACACACGGTGAACTCATCCCCTTGATATTGTAGGGTCGTAAGTTATTCTAGTAATGGCATTACTCTGCTTCTTCCTACTCCTTCCCTACCACCACTACCCTTCCATAATCCATTGTCCATAATAGGTAGGATATAATCTCTCTAAGGTATGTGGATTTGGTTGGTTGTTGTTCTCTGCTGGCCTCATGTGGCCACCAATTGATGTGTCCTGCTGGTCCTGAGGTCACTGCCAATTACTGCCAAGTAAGACTTTGGCAGGACTGGGCACAAGGTTTTGGAAATTCTCTTTGTTTTCAGGTCCAGACTTAAAATTGGAGTCTTTAGCCAAGGTCCCACCTCATCCTCCTATGAGGTAGAATGGGTGCTGCCATATTACTTTTTTAACTTGGAACCGAGAGGCCTTCTGATATGTCTCTTTTAGAAAAGTGGAGCCCTCACACAACCAGTCATGGGACTAGAGTGATTTTTTTCCTTCTATAAGAATATCTTTGTCTGTTTTGAACCACTTGACTATAATAGATGATTCATGGGAGCCAAACATTTTGGAACATAGAATAGTCCCATCTGACTGGTGCTATTTTTTAGCCTCTATCAAGACTCACTCTGTCCTTTTTTTTTGGTCTGGATCTCTTATTTCATGTGTATATCAAACTGTTCTACAACTTATACTTTTAAAGAATTGCCTGAAGGCACTGAAAAGTTTAAGTGACTTACCTAGTGCCACATAGCCAGTAGGTGTCAGAGGCAAGACTTAGGGACACTTTTCTCTTTTAAAGAGAAAATTTCACTCTGACTTAGGGTTAGAAATTCCTCATAGCTCCCTGCTTACTATTACACATAATCAGCATCAGTTAAGAGTTTTTGCTCCTTAAAATTGCCTAGGGCTCTCTAGATTCAAGCCTCTCCTCCCTAGGATTCTCAGGCCCAAATTTCTTTTGATTTTTCATACAAATGATAGGAAGGAGGAAAGACCCAAGAGTAAAACTAAGTATGGGGAATGAGGCTATTATCTTCCTTCTGCTTAGCTACATTCTTGATAAACATATACACACAGGTATGCACATACATGTTTAAAATGTATATCACATATATGCAATATAGATATATTTGCTAGCTATATATATATGTTGCCAACTATATATATTATTTTATGCTGACTATGTCATTTTTGTATATATTATGAATCTTTTTTCTTTTCCATGCAAATGATAGGAAGAGGAACAGGCACAGGGACAGAAATTAAACCTGGAAATGAGGTCCATTTTTCCCTCCTGCTTGGCTGCAGTCCATATATGTATGTGTGTGTGTGCACATGTGTATAGGCATATATATGAAGAAGGACATATTTTATATAAATTTGTATAGTAGATTTAATATACATGTATTTGCTGATAAGCTATATATGTTACTAGTTATATTATTTAATGCAAACTATTATATATAATGAAACAGACCATTATATATCATATATATTACATATGTGTGTATGTATATATCTATATAGATATAAACATATATATGGGGCCAGTAATAAAGCTACAACTCCTATATTCTTTTTTGAGTCCTTCCTGTCCTTCCTAGCCCCACCTCCACCAAGAAATGATCTGTTTCCTGAACAAATCCACCACTTCCTTTAGTAGGTTTTAAGGTAGAGTTGGATTAATTTCTTAGAAATAACCTCTATTCATATGTTGTTACATAAAGCAATTCTAGGAGGAAAAGACGGGCTGAACAATAATAGCCTGACTGCTGAGAAGAAGAAATAGTCAAGTGATAAAATGGTCTGCGTTAGGGGCAAAATTAATTGGTACTTCCCGAAAGAACCCTTTCTTATATTTTCCATCTCATCTGGGTAAACTGCAGATGTGAGAAGAGAATTATTAGGAAATTTTCTTGGAGGGAAAAAAAAGAAAGAAAGAAAGACACCACCCTTGCAACAGAAAAAGAAAATTTAATAATTATTTTTTAAAAAGAAATTATTCTGGGTTGCTGTGCTGATAAATGAGGCTGAGTTGTTAACAGGCAGCTGGAGATAGTTTATGCCTCTAATTTCAATAGCTCAGAATAAGCAATGTGAGGCACTTAATCCTTGGTTTCCTGCAGGACACGGCACTAAAAAAATTAAGTCTGTCTCAGATCTGCTCTAAGGTCAGCAAAAACAGGCTGACTCATTAGCTGCAGTCACACCTACACTGAATGAAACACTCTGCCTCTGCAGCCTCCTTTACATTTGGTTTGTAGGAGCAAGCTGCCCCTTCTCTTTACCTTTATATCCAACAGTTAGGTTTGCAGCACATCTTTAATGCAGTTTCTTAAAATGCCTGCCTGGTTCCAACTGGAATTGAAAAACAGCAGAGAGAGAGAATACTCCAGTTTTTACTGAGCCAAGCCCGGTGCTAGACACTCCACAAATATATCCTGAAATGTGTCAAATAGAATAAATGCAAATGAAAAATATTAACCTGAGGGTTGAAAACAAGAAGTATCTCTTGAGCATCTATTGTGTGCCCAGCACTATGCTGGGCACTGTGAGAGCTAGCCCAGTTCCTACCTTCAAGGAGACTCCCTTGGTAAGGGAGACAAGATGAGTTGTCATCATTATCAGTTTCATTTATATAGTGCCTTGGTGCAACATGCTGGCTATCCATCTGTTATCTCTTGCTCTTGTTTCCTGATTGACCCACTTCCTTTTACATTGCATCTTGCGTGCCATTTACTGTGGATAACATGCTGTGGTCTATTTATACATGCCGTACATCTCTCCACTCTCTTCTGGCTGATCTTTGATCCTTCAAAGATTTTTCCTTGGGGTGAACACAATAATTTAACCCAGTAAATTTTTTTCAGAATCTATTGTATGCCAGGCACCTTGTTAGGGGCCAGAGCTGCTTTGATACTTCAATGTCATGATCTTATGGATATAGGTGGGTAGGTGGTGCAGCAGATAGAGCCTCTGAGCCAACAGAGGCAGGAAGACCTAAGTTCAAATTGGACCTCGGATATTTACTAGCTATGTTAATTGCTTGCCTCAGTTTCCTCAACTGTAAAATGGGGATAATAATAGCACCTACTTATAGGGTTATAAGGAGGTCTAAATGAAATAACATATATGAGGTATTTCATGTAGTGCCTGGCACAGAGTAGGCGTTTTTTGCCCCATTTCCTTCCCTCCATAGCCAACAGATTTTATATATACCCACCCATGCCTTTTTACTTCCTGTGATTCTTGTCCTATTTTTCCATAAATTCCCCATATAGGATATGTACAGTATGCAGGAGGCCCTTCCTTTTGTTCTGTCAATTCGGTCAATAAACATTTTATTAAATGCCTACTATATACCATGCACTAAACTAAGCACTGGAGATATTAAGAAAGGCAAAAGATAGTCTTAGCTCTCAAGGAGCTCAAAATCTAATAGGGGAGGCAACAAAAAAACAAATAGATATCTCTTCCACATTGCAGGAATTAGGGGGTGTGGGGCTGCTGTGATCTGGAAAATCTACATAAAATTTTTTCCATCTTCCTTTTGTACCAGAGAAGTCTGAATTTTTCCTTTTTCTGGTATGGGGGATTTATAGTACCTTATTGTAAAATTTGGGTTAAGTATTTGGTCATGTGTAGGTCAACATTGAGTAAAAAATACGTTGATATCATACAATACTATGCATATATTTTAAACATTACTGAGTTTCCAAACTTCTTCTATGTCTTCTGCTGGACTTCATGTGTTGTCTCTGGCTAAACTATCAAAAATTTCCCATTTAATTTCTTATGTCAACCCCAGATATATTGAGACCGCAATGAGAAAAGTCAAGATGTGGAAGGGACACCTGTATATACAAACAAGTTATATATAGAAAAAATAGGAAATAATTAAAAGCAGAAAAGCACTAGAATTAATAGAGGTTGATACGGTCGTCCTATAGAAAATGAGACTTTAGTTGGAACTTGAAGGAAGCCAGGAAAACCAGGAAGTGGAGTTGAGAAGAAAGAGCATTTGGGAGTAGAATTTTTTCCCAATCACTTTATATGTTATTGTTGGTAATATTTTATAACCTATTTACACCAACTATATATAAGGTGCCCCAAAAGTCATAATGCTTTTTAAGCTATAAAAACTACTAAAGAAGAGAGTACTAGGAGGAGAAAGTGGTCAACAGTGCAAAATGCTGCAGAGGCCAGTTCAGATGAGCATATATCAAAGGATTCAGAGAAAGGAGAAACAGAATTCTGTCTTGAAATGCTACAGGTCAAGTCAGCCCAAAAGGAACAGAAATATATTAAGAATTAAATTACCCTACTCTCATTGGAATTAGCTCAGAGAAGAATTAACAGGCACATTCAGTTGGGTATAGAAATCTATTTTACCCTAGAGGGAAGTTGGAGAGAAGGGAGAGCAGATTAAGGGAAACAGTGGTCAGAAGCAAAACAGGTTTTTGAGGAGGGAAAAGATAGACAGAGAGACAATGACAGAGACAGTGACAGAGACAGAGACAGAAGCAGAGAGACAGAGAGAGACATAGACAGAGAGAGAGAGACAGAGAGATAGAGAGACAGAGAGACAGAGAGAAAGATGATAAATAGGAAAAAATAAGATGGAGAGAAATCATAACTGTGAATGTCAATGAAATGAACTTACCCATAAAACAGAAGCAGAAGGCAGTATAGATTAAAAACCAGAATCTAATAAAATGTTATTTCTAGGAAACACACTTGAAACAGAAAGACACACAGAATAAAAATAAGGGGCAAAATCTATGATGCTTCAGCTGAGGTGAAAACGAAAGCCAAGGTAACAATCATGACTGGACAGATAGGTGCCAGTGGATAGAGTGCAGACCTGGAGTTAGGAAGACTCATCTTTCTGAGTGTAAATCCAGCTTCAGATTGTTACTGGCAATGAGATCCTAGGCAAGTCACTTAACCCTGTTTGCCTCAGATTCCTCATCTGTAAAATGAACTGAGAAGGAAATAGCAAACTATTCCAGGATGTTTACCAAGAAAACCCAAATGGAGTCACAAAGAGTCAACCATAATTTTAAAACTACTAAACAATAGCAATCATGACCTCAGACAAAGCAAAAACAAAAAGATAAATAAAAAGAGATAAGTGGGGAAAATACATTTTGCTAAAAGGTACCATAGTGAAAAGAAAAGTAATATCAAGTCAAAAAATATGTCTTAGCATCCAAATTCTTATAGGAAAAATTAAATGAGTTACAAAAGGAAATAGTAAAACTATGCTAATGGGGGACCTCAATTTCCTCTCTCAAAACTAGATCCATCTAACAATAAAGTAAGCAATAAAGAAGTTAAAGAGATAAATAGAATTTTGGAAAACTTAGAGAAGTAGAATTCTGGGGAAAACTGAATGGGAATACAAAAGAATATACCTTTTTCTTGGCTGTATGTGGCACTTTATAAAAACTAACCATGTATCAGAGCATAGAAACCCTATAATCAAATGTAGAAATGCAGAAATTTTAAATACATCTTTTTCAGACCATAATGCAATAAAATTACATTCAGCAAAGGGCTATGTGAATATCGATTAAAATTTAATTAGAAACTAATCTAATAATCTATCCTCTACAATGAGTAAGTAAAGAACAAATCATAGAAACTATCAATAATCTCATTAAAGAGAATGACAAATGATCAGATAAGCTACCAAAACTTATGGGATGCAGCCAAAGCAGTATTTAGGGGAAATTTTATATTTCTAAACACATCAACAAGATAGAGGAAGAAAAATCAATGAATTGGACATGCAATTTTTTAGAGCCTAGAAAAAGAATAAATTAAAAATCCCTGATTAAACATCATTTGAGAAATACTGAAAATCAAAGGAGAGATTGATAAAAATTCAAAGTAAGAAAACCCCTGAACTAAAAAAATAAAGCTAGGAGTTGGTTTTATGAAAACAACAACAACAACAAGCTAGGTAAAACACTGGTTGATTTGATTTTTATTTTTTTAAAGAAAGAAGAAAATCAAATAGCCAATATCAAAAATGAAAAGTGTGAATTCACCACCAATGAAGAGGAAATTAAAGCAATCATTAGGAGCTATTTTGCCCAATTATATGCTAATAAATCTGACAATCTAAGTAAAATGGATGAATATTTCATAAATTGCCCAGTTGATAAAAAGGGAAAATGGAATATTTAAATTATCCCATCTCAGAAAAAGGAATTGAACAAGTCATCAATGAACTTCCTAAGAAAAAATCCCCAGGGCCAGATGGATTCATAAGTGAATTCTACCAAACATTTAAAGAACGATCAATTCTAATACTATATAATCTATTTGGGAAAAGGAGCAAAAAAAGAGTGCTACAAAATTTCTTTTACAACACAAATATAGTGTTGATACCTAGGAATAACAAAAACAGAGGAAGAAAACTATAGAGCAATTTCCTTACTGAATATTGATGCAAAAATTTAAATTAAAAACACTATCAAGGAGATTACAGCAATATATAACAAAGATCATATAATAAAACTAGGTGGCATTTCTACTAGGAATGCAGGGCTGGTTCAATATTGGGAAAACAATCAGCATAACTGACCTTATCAAGAACAAAAACAATAAAAATCATGATTATGTCAATAAATGCCAAAAAAAGTTTGTTTTGTTTTGTTTTGTTTTGTTGTTGTTTTGTTTTAAAAACCCTTACCTTCCGTCTTGGAGCCAATACTGTGTATTGGCTCCAAGGCAGAAGAGTGGTAAGGGTAGGCAATGGGGGGGTCAAGTGACTTGCCCAGGGTCACACAGCCAAAAAAAGTTTTTGACAAAATGCGATACTCATTCCTATAAAAAACATGAGAAACACAGGAATAAATGAAACTTTTCTTAAAATGATAAATAGTATCTGTCTAAAACCATCAGCAAGCAATATCTGTAGTGGGAATAAATGAGAAACCTTCCAAGTGAAGTCAGAGAGAAAGCAAGGATGCTCATTATCACTATTATTGTTCAATATTTGTACTAGATATGCTGACTGTAGCAAATAAAGAAAAAGAAATTGAATGAATTAGAATTCGCAATGAGGAAACAAAACTATAACTCTTTATAGACAGTCTGATGGTATACTCAGAGAATCCTAAAGAATCAACCAAGAAAACAATTGAAATAATTAACAACTTCAATAAAGTTACATGATATAAAATAAGCCCACATGAATCATCAGCATTTCTATATATTACCAGCAATGCTCAATAGGAAGAGATAGAGAAATTCCATCTAAAATAACTGCAGACAGTATTAAAATACTTGGGAATCTACTAGCCAAGGCAAATTCAAGAACTATAAGAATACAATTACAAAACACTTTTCAAACAAAGTCAGCTCTAAATAATTGGAGAAATATTACTTGCTCATGAGTAAGATAAGCCAATATAATAAAATTATAAAATAATTCTTGAATTTGCCTTGGCTAGTAGATTCCCAATCAAACTACTAAAAAGTATTTTATAGAGTTAGAAAAAATAATAACAAAATTCATCTGGAAGAACACAAGGTCTAGAATATCAAGGGAAATAATGAAAAAAGGTGTGAAGGAAGATGACCTAGCAGTTCCAGATTTTAAACTGTATTACAAAGTGGTCATCATCAAAATAATCTGGTAATAGCGGAAATAGAGTAAGGCATCAGCAGAATGGATTAAATACACAATACATAGTAATAAATGACATAGTAATCTAGTGTTTGAAAAACTCCTAAAACCAAACTTTTAAGGCAAGAACACACTATTTGACAAAAATTGCTGGGAAAACTGGAAAGCAGATTGTCAAAAACTAGGTGCAGACCAACATTTTACACCATATTCCGAGATAAGGTCAAAATAGGAACCCGATTTAGACATAAAGGGTGATATCCTAAGCAAAGTAGAGGAGCATGGAAAATTTTACCTGTTAGATCTATGAATAAGGAAAGAATTTATGACCAAATGAGATAGAAAGCATTACAAGATAGAAAATGAATTATTTTGATTATATTAAATTAGGATGCTTTTGCACAAATAAAAATAATGATGCCAAGATTAAAAGGAAAACAGAAAATTGGGGGATGGAATTTTTTTTGCAGGAAGTATCTCTAACAAAGCCTTCATTTCTCAAATATAGAAAGAACTGAGTCAAAATTATAAGAATATGAGTCATTTACCAAGTATAAATGACCAAAGGATTTAAACAGGCAGTTTTTAGAAAAACTCAAAAATATCTATAGTCATGAAAAAAATGCTCTGTCACTATTTGATTGGAGAAATGCACATTAAAAACAACTTTAAAGTACTACCTCACCTCCAACAGACTGGCTAATATGATAGAAAAGGAAAATGACAAATATTAGAAGGGATATGGAAAAATTGGGACACTAATGCACTTTTAGTAGACTTGTAAACTCTGAAGAGTTTAAAACCAGCCTCTGAAAACTTTAAAACCAGCCTCTGGAGAGCAATTTGGAAGTCCGCCCAAAGACCTATAAACCTTACTGTGTATATACCCTTTGACTCAGCACTAACACTACTAGTTCTGTACTCAAAAGAGATAAAAGAAAAAGGTACCAAAATTTTTATAGCAGCTTTCTTGTGGTGGCAAAATATTGGAAATTGAGGGGATGTCCATCAATTGGGAGATGGCTGAACAAATTGTAGTATATAATTAGAATGGAATGCCATTGTGCTAGAAGAAACGATGAGCAGGATGGTTTCAGAAAAAACTGGGAAGACCTATATGAACTGGTGCAAAATGAAGTGAGCAGAATCAGGAGATCATTATACACAATTAACAATATTGTAATCCTAGTTAACAGTAAATAGACAGCTGTTTTGATCAATACAATTATCTAAGACAATTCCAATGGACTTAAGATGAAAAATGCTATCCAACCTCCAAAAAAAAGAACTGTCAGAGCCTGAATACAGATCAAAGCATACTGATTAAACTTTATTTTTATTTTTTAGTCTGTGTTTTCTTTCACAATATGACTAATATGGAAATAGATTTTACATGAATTCACATGTACAATCTATATCAAATTGTTTGCCTTCTCCAAGTGGGAGGAAGAGGAGTAAGAGAGAGAATTCGGAATTCAAAAGTTTTTAAAATATTTTTAAAATTTTACACATAATTGAGAAATATTTAGTGAAACAAATAAAAATGTGTTGGGGAAAAAGAATTAAATTTGAAGACATAATGTGACTTACTTATGTTTTATCTTCCAAGGATAATGATCTTTCAACTAAGAAGGATGAAACAAAAGTTGCTCATTGTTTTCATGAAGCTGAAAGAAAGGATATGTGGCAAGACAAGAGGAACATTATTCTAAACTAAGCACTATAAGAACTGTTGGGATTCAATTTTTGTGGATGCAATTTCTGTTGGATGCAATCTCAGTATTTTGTAAAAAAAAATTGGAAAAAGTATCACAAGGCTAGAGGAGAATGAGTGATGCACAAATTTTCCCAAGAGAGAAATGATTGAGGTGTGCAAACTATAGATTGTCAGGTTTAATTTTGATTCCTAGCAACATTCTAGAACATCAAAAGCATGATTTGTGAGAATTTAGAAAGGGAAGCAGTTATTAGTATAAGCTAACATGTCTTGATCAAAAGCAGTTCATGTTATACTAACTCATTTCCTTTTTTGATAGGATTATGAAACACTTGTTGGCATAGTTTATGTAGATTTCAGCAGACCATTTGATAAAATCTCCTAAGTTAACCCTTTAGTAGAGGTAAGAGGATGGGATGGGTTAGGTGGATTCAGATCTGGTTGAATGACTGGACTAAGGATATAATTAATGGGTTATTTATAACATGAAGGAAAATCTCAAGTAAAGGACCCCAAGAACTTGTCCTTGGTCTTCTACTATTTAACCTTTTTTTTAAATCAATGGCTTTATTGAAGGGACAGGTGATATATGTATCAAATTTTCAGATCATAAGAAGCTGGGAGGGATAAATAACATATTAGATGATAGAATTAGCTTTCAAAAGGGTCTTGGTAGATTTGATGTATGTCAAATCTAATAAGATGAAATATAAGTCCTGTATTAGGGTTCCAAAAATCTGCTTCACAATAACAAGATGAGGAAGATATGTTTAGAGAACAGTTCCTATAGAAAAGATTTGGTATTGTTAAGTGACAAGAAGTTCAACATGAATCAGCAGTGTGACCTAGTAGTCATAAAAAAAAAATACAACTTTAGGCTTATTTAAGACAGAATAGATATTCAAAGTAAAAGAGGTGATAGTCACACTGCTAGTTGCGCAATTCAGACTACATCTGTGAGGGTATTCAGTTTTAAAATATGAAGGATACAAAGAGAGTAAAAAGGATGGCAAGAAGATTGAAGACCAGGCCATAGAAGGATAAGGAAAGATCATGGAAGGAACTAGAGATTTAATGTGGAGATGAGAAGACTTGGAGGAATAATTAAGCTGTCTTCAGGTATATAATAACCATAGAACAGAGATCCAATATCTTCTGTTCAGCCACAAAGGGAAGAATGAGGAAAAATGGATGGAAACTTTAGCTAAACAGATTTAGGAATTAGGTAAAGAGAAATTTGCTCAAGATTAGAGTTATCCAAAAGTGAAATAGACTGCCTCTGGAGGTAATGGATTCTCCCTTACTGAAGGTCTTTAAGTGAAGGATGGATGACCACTTGTGGGAACTGTTGTAGAAATTATTCCTGTTCAGATATAGGCTGGACTAGATTAGATGGCCTCTGAGTTTCTTTCAGCCTCTGAGATTCTGTTTTTCTGTGGTTGAAGGGGAGCGAATGAAAAATTTTGAGCAGAGGAATGATATATGACATGTGCATTAGGAAGATCATTTTGGTAGGTATGAGATGGATAGCTAAGAAAAGGAGAGATTGGAAATAATTTCCCTACTTTTACCTCCTTAACCAGTTAAGATGTTATTAAAATAATCCAGGCAAGTGAGTGGAAAAAAGGGGGCAAATGTGAGAACTCTTGCAGAAATGGAATCAGCAGTAATTGGCAACTCATTAAATTTAAGGAAGAGAGAATATATGACCCTAAGGTTTTGAACTTGAGTAATGACAATATAATCAATAAAAAGAATAATAAACTTTTTTCTGTTTTTTAAAAACCCTTACTCTATGTCTTAGAACCAATAACATGTATTGGTTCTAAGGCAGAAGACTGGTAAGGGCTAGGCAATGGGGGATAAGTGACTTGCCCAGAGTCACACAGCTAGGAACTGTCTAAGGACAGATTTGAACCCAGGACCTCCCATCTCTAGGTCTGGATCTCAATCCACTAAGCTACCTAGCCACCCCCACAATAAACTTTTATGAAGCTCTTTAATGTTTTTGAGGTATTTTTAACCCTGTGAAGTATATACTAGAATTATTGTTAATTCTAATTTTATAGATAAGGAAATTTAGTTTCAGTGAGTTTAAGTTGGCTTGCCCCTAGTCATGGAGTTAGTAAGTGTTGGAAGCTGGTTTTAAACCCAGATTTCTTCTAACTTCACATCTAAGATTCCCTTTACTATACAATGCTGCCTCCTTGCACAAATAGAAATAGGAAAGTTTAGAAGAGGGGCAGGTTTAGGGGGAAATGAGAGTTTTAGGAATCCATAGGGCACCTAGGTAAAGATGACCAATGGTAGTTAGTTTGATACAAGGAACTGGAGCTCAAGATAGGCTCTATAAGTTTGGGATTCATTTGTATAGGGGTCATGATGTAAGCCATGAAAACTGATGAAATTTTCACGGAATGGAGTGTCAGGAAAGGGACTAGGAAAGAACTCTGAAAGAAATCTATGTTTGGAGGTAGCAGAGGAACCAAGAAGGATCAGTAAAAAAGAAGGAAAACCAAGAGAGAATAAAATTATATATAGAAGCCAAGGGAGTAGAGAGTATGTAGGAAGAAGTGGTCAAATACAAAGATAAATACAAAGAAATACAAATACAAAGAAAAGACAAGAAGGATGAAGACTGGGAAAGTGCCATTAAATCTAGTAGTTAAGTCACTGGTGACCTATGAGAGGAAAGTTTTAGTAGAACTGGTGAAGTCAGAAGTCAGAGGAAAGAATGAGCTTTGGTGAAGTCGGGGAAGAGACTATTATTATTTCAAGGAGTTTAGAGGGTAAAAAGGAGGGAAGATGGGGGACAATAGTTTGAAGAGATGCCAGGATCAAGGGAGCAGATATTTGTAGGCAGTAGGAAGACATGGAGTTAGTAGTTTGAAGAGTACAAGAAAAGGAATAAATAGTGGAATAAGCTAGTTGAGAAAATGAGATGAGTAAGATCCACAAGTGAAAGTGTTGACTTTGAGAGACAGGAAGGCTATTTCAAGAATAAGGAAAAGAAGATAGGTGAATTAATAAAAGTGTTTCAAAGATGAGTGGTAAGAGAGTTCATGACATCTTCTATCTTCTGTGTAAAATAAAAGGCGAGATCATCTCCTGAGAAGGATAAAAATGGAGTAGTAGGCATGAAGGGATAATTCCTAGTCAAGAAGAGCCTTATATAAGGTGCTGAAGGATTCAAGGGTGATTTGAAATGGTTGGAAAGCAATATGAACTTAGAGAAAGTCAGAAAGCTACCATGATAACCCAACTCCTCAGAGCTGCACCATCTTTCCAGAAAGATATTTCACTGGGTTTTCTTATGCTGCCTCTATCCCAATCAACAAACTAAAGCATTATCCTCACATTATAAAGGAACAATTTAAGAAAGACCATAACATGGTTCGATGGAGATATGTTTGGGGATGTAGACTCTAAATGATCACTCTACTGCAAACAATAATAATGTGGGAATAGGTCTTGATCAATGATAAATGTAAAACCCAGTTGTATTGCTCATTGGCTATGGGAGAGGGGAGAGAGAAGAGGAGGGAAAGAACATGAATCATGGAACCATGGAAAAAAGATTCTAAATTATATATATATATATATATATATATATATATATATATATATTAAATGACCATGTCAGGGGCTATTGCTCTCCTTGCTTTTTCCCACAGGCAAGCTTAGAGAGGGATTGAAGTTTTTGACAGCGGTTACAACCTTCTTGTTCTAATAGTTTCTGTCCCACCTCTCTAATTATGGTAACATTATCCTTCTTTCTAATAACCCTTTATAGCAGGACAGGGTGTGTGACCTGTTCATCTCTCCCTATATATATCTTGAGGGAACTAGTTCACCCTTGTAAAGGCATAGACTTTTGTCCTCTGTCCATTGGAGTACAATGTGTCTGGAATTATATTTTTTTATGGCTGCTTTTCCCTATGTCAACTATTTAGAGTTACTATTAATGTTAATAGCTCAGATAATCAATCAGTGGATCAGCAAGTATTTAATAACCACTAACTGTGTGCTGAGCACTGTGCTTGGATGCTGAAGATACAACGGTAAAAATAAGACAGTCTCAATGAGTTGACATTCCATTGGAGAAAAATAACATGCAATAACAAAAATATAATAATAATAATGATAGCATGTAATCATTATTATTAGTACTGCATTTCTGTTTCACTTGAAGGATTACAAAGCACTTCATAAATATTATCTCATTTTATCCTCACAACCTTTGGAGGTAGGTGCTATTATTATCCTCATTATATAGAGAGGAAACTGAGGTAGCAGAGATTTAAATGCCCAGCATCACATAGCTAGGAAGTGTTTGAAGCTACTTTATAGTTTAGGTCTTTCTGACTCCAGGTCTAGTGATCTTTCTACTACAATTCCAAGCTACCTTTTTAAGTAAACACAAAATATATACAAAATAAAGGAAATGGAGAGAGAAAGTTCTAACACCTGGAAGGCTCTGGCACAGGGGTCGGCAACCTTTTTGGCCGTGAGAGCCATAAACGCCACATTTTTTTAAATGTAATTTCGTGAGAGCCGTACAGTGCTTACAGTGCAGCTCCTGTAACAGCACCTGAAAAAAAATTGACTTTATGGCTCCTGCAGAAAGAACCATATCTGGCCCTCAAAAGAGCCAGATATGGCTCAAGAGCCATACGTCGCCAACCCCTACTCTGGCAGAACCTCATGTCAGGAGTGGTGCTTGAGCTGAGAGGTGGAAGAATTGTCCGTGTGGACTATGATGAGTCAGTGCCCTTCAGGCAGGAAGGCAGCCTGTATAAATGCATGAACATCTGGAACAGAATGTATTGTTTAAAGGACAGCAAAATGACCAATGACTTCCCTTCCCAATCCATGTTCCTCACAGCTATCAAAGAGTGGTAAGGGGAGTAATATGTAGTATGTCTAGCAAGGTATGCTAGAAGGATAGATTGTTCATTTCAGTTAGGGTACCTTGGGACACATTATGAAGGGCTTTTATTGCTGAACAGGCATTTGTATTTAATCCTAGAGCAAATGGGGAGTCCCTGGAGTTTCTTGAACAGAGATATGAAATGATCAAACTTGCATTTAGGAATGTTAATAGGAAATAAAATGCCTATGCCCTTTGGCCTAAAGCAGTGATTCCCAAAGTGGGTGCTGCAGTGATCCAGGGGGGCCATGATGGCCACAGGCGCATTTATCTTTCCTATTAGTTGCTATTAAAAATTTTTTAAAAATTAATTTCCAGGGGCTAAGTAATATTTTTTCTGGAAAGGGGGCAGTAGGCCAAAAAAGTTTGGGAACCACTGGCCTAAAGATTCCTTTTCTAATGAACATACCCCAAGAAGGTCAATAACAAAAAGAAAGCCTGCATATACACCAAACTCTTTGTGGTAGCATAGAACTGGAAACAAAAATATATGTCCACTGACTGGAGAATGGCTAAACAAGTTGTGGTATATGACTGCATTGGAATATTATTACTGTGCTCTAAGAAATAACTACTATAATTAATGCAGAGAAGCAAGGAAATATTTATATCAACCAAATGCAGGGTAAAGTAAATAGAACCAGGAAAATACAATGACTTTAACAAGGTAAATGGAAATAAAAGCAACAACCAAACAATGGAAATTCATTGGTATGAAGTTATGATGACCTAGTTTGGCTCCAGAGAATAGATCTGAAAGGGCAAAAGTATGAGACAATAGGTATGGAACATTGAGGATAAGGCCAGGCTTTTTTGATGTGTTGGTTAGTTTGGACTCACTACTGACTACTTTTTCCTCTTTTAAAATTCTTTATTATGAGGAATGACTCTCTAATAGAGTTGGAGGGGGTATACCTTGGGAAATAAAAATGACATAAAGACAAAAGATATCAATAAAATGTATTTTTAAAAGGTAAAAAAAAGGAATATCACTTTGATAGCTGTGAGGAACATGGATCAGGAAGGAAATTGGCTGGTAACAGAGAGATCAATTTGGACAGAGGTGATTGCAATAGTCCAGAAGATAACAATCTGAATTTGGATCGCAGCCAGGTGGGAGACAAGAGCTTGGATATGCAGATGAGTGGAAAGGGAAGACTCAAAGATGACTTCATGGTTTTGAACCTGAGTGATTGGAAGGATAATGGAGAAGTCAAGAAAAGAAAGGACACAAAATGGTTTAGAGCAGTGATGGGCAAACCATGGCCCAAGGACCAGATATGGGCCCCCTGAAATGTTCTATCCTGCCCTGCAACATTATTCCTAATCTGATGAATACAATGAGTAGGATACAATACAATGAAACTTGGAAAGAGTTGCCTTAGAAACAGACTGACAGATGAGCATTTCCTTTCCTTTGGCCCCCTTTAAAAAGTTTGCCCATCACTGGTTTAGAGCTATTACCTTTTTTCAGGTATTCTTAGTTTGGGATTTATGAACTTGTTTTATAAAAAATATTTTGAAAACTATTTCATTTCCTTCATAATTCTATGCATTTTATTTTATGCATTTAAAAACATTAATTTGAGATAGGTTAATAGGCTTCACTAGACTGCCAGAGGCGTCTATTGATGGCTCATCTCTTAACATCAGGACTCTCTTAGAACAGGTTAGATGCTGGGACAAAATGAGGCACTTGCAAGACCGAACATTTAACATGAGGAGATTTTACTTAGCCCTAATGCAGCAAGAATATGTAACAAGTATACTGTGACAGTTTCTCTTAATATCATCCTCTCTTCCCTCCCAATTTCCACTTGAAAATCTAGGTCAGCAGGATAGGGTAGGATGACTCATGTGGACTTCAGAAATCTACCAAGGTAAAATAAATCTAGATCCACATGGCAGGGACTTTTTATTCCCTTAGATGACCAGAATGCAGCAGCCATCAAGGAAGCCAGGGGCTATCAAGTCCCAGGGGCAGCTTTGTTGTAGGCCTACCCCAAATTGGTTAGTACAGAGAGGGAGAAGATAAAGAAATGGCACCAGGGAAGCCAGGCCAATCTAGACTTATCAGGTCCCGGAGGCAGCCTTCCCATATTGTGGGTGGAAAGAAGGAAGCTGTGTCAGAGAAACACTGGTCCTATTACAGGTCCATGACCCCAAAAAAGGTTAAGAAATTCCAGCCTCATTTGATTCTCACAACAACTCTACTAGGTAAAATACTGCAGGTACTATTATAGCCATTTATAGATGGGGAAATTGATACTGTGAGAAGTTAAGTAATTCAGCCATAATCATCCAAATAGTAGATACCAGAAGCTAAATTGGAGCCAGAGGCTCTCCTGACCCCAAGTTTAGTGTTTTTTTCCATTCTACAGTGTTTTATCTCAACTAAGGAATTCCAGTTCTCTCTGCTCTGTGTGTATGTGTGTGTGTATATATTTCTAGTTCTATAGTTCTTCTCCTGAAAGATTAGTTTAAGCTAAGAGCTATTATCTCTGTACCTTCAGAGCTCAGCCCAGGGGTATTCTGATAGCTATGAAAATACTTTCTATAATTTTTCCTATGGACCTTCTAATGGGGTAGAGGCCTCAACTTATAGACCTTATCATTGAAGGTCCTCCTATCCTCTGGGCAAAGTTTAATGAAGAGGATCTGACTTGCTCACAGTCAAAAGGAATCAGATCCTCAATCAATCAACTAACAAGCATTGGATACAAATACGGAAGTGAGCTAGTTGCTTCCCTCCAGGAGTATACTCTACTAGATTTACCTTGGTATCCCATTTAGCTCTTATTAAATTGTAGAACTTCCCATCAAATGACCTGGAGATTGGGTTCCTAATAAGGTTGAGATATATGTGAGTGTGGTGGAAGCAATTTGAACTTAGTCTGACTTTTTATAAGCCCAATCTGAGGAAGGTGAGTTGATCTGCTCCCCAGTCAAGTGCTATTTCAGTTTATAACAATGGGCCAAATGACCAGGATCATCATAACAAAAACATAGGTCTGAATGGTTCTGGTATGATGATTCCTAGAAACGCAGAGGTCTCTTATTCATCTCTTCTAGCCTAGTTCCAATTTTCTTCACCTTTTCCAAGCTCTCTTCTTTTTCTTGATCCATTGTCTCCCCTAAACCCTTCGCACAAAGGATTGGCTAGTGTAGCTTGTGATTGGCTGGCCTCAAATGGAAAATCTATTTTGACAAAATCCCTGTATTTTACCTTCTGCAATGCTCTACATCAAAAAGGCCATTATGGAACTTTGGGGTTGGCAGATTCAGTACGAAGGTACTGGAATGCAAAAGGAATCATCGAATGTGCACTGAGAGTTGCCAGAGGTAAAAAATGTGTATGCAATACAACCAAGCTATAACCAAAGTACATAGCTTAGAAGGCAAGCAACTAGCCTACACACCTTTTGAGTGCATACAAATTGATTATATAACTATGCCCATGTGCCAGAGCTATAGGTATGCATTAGTGATTGTTGAAAGATTAACTAAGTGGCCAGAAGCGTTCCCAGCTAGATGCAATACAGCAGCTTTTATAGTTAAGATCTTACCGAGGGAACTAATTCCAAGGTTCTCTATACCTCTACAAATTGCGTCTGACTGTGGCTCACACTTTGCACACTGTATTTTAAACAGCATATTCAAGGTTCTAGGGATAAAACAACGTTTGTACTCCATATACCAACTGCAATCCAGAGGACAAGTTGAACATCTCAATAAATCTTTAAAGACCCTAGTTGCAAAGATTTGCATGGAATTGCATTAAAAATTGCCAGATGCATTACCTATGGCATTGTTCCATCTTAGATGCTAGCCCAACAGCATTACTCATTTGTCACCTTTTGAGTTGTTATATGGACAACCACCATGGCATGAGAAGTCACCTCAGAGCATCCATAACCTATCACATCTTGGTATGGAATGCAAACTCTAGAACATTTAGATCATTTGCACAGGTTGGCTCTCATACAGCAGAGAGTACCATTTGATTTTAATCTACATAACTTCCAACCAGGTGATTACGTATATATCAGAAATTTCAACAAGAAATCTGTATTGGATCTTAAGTGGCATGGACCATTACAGGTTATTTTGGTCACTCCTACTGCGGTCAAAATTAAGGAGAGAGAGACCCATGGTTTCATGTCAAACATGTCAAGTCAGCTAAAGATATGTCTCAACATCAAGACCCAGTCACAGTACAACAGCCAATAGACCAATAAATAACAGCACAGCATCCTATAAATCAGTCTCAGAACAGCAGTCAATAGATCAATCTATCCTAGCACAGCAATCTTTGAATCAATCAGTTTCAGAACTACAGTCAGAAGACCAGATAATGTTACATCAACACCTAAAAGATCAATTAGCCTCAAGTATCCATCAATTAGAAGCACAATCTATGTCAGAATATCACCAATCAGAAGATTAAGTAATTTCAGAAGATCTACAATCAGAAGTTCAAACACTTTTGGATCTAGATAGTGACATTGACGACTAATGAAGAAATAACATCATAACAGCAAATGGACGTATTTTGACTTTATCTCAATCTTTTAAGAAGAAAAAACAATCAAGAAAATTTTTATGGACACACAAAATGTTGCAACACAATTCAACACAACTACACAACAGTTCCAGCTGAAGTTGACAAGCACGTGTGGTAACATCTGACAGCAGCACAGCTGAAGCAATGAGGACTTCGCAGTTCTTCACAAGGACATCAACATCAAGGACTACACAATGGACATTGACCTGTCTACACAATCCTTATGACTTTATACAACAGTGTTATGAAGAGGAGGTCATCAGATCAACGATGGAACATTAGGTTTGAGGAGTGTACATCACATGCTCACAGAATTCTCACTGCACTCAGTCATTAGAATCCATCCAGTACATAGCTGTTTAGCAGAAGAGTTCTAAAGGAGGGTGAGTATGAGACACAACACCACATGGCTAGATCATCATAATTCAACACTTAAAGCATTACTCTTACTTCACATGTACATATGTAAATAATAACACACACACACATAAGAGCGAAAGGGTTGTCTGTCCTTTGCTTAGAGATTTTATCTTCCATTGACTCAGACACTTTACTAGCTCAAGCATCCTACACTTTTCAAAGCACTGTATATATGTATATAGTTGACTATTAACCCTTAGTGATAATTCTACTAACCAACAGGGATAGAATAGTTAGTTTACTTAAGATAGATTAGGGACAGAAAATTTTAACAATGTACATAGTTTAAAAATATTTAGTTTAACTGTGTTAGCTTAGCTACTGTTAGGATTATTAACACACTAATCTTTTGACATATGTTTAAGTTTATTAACACAATAATGTTACTAATACTTAGTTTGCATAGGTCTTTAGAATGTTGCTAGGAATTGTTTTATTAGTTGTTACATTTTTGATTCATAGTGCATGAAGATAGAAAGTCTCATATCTTAGAGTTTTTTTACTGTATGTTTAGGTTTAGCAATAGTTCATAGTTTGAATGTATTATCTTGTTACTGTGTTTAACCTTTTTTTCCTTTCTGTTCAATTTCTGCAAAACTCAAACCCCATTTCTTTCCTTATATTTTCCTTTTACCTGTCTTAGCTTAGATTAGAATAGGAGTAGTCTAGGTATAGAAGATAGGACTTTTATTATTTTGGGAATAGTTAAAGGGAATAAGGGGAAGAGTTATTTCGTTGAGTGTAGTATAGAATTACATGCTAGTATTGGTTAAATAAGAATGTAGGGAATGCTGCAAGATGCAGATTCCCAAAAGAGAAAGTGGGCAAACTGTGATATGCAGAAATGGGCAGCCATTTCTATAGGTGCAAGTTAAGTTTGCCACTTTGGACCACAGAACCTGGCAGAGCACCCAGGGCATGTGCCAGGGTGACAGTTAAGGACAGGGTATAAAAGGGGGTCCACAAACCCCTGGGGACTTTACTTCTCTCTCTCATCTCAAGGGTTAGGGAGGAGGTGGTGGATTGGGGCACCTGGGAGGCTTGGGAGATTTGGTTAGGCAGGCAGTTAGGGACAACCTCCATTGCTAGCCAAATTCATTACTTCATTGGCATAGCCAACAACCTTCTATTCTAGTTAGTGTCAACAGCTACTGTCAAGAAAACATCAGCATATGACCCAGGGGCTAACAACCTCTGGGCTCAGCTGCAAACAGCAACAAAGTTGGGAAGTGCCCTCAAGGCTTTCTCATACTCTGCACCTAGGAACAAACTTGTGTTTCAAGATTTACTTAGTATCAGATATTTGGGCAAGATCTTTAGGGTACCCTTCATCCACCTTTCCTACTCCCTCTTACCTACCCTCAGTTTGATTACCAATAAACCCTCTTTGACCCTAAAGCCTAAACAATCTTTGAAACCAATTCCTTACCTTAATAACTAGACTTGAGCAGTCAGATCCAAATAACATCATTAGCTGATGTTAGCCTTTCCAAGCCAGTGTGATCCATCTTCAACATAAGGTATCAGGAAGTCACATTCTACTTCCTGGAAACATTTACCAATGGCCTGGCTGGATTGGTTCTTAAGGCTTAAAGCTTTAGCAGAGATTCTTAGGCTCTTAAAGGAGACTTAACCCAGCAGGTATAGATACAAATCTATTATCACATATATCTGTGGTTAGGGTCTCTCTCTCTCCCTACTTAATCTCCATCATTAGCATTCACCAGGCCCCCTACTGCTCATAACAAGCTTCAGCTATCCCTTCCTGTGGCATGACTGCACCCATTGTCAGACTACATTCTACACCAGGGAGGAATTTGTGGCACTTGATTTCTTTTGATATCATCCCCTCTCCATCCCCTCTCCAGTGAGTAATATAAGAATTAGATTTTAATGGTTGATTAAAATATATGAAAATTATAAATAATATGGTAGTTGCCAATTCAAAGTGTTATTGCTCAAAGTTGAAATGACCTTTAATAGCTTTTATTTACAAAATAGGTGGAAAGAGTGAAAGTGGAGAAATACAAAAGAGCAGAGAAAATATTAGACTATTTAACTAAATATTGCTCTGGTGCTCCACTCAGCCAGTACTTGCTGACCTTCAACCAGAAAGAAACTCTCTCCAGAAGACAGGAAGGGAAAGCCAGCTATCCACTCACCTAACTTCCCTCCAAGAGGCAGGTCAAGACAATGACTTGAGCTGAAGGTGATTCCTGAGGCCAACTTTCTTCCTTGAGCCGACCTTCTTGAAGCTGATTTCCTTCTTGAAGTTCAACTCCTTCTTGGAGTCGACTTCCTTAGCCCCAGAAATTCATGGCCTTTTATAGTGGCTTCTTGTCTTCCAAATTGTCTAGTACTGCCTATGGGGCAGTGTTTGTGGGAACCAGTTCTAATCATCTGGAGGGGTAAATACTCATCAAAAGGGTTCACTGATTCCTGGTTGATTGAGTTTCTGAGGCTGTGAATTCACTAAATGGTTTGCAAGCTCCTCCATCTAGTTCAAACTTGTGTTGATTCAATCAAAAGGTGGACAAAGGAGAGTTAATCCTGTCTTCACAATCTAGTGAGGTACTTAAGTTAGTGTTAACTAAAGTGTTAGCTCCAACAAGGCAAAGAGAATGAAGGATTTCCTTTCACAAGTGTAAAATCAAAGAGAACCAAGAATTCCCTTTTATGGTAGCACCAGTCCCTTCCTCCCCTCCCCCCACCATGAATTTACACTAGCTGTTTCTAGTTATGGCTTTAGTTGGTCAGCTTGAAAATACTAGTAGTCCACTAACAATAGAGTTCCTTCTCAAATCAGAGGAACTCACTAATCCAAGGTCCTTTCATTTGCAATTTTGCAGAAAAAAGTACAGTAATATGAGAAAGCCAGGTAGCCCACGAAATTATATTTCTTGTTGCCTTTGCATGAATCAAACCAATTTTACCAAACCCTTTCTTTGTTCTTTAAATGTACCTATGACCCATTCTTCCATTTACCTTCCATTTAATTCTTTATTCTGATTTCATTTCTAGCAAGACTTCTCCAGGAGTAAATTGTTTTGTTTGTTACTGGATAAGATCTCACATTTAAATTATGAACAGTCAGTTTATATATGCTCTAAAAACTGTGATTCTTGGCACCCTCTGTCTTCTTTTCTGTCATGAAAATAATTGTAGAGTATTCATGAAGAGCCCTATCAAGGATGCTATAAGTGGGGGCAGCTGGGTAGCTCAGTGGATTGAGAGCCATGCCTAGAGACGGGAGGTCCTAGGTTCAAATCCAGCCTCAGACACTTCCCAGCTGTGTGACCCTGGGCAAGTTACTTGACCCCCATTGCCTACCCTTACCACTCTTCTGCCTTGGAGTCAATACATAGTATTGACTCCAAGACAGAAGGTAAGGGTTTAAAAAAAAAGAATGTCATAAGATCCTCCAAATTAAAACAACCTACACTTTGATAATAGATGATTTCAGTGGAAGTTGGAGGGGGAGTGAGGATGGTAGATATGGGAATGCTAGATTTAGTAAAAAGGAATGAAAAAAGTCAAAGACTACAAAGAAGCTTGAAGCCTTTATATCATGAACAGTCTTCAAGAAAATAACTGGTAGGATCTCAGCATGGCAAGTAAAAAACAGTTGTAATAAAAAAAAGAAATAGATCATATTTTAACAGATGGGGAAAAGATGTTATTGAAGTGTAATTTATGCCTGAATGAGCTGTCTGTGGAGTGTTAAACCATCAAATTATCCAAGCAAAGATCAGAATTAATCAAAAACAAAAAGAAAGAATAATCATAAGAACAATATATAGCATACAATTGAAAGAGCTCAGCCCTGAACAATTTAAACAAGTCGTCAACACTACAAAATGGAAAATCGATATCGAATAATTGTATACAGAAGTTAAACTGATAAAAATCTCTTACTATAACAAGAAGATCAAAAGAGCCCAGAAAGTGCCAACAAATATTTGACTTACTTGCCAAATGTGGAGAGATGGCTGCCAAAGGCAGGTTAGAATATAAACTCATTTGTGAAATCATATGAAGTAGGCTGATGAACAATTATAGCTATATTGTTTCATAAAGCATAGAGAAGCAAAAAACTGTCTAAAAAAAGTTTGGCAAGATATCCAACTAAGCAAAATCATCCCAAGAGTATTCAAGGATGAAAATGAAAAGAGGAACACAAACAGAAGAAAAAGTGAAAAGTCTGCAAAAATTATAGTGGAACATTTGGACCCTCACATCATGGTCCCTGAGGTGTTTCTAGAGGAAGGAGAAATGGTACTAAAGAGAACAAAGATAGTAAAAGCAGCTGGATTGAATAAAATATAGAGAGAAGAGATCTGTGCTTTAGGCAATACCATTGTAAAGGCAAGAAGGGAAAAAGTTATAATGTATATAAAAAAAGGGAAGATATTAAAGGCATGGAAAAATCTTGACCTTATTGATTCCTAAAAGAGATGACCAAGAAAGTATCAATAACTCTGACCTACGTGAATATTCTTCCCACTACATAAAATCTTTATGAGAATTATCTATACATGAACTAAGGACAAATTTGATGAGGCTATTAGTAGGAAAAGCATTACAGGGTATTCAGAGAAAACTAGCACTCCTGGTATGAGGCTTGCTAAGTCCTTTTCATGGCTTATTCTGCTTTGGTGCCATCTCACATGTGGCTTTGGTGCCAGTTCTCACATGTGGCTCCAAGAAGTGGTAACATGAGCAATGGCCATACCATGAAGTTAGAGGAAGGCTGCCTGACTCCATATCTACTTCAGCAAAATGCTAAAATTGAACCAAAGTGAATAATATTTGAAAAATTCATTTAGAAACCATAGTAAGGGACAGTCTCCACCATAGAACTACACCAAAAAGTCAGTCAAAAACTCATGGTTACCAAGAAAGAGACCCCCTTCAGCGAAGTAATCACTAACATGACAAGAGATTGATCAAGTAAAACTTGCAAAACTCTTTGTCCAGAAGTAACAAGAACAAAGGACTCTCTTAAGAAACCTGTATGTTGGATATTTTAGAAGTCCCAGGTATGAATAGGAGACAGCTTTCACCATGATGTAACAACACTTAGATCAGAATAATTAAGGCCAGGGGACTTCAATTTTTTAAATTTATTTTTCTCCATGGTTACACGATTCTTGTTGTTTCCCTCCCCTCTTCTAGAGCTGACAAGCAATTCCGCTGGGTTATACATGTATTATCACTCAAATCTTATTTTCATATTATTCGTTTTTGTAATAATCTTTTAAAACCAAAAACCCCAGATCATATACTCATATAAACAAGTGATAAATCATATGTTTTCTTCTTGATTTTACTCCCATAGTTCTTTCTCTTGATGTGGACAGTATTCTTTCTCATAAGTCCCTCAGACTTGTCCTGGATCATTGCATTGCTTTTAGTAGCAAAGTCAATTGCATTTGATCATCTAACAATGTTTCAGTTACTGAGAATAATGTTCTCCTGATTCTGCTTATTTCACTCTGCATCAGTTCATGTAGGGCTTTCCAATTCTTATAGAAATCAAGCAATTCATCATTCCTTACAGCACAATAGTATTCCATCACCATCAGCAGGGACCTTTGAGATTCCTAATACTATTATTCTGAGACACCAACATAGGCTCTAAAGACACATGACTGCATTTCAAAGAACCAGGTGGACCTAATTCCAGATGGTAGAGGTTAGCACAAGAACCCATAGGACCAAGGGTAAGAACAAGTAAGGCTGACTATCCCACCCAAAAGTGCAGCAAGGGGGTGAAGCCTGGGCCTGGTTCAAAACTTCAAATCAGGACCTAAAGCTGGAGATTTAATTAAATTGAAGAAAACAAAACCAATAAAAGGTAAATCTAACTTCAAAAAAACTGCAAGTAGGGGGCAGCTGGGTATCTCAATGGATTGAGTCAGGCCTAAAGAAGGGAGGTCCTAGGTTCAAATCCAGCCTCAGACACTTCCCAGTTGTGTGACCCTGGGCAAGTTACTTGACCCCCATTGCCCACCCTTACCACTCTTCCACCTAGGAGCCAATACACAGAAGTTAAGGGTTAAAAAAAAACTGCAAGTAGAGATATAAAGGGGAAAATGAATTTTCCACTTACACTACAAGGATACTTAAAGAAAAAAGAAATGAAGCAAAAGATTTTTAAAATTTGAAATAAAAATGCTTGAAGAACAAATTGAAAGGAGAATAAGTAGTTTAGACAAGAAAGTAGCAAATCTCATTTTTTTTTTTTAGACCCTTAACTTCGGTGTATTGTCTCATAGGTGGAAGAGTGGTAAGGGTGGGCAATGGGGGTCAAGTGACTTGCCCAGGGTCACACAGCAAATCTTATTTTAAAAAAAAGACTGCTTGAAAACTAGATGATATCAACAGAAATCAGGGATTCTATGAGAAAAAAATACTAGAACAAAATAAAAATATTGAAAAATACCAAAAGCGTAAGATATTTGATTTAAAAAAAAAATTGTCTGGGAAAAAGATCAAGGAGAAAGATTTTTTTAAATTATAGAGCAGGTTTTATTTTTTTAATTTTTTAAACATTTATTAATATTCATTTTTAACATGGTTACATGATTCATGCTCCTACTTTCCCCTTCACCCCCCGTTCTCCTCCCACCCATGGCCGAATGCACGTTTCCACTGGTTTTATCATGTGTCGTTGATCAAAACCTATTTCCAAATTGTTGATAGTTGCATTGATGTGGTAGTTTTGAGTCTACATCCCCAATCATGTCCACCCCAACCCATGCGTTCAAGCAGTTGTTTTTCTTATACGTTTCCTCTCCTGCAGTCCTTCCTCTGAATGTGGGTAGCGTTCTTTACCATAAATCCTCAGAGCTGTCCTGTGTCATTGCTTTCTCCTGGTACAGAAGTCCATTACATTCGATTTTACCATAGTATATCAGTCTCTATGTACAATGTCCTTCTGGCTCTGCTCCTTTCGCTCTGCATCAATTCCTGGAGGTCTTTCCAGTTCACCTGGAGCTCCTCCAGTTTATTATTCCTTTGAGCGCAATAGTATTCCATCACCAGCATATACCACAATTTGTTCAGCCATTCCCCAATTGAAGGACATACCCTCCTTTTCCAGTTTTTTGCCACCACAAAAAGCGCAGCTATAAATATTTTCGTACAAGTCTGTTTATTTATGATCTCTTTGGGGGTACAAACCCAACAATGGTATGACTGGATAAAAGGGTAGGCATTTTTTATAGCCCTTTGTGCATAGTTCCAAATTGCAAGCCAGAATGGTTGGATGAGTTCACAACTCCACCAGCAATGCATTAATGTCCCAATTTTGCCACATCCCCTCCAGCATTCATTACTCTCCCCTTCTTTCATTTTAGCTAATCTGCTAGGTGTGAGGTGATACCTCAAAGTTGTTTTGATTTGCATTTCTCTAATTATTAGAGATTTAGAACACTTTCTCATGTGCTTATTGATACTTCTGATTTCTTTACCTGAAAATTGCCTATTCATGTCTCTTGCCCAATTGCTTTAACTCCTTGTATATTTGAGTGATTAGACCCCTGTCAGAGTTTTTTGTTATAAAGATTTTTTCCCAATTTGTTGTTTCCCTTTTCATTTTGGCTACATTGTTTTTGTTTGTACAAAAGCTTTTTAGTTTGATATAATCAAAATCATTTATTTTACATTTTGTAATTTTCTCTAATTCTTGCTTGGTTTTAAAATCTTTCCTTTCCCAGAGATCTGACAAGTAAACTATTCTATGCTCACTTAACTTATTTATAGTTTCCCTCTTTATATTAGTTTCCCTCTTTATATTCAAGTCATTCACCCATTCTGAATTTATCTTGGTGTAGAGTGTGAGGTATTGATCTAAACCTAATCTCTCCCATATTGTTTTCCAAATTTCCCAGCAGTTTTTGTCAAATAGTGGATTCAAGGAAATTGTTGATTGTTTCTATGATTTCTTCTTTGACAAATTGGTTTTGGAGAATCATATTATTTAATTTCCAATTAGTTTTTGATTTGCCTGTCCAGGTGCCCTTACTAATTATTATTTTTATTGCATTATGATCTGAGAAGGTTACATTTATTATTTCTGCTCTTTTGCATTTGTTTGCAATGATTCTATGCCCTATAACATGGTCAATCTTTGTGAATGTGCCATGTGCAGCTAAAAAGAAGGTGTATTCCTTTTTGTCCCTATTTATTTTTCTCCACATATCAATTAAATCTAATTTTTCTAGGACTTCATTCACCTCTCTTACCTCTTTTTTATTTATTTTTCGTTTTTATTTATCTAGATCTGAAAGAGGAATATTTAGATCTCCCACTAGTATGGTTTTACTATAAATTTCCTTCTTGAGCTCTGCCAGTTTCTCCTTTATGAATTTGGATGCTATGCCATTTGGTGCATACATATTGAGCAGTGTTATTTCCTCATTGTTTATACTGCCTTTAATCAGGATGTAATGACCTTCCCTGTCTTTTTTAATCATATCTATTTTTACTTTGGCTTTGTCAGAAATCATAATAGCCACTCCTGCCTTCTTTTTCTCATTTGACGCCCAAAAGATTTTGCTCAAGCCATTAACCTTAAACTTGTGTATGTCCACTCGCCTCATATGTGTTTCTTCTAGACAACATATGGTAGGATTTTGGTTTCTAATCCACTCTGCTATTTGCTTCCATTTTATGAGCAAGTTCATCCCATTCACATTCAGAGTTATAATTATCAGTTGTGCATTTGCTGTCATTTTTGTATCCTCCCCTAGTCCTACCCCTTCTTCTTACACTATTCCTTTTAAACCAGTGGTTTGCTTTAAGCCGGTATCCCTTATCCCCTCCCTTGATTAACTTCCCTTTCTACCCCCTCCCTTATTATTCCCCTCTTTTTATTTTTAAAGGCCTAATGAATTCCCTCCCCCTTCTTCTCCTCTCCCTTTTTTGACCTCCCCACTCCCCTGCTCCCTCTGGTTTATCCCTTCTGACTTTCTCAGTAGGGTTAGATAGAGTTTTATATCCCAATGGATAATATAGCTACTCTTCCCTCTCTGGGTTGATTACACTGAGAGTAAGGTTTAAATATTACCTCTTAATGCTCTCTTCCTCTCCTTCTTATAATAGTATTTGTCCCCTCCCCTTCCCATGCCCTCTTTGTGTGTAATAGAATATCCTATTTTTCTTATTCACTCAAGTTTCTCTTGGTGTCCCCTACTATTCACCCCCCTCTTTCCCACCCCCCCCCCATATCATCTTAGACCATTTAGTATTCCACCCTCTCCCTATGATTTATTCTTCTGGTTACTATAATAGTGAATACTATAATAGTGAATAGAGTTCACTACAGAGAATTATACATAGCATTTCTCCACATAGGAATACAGATAATTACATCTTATTGAAGCCCTTAAAGAGGCAAATTTAAAAATTATGAGTTTTCTTTCTTTCCCCTCTGTTTCTTATTTACCTTTTCATGTTTCTCTTGATTTTTGTGGTTGGATATCAAACTTTCCATTTAGTCCTGGTCTTTTCTGTGAAAATACTTGGAAATCTTCAATTTTGTTGAATGCCCATACTTTCCCCTGGAAGTATATAGTCAGTTTTGATGGGTAGTTGATCCATGGTTGAAGGCCCAATTCTCTTGCCTTTCTGAATATCATATTCCAAGCCTTGAGGTCTTTTAGCATAGAGGCTGCCAGATCCTGTTTGATCCTGATTGGTGCTCCTTGATATTTGAATTGTCTCTTTCTGGCTTCTTGTAAGATTTTTCTTTTACTTGGAAGCTCTTGAATTTGGCTATTATATTCCTGGGCGTTGTCTTTTTTCTGGGTCTAGTGTAGAGGGTGATCTATGGATCCTTTCAATGTCTATATTGCCCTCTTGTTGTAGAACTTCAGGGCAATTTTGCTGAATAATTTCCTTTAGTATGGAGTCCAAATTTCTATTAATTTCTGCTTTTTCAGGAAGACCAATGATTCTCAAATTGTCTCTTCTAGCCCTGTTTTCTTATCTGTCACTTTCTTATTGAGATATTTCATGTTTCCTTCTATTTTATCAGTCTTTTGACTTTGTTTTATTTGTTCTTGCTGTCTTGAGAGATCATTAGCTTCTAATTGCTCAATTCTAGCCTTTAGGGACTGGTTTTCAGTTATAATCTTTTGGTTTTCCTTTCCAATCTGGTCATTTCTGGTCTTCAGTTGACTTGCCTCACTTTCCAATTGTGAAATTCTGCCTTTTAAACTGTTATTATTCTTGCCAGATCTCTTCCATCTTTCTCATCATCTCAGATTTGAACTCTTCAATAGCTTGTGACCAGTTTTCATTATTTTGGGAAGGCTTGGATGTGATTACTTGTTTGTTCTCCTCTGCTGTTTGCTCTGCTGTCTGGACTTTCTCTGTGTAAAAGTTGTCCAGTGTTACAGATTTCTTCTTGATGATCTTTCTCTTTTGGGGTTCTTGAGAATGGCTTGCTATTGTTAGCTCTGCGCCCTCTCAGGTTTTTCCTCACACCCAGAGTCTGTTTGCACTCTCTAGGCTCTTGAAGTCTCAGGTCTAGTTGTTCTGAGGGTCAAGCCTCCTGGTGGTTCCCTTGTTTGTTCCTCTGTCCAAGGCTCCTTTAATAGTTTCAGGGCACTGTTTCCACAGTTGTGCACCCCTCTGCACTGGGTCTTCACTCAAGGTCCACTCCTGTGCTCAGGATCTGAGGACTCAAGAGCCTGTGCTAGCGCCTGCACTCAGGGTCTGCGTTCAAAGTCTGTGCGCGTTCTTTAGCCTCTTGGGGTCTTAAGCATTGTTGCTCTCAGGAATGGGCCCTGGTGACCCCAGGTAGCTGCCAAGGACTTAATGAGTGCCCCAAGCTTGCTCTAGCTCTTGTGCGCTGGCTTTGGCACTGTAGGTGGTTTGGGGTGGGGGGGTTGCTCAACTTGCTATTTCACCCCCTTATAGTATGGAAATGCCCCAATTCCATGTACCTTCAATGCTGAGCCCTGTTGTGGAGCCCTTTTGTTCCTTTGGATTTGTTTTTATGTCTTCTTGAGGAGTCCTATATGTTTTGGTTAGGAGTGGTTAAGCAGCTGCTTTTTACTCAGCCACCATCTTAACCAGGAAGTGACTTCTCCAAGGAGAAAGATTTTAAGAATCACTGGACTCCCTGAAAAGCATAATTTTTCAAAAATCCTTTTCACTGCATACAAAAAATCATAAATTAAAATTTCCCAGATCTATTAGAACCAGAGACATATAATGGACACTTAATGAATGTTTATTGATTGACTGATTGAGGGTAAAGTGAAGACAGAGCATGCTCATTACCTCCTGAAAGGAACCTTAAAAGAAAAAGTCTCAGGTACATAACAGCTAAAATCCACATTTCTTAGTTCAGTCAATCATATATAGGCACTTATTAAGCATATATGGCAGGGATGGTGAACCTTTTAGAGAGATAGAGTGCCTGGCCCTATCCCCATATTACCCCCCAGACTGAGTGACTTGGCTGCACCATGCCCCTCCAGGGAGTGAGGAAGTGCTCCCATTGGCTACTGGGTGGAGGGATGGGTAAAGTGAGGAATGTCCTCAGCAAGTGTAGAGAAGGGGAGGGGAGTGGCCCAAGTGCTCTGCTCCCCTCCAGCTCTGCTGCCTGTGAGCTACCCACCTTACCCCTGTGCACTCCCATTGGGCTACTGGGTAGAGGGGCAGGGATGTGAAAAAATGCCAGTAGGCATGATTGAGAGGGGGAGGGGAGCAGCTCTGCCTTTCTAATCATGAACTCTGGTTGGAGGGAGTGTTGGGGAGAGTGGCTGCATGCCCACAAAGAGCACTATGCATGCCATTTTTGGCACCCATGCCATAGGTTTTCCATCACTGATATATAGTATACACTGGGTTAAACACTGGGGATATAAAGAGAGGCAACACAAGACAAAAACCATGCCCTCAAGAAGCTCACATTCTAACTGGGGAGATAATATGAAATATATATGGTAAATTCCAGATAATCTCAAAGGAAAGACGTTAAGCAGTGAGAGATAGGAGAGTGGGCAAAAAGTCTTATTGTTAAAGAAGTGAATGAAACTTAAAGGGAAACCAAGAGGCAGAGCCAGGGAGGGAGAGCATTCCAGTTATGGGTATAATTAATGAAAAGCCTAGAGTCTAAAGGTGGAACAATATGTGTGAAGAATAGCAAGAAGGCTAATTTCTTTGAATCTTAGAGAACATATAGAGGGAATAAACAATGAGAAGTCTGGAAAGGTAGAAGAGGCCATGTTGTGAAGATCATTAAAGGCCAAATAGATTTTAAAAATTTTATCCTGGAGGTAAGAGGGAACTACTGGAATTTACTAAATAGGGAAATAACCTGATCTGAACTTTAGGATGATCACTCTAGCAGCTGAGTAGAGGATGAACTGCAGAGGGAAGAACTTGAAGCAAGGAGATCAATCAGTAAATTATTGCTGTAGCCTAGGTATGAGGTCATGAAGGCAGAAGGGTTATATATGAGAGGATGTTGCAGAGATAAAAATGACAAGATTGGGCAACAGGTTCGACATATGTGACTAATGTGAGTGACAAGTTGAGAATGACTGAGTTTGTGAGATTAGGTGATTACCTTGGATAGTAATAAGAAAGTTCAGAAGAGCAGAAGGTTTGGGGATAGAAGGGAGAAAGATAATAAGTTATGTTTTGGGTATATTGAGTTTACAATGTCTTTAGGACATTCAGTTCAAGATGTCCAAAGACAAATGTAAATGTGAGATTGAAAGTCAGAAGATGAGTGAGGGCTGGATAAGTAAATAATAGCTACTAACAATAGCTAACATCTATATATTGTGCCTACTATGTGCCAGGTACTATGATAAATGTTTTACAAATATTATCTGATATTTAAAACAACCTTGAGAAGTATATGCTATTATCTTCATTTTATAGATGAGAAAACTGAGAGGTTAAGTGACTTGCTCAATGTCACATAATGTCTGAGGCTACATTTGAAGTCAAGTCTCAGCATTTGAGAATCATTTGAATAGGAATTATAATTGAATCCATGTTGTAGCATACCAGGTATATTCTAATCTTGAAAGTATTATTGATGTATGGTTATTGTAACCTATCTGCTCAAGTATCACACTCATGGTCATTTTATTTCTTGATCATTATATGTAATTGATACTTTGTTAATCCTGACCACTCTCCAAACCAAATGGTCAGGAGAATTCCTGGGCAGGGCCAAAGCTAACATCTTATCAGACCACATTCTTTTCCAGCTCACATGTTTGACTAAACTCCTCCTCTTTGATCATGTGGTTGTCTATGGAGCCAATTTTAAATTCTATACCATGTCACACGTTCATTAGCTACTTCCCATTCCATATTCCTTGACACTTCAATAAAAGTTTGGGAACACGTGCAGCTCTCTACCACCATCAGAAGAGCAAGCACGCTTATCCCATATTCCTAAAGCTGTTGTCTCTGTCTTTGTTCCTTTTTTGTGTTCTCTCTCTCTTTCTACTCTCTTCACTCACCTTCCCTCAGTTTCCAATTTTCCTTCTCAGGTGTCCACAGATATTAATTTGTTGTCACAGGTGGCCACACATGGGAACCCATAAAATCATCAAGAAAGGCTGTATAGAAGAAGTCCAAGATCCAATAGGTATCATTCGTGGGTGTAACCTGAATGAAGATCCAGAGAAGGAAACTATGAAGTAGTCATACAGCCAGGAAGAAAATCAGGAGAAAGTGGTACCACAAAAATCTAGAGAAGAAAGGGTATCTAAAAGAAGAGGACAATATAAAATAAAAATCTGAAAGCAATATTTTTACAGAGGCAATCCAAATACCAAGAAATTAGTCAGGATCGCATAAGACCCGGCAGTTTCTACTAGAAATCAAAGGAAAGCAGAGGGAATTGAGCATTTCAATTAAGTTCTCCCAACCTAACCTTCTAAAGAATTAAAAAAAAAAAAAACAACTCAAATCATATTCTGAGTGAGATAACTAAAAAAAAGTCACAATCTCTTTCTTTCTTTTTTTTTTTTTTCTTGCACAGGATAACTTAGGAGGACCCAAAGAGAAGTCTGCCTGTAGACATTGAGGTGGGGGCTATCTGGAGCACCCATGGAGAAGGTAGCACTGACTATGGCAGCACCATTAAGAGCAGCAGCATGGGCGGCACCTAAGAGTGCTCAGCACCTAAGGATAATAAGGGGACTAAATTTCTGGTCAGAAAGATATTGCAAAGGACCCCAATGCTAACACTATACACAGGACCAAGTCCCACTGGCATCTCCTTCACCTTTTACTCAGTTTCTTGTTGTAGGAAAAGAATGGTCTGTTGTGAAGGAGCAGAGGGCTTACCTGGGTAAGAACTATAATGCATACTAGGAGGACAGTGATCAGAACTGTTCCCAGATCATACCACCTTGGAAGCACTGAAAACCTATAGGTCCCCAAATCCAGCTACTAGGAGCCCAAACTATTCATATTCCCCCACCTTCCCACTCTTACCTGGTTCTAACATGAAGTCCAAAGTCCAGAAATAAGTGAGAAAAATGAACAAACAAGAACATGACCATATAAAAACTTCTGTGGAGGCAGGGAAACTCAAAACACAAACTCTGAAGAGGACAATGACATGAAAACATTTTCAAAGACTCAAAGAAAAATGCAGAGAAGATAAAAATCCAATAAGAATTCCTCAAAGATATAAAAAAGAGCAAAACGGATATTTTAAAAATCAAATTAAAGCAGTAGATTAAAAGCTGGGAAAAGAAATGATAGTAGGGGCAGCTTGGTGGCAGTGGATAGACAGTCAGGCTTGGACATAGGGGTTCCTGAGTTGAAATCTGAGCTCAGATATTTCCTATCTGTGTGATCCTGGGCAAGTCACTTAATCCCATTTGCTTAGCCCTTAAAGCTCTTCTGCCTTGGAACCAGTACTTATTATTGATTCGAAAACCAAAAGTAATGGTTTAAAAAAAGAAAAGAGGGGCAGCTGGGTAGCACAGTGGATTGAGAGTCAGGCCTAGAAAAGGGAGGTCCTAGGTTCAAATCTGGCCTCAGACACTTCCCAGCTATGTGACCCTGGGCAAGTCACTTGACCTCTCTTGCCCACCCTTACCACTCTTCCATCAAGGAGCCAATACACAGAAGTTAAGGGTTTAAAAAAAGTAAAAAGAAAAGAAAAAAGAAAAAAGAGAAAAGAAATAAGAACAATGCAAGAAAATTAAGAAAATGAATTAACAGCTTATTAAAAGAGGTACCAAACTTCACTGAATAAAATAACTACTTAAATATTATAATTGGCCAAATGGAAGTTAATGACTCAGCAAGATACAATAAAACAAAGTCAAAAATCTAAAAATAATAGAAGGCAATGTGAACTAATTCATTGGAAAAGCAGCTGCCTTGGAAAATAGATTGAGGAGAGATTTAGAAGTTATTGTGCTATCTAAAACCCATGTAAAAGAGTGTAGATATCATTATTTCAAGAAATTATGAAGAAAAACTGCCTAGATATTATAGAACCAGAGGACATAATAGAAATTGAAAGAATTCATCAATCATCTCGTAAAAGAGATCCTAAAATAAATATTTTAGCCAAAAGAAAATAATACAGTCAGAGGAAACATTTTCAAATAGTAGGGATCACACAAGATTTAGCATCTACCACTATATAGAAGCAAAAGAACTGGAATAAGATATTCTAGAAGGCAAAGGAGCTAGGATTACAACCAAGTATAATATGTTCATAAAACTGAATGTAATCTTCCTGGGGGAAATAGATATTTAATGAAATAGAGGAAATTTAAGCATACTTGTTGAAAAAACTATAACTATAAATAAAAAATTTGACTTTCAATACATATAACTCCTAAGAACTTTTATCATTGTTAGAGAAGTTAGGACTCTACACAGACAGAGGGCATGAGTAAGTCTATTATGTTGGGATGATCTCCAAAAAAATAAATAAGTAAATGGGAGGGTGAGAAAGAGGGATGTACTTGGAGAAAGGGAAAGAGAGAGAAAGAATAGAGCAAATTATCTCACATATCTCAAAAGAAGGTACACAACAAAGAGGGTTGATTTTTGTTTTTTTATAATGTAGGGGAAAATGAGAGAGGGAAGCTAGCAATGTCTGAGTCTCATTCTCATATGAACTGGCTCAAGGAGGGAACAACATATACACATAAACAGTTGGATACTGAAATTCATCTCACCCCAAAAAGAAGTAAGAGTAAAAAGGGCCAGAGAATGGGTAGGGGGAGATATGAAAGGTTAAATTTAAACAAGTAATGATCAAATGCTAAATAATTTTTTAGGAGGGGACAGGGTTAAAAAATAGAGGATAAGTAAAAGAGAATAGGATAGGGAGAAATACACAGTTAGCAATAACTATAAATGTAAATTGAATGGACTCATCCATAAAACAGAAACAAATAGCAGAGTGGGTTAGAACAGAATCTAACAATATGTTGTTTTTAAGATACACACAGAGTTAAAATAAGAGGCTAGAGAAGAATCTATTATTTCCAGCTAAGTAAAAAGACAGAGGTGGCAATTGATATCAGACAAAGCAAAAGAAAAAAAAAAGATCTAATTTAAAGAGATATTCAGGGAAACTACGTTTTGCTAAAAGGTGCCAAAGACAATGAAGTAATTTCAATGCTGAACACATATGTACCAAATGTCACAGCATCCACATTCTTAAAGGACAAGTTAAATGACTTACAGGAGGAAATTGTAAAACTACATTAATGAGAGATCTCAATTTATCCCTTTCAAACCCATATGAATAATAAATAAATAAAAAATAAAAATAAGAAAGAAGTTAAGGAGATGAATATAGATTTTTAGAAAAGTTAGATAAGATTCTGGAGAATAATGAACGGGAATTGAAAGATATATATACCTTTTTCTCAGCTATAGATGGCACCTTCACATAATCTTATCTTGTGTTAGAGCACAAAAACATAAATAATTGCAAGAAAATAGAACTATTAAATACAATAATATATCAAATAAGTTGCCTTTGATGCATAGACAAAAACTTAATTACAACCTAAATAATCTAATCTTAAAAATGAGTGAGTAAAAGAATCAATAATTTCATTAAAGATAATAACAACAATGAGGCAACATTGTGGGATGTAGTTAAAGCCATAAGTAAGGAAAATTTATATCTCTAAATGTTTATATCAATAAAAGACAGAAAGAACAGATCAATAAATTACGCAAGAAATTTTAAAAATAGAAAAAAAAACTCCTTCTGTTAGAAATCTTGAAAATCAAAGCAGAGATTAACAAAATTGCAAGTTAAAAAATGAATTTGTAGTTAAAACTTGAAACTAGTTTCTTGAAAAATAAAATAAAATAAAATAGATAAACCATTAGCTAATTTGATATAAAAAAGACAGAAGAAAATCAAGTCACCAGTCTCAAGAATGAAAAATCAATGAAGAAAAAATAAAGCTATTATTAGGAGCTATTTCTCCAATTATACACCAATAACACTGTTCATCCAAATTAAGTAGAGGAATATTCACAAAAATACAAATAGCTCAGATTTATAAAGGAAGAAATAGAATACTCAAGTCACCCTATCTAAGAAAAAAAAGTAAACAAGCCATAAATGAACTCCCTAAGAAAAAACCCAGGGCCATATGTATTTATAAGTAAATTCTACCAAACATTTAAAGAATAGTTAATTCCAATAATATGTCAACTCTTTGGGAATATAGTTAAGAGGGGGTCCTACCAAATTCCTTGTAGGTACAAATATTATTTTATTACCTAAAAAAAGAGAGGAAAATCAGAGATAGAAAACTGTAGATCACTTTCCCTAAGAAATATTGATAAAAAATGGAATACAAAACACTAAAACTAAAAGATTTTGAAATACAATATTTTAAAAGACAAAACAATATAGGTTTATGACTAAGAATAACTTACCATGGAAAGCTGAATATCATCCTACAAGGGGGGGAAATGGATCTTTAATGGAACAGTAGAATTTCAAGCATTCCTGATATAAATACCAGAGCTGGGTATGAAGTGAGAAATTCCAAACACAAGAGTCCAAAAAAACCTAGAAAGTTTCAGTTATCTGAGCAATTGGGAAGAACTATATTATGATCTAGAACTAATATTCTAAAAGGGGACAAAGACCAATTGTCCTTTCAGCACCTTAATGTATTCTAATAGTATCAAGGACATTAAATAAGAAAAACAGAGGTCTAAAGGTGAATTTGTTCTTTTCTGAGCATTTAAAGAGGAAAAAGAGATTGGAGGGTAAATAAGGAAGTATAGTGTAGAAAAGAGGAAGAAAGGAGTGAAAATTGCTGTTTCTCATAATTGGGATATATGAGAATAATATACAAAAATGGAGGAATAGCTGAAAAGTGGGAGCACTAGATGAACCTCACTCTTAACTGAAGTGTACAAAGTCAGGCTGAACACAGACACACACACACACACACACACACACACACACAAATAGTTTGAAGTGGAAATAACACAAACTAAATAGGAAAACAAGCAGGCAAGGAAGGAGGATGTTCAAAAGTAAGGGAAAATACCAAGTAAAACAAGCATTTTTTGTAAAGATATTTTATTTTACCAATTACATGTAATAACAAATTTCCACATAAGCTTTCCAAAGTTATATGTTCCAAATTGTCTCCCTTCCTCCCTTTCCTTCCCCATCCCACAACTAGCAAACAATTCAATCTGGGTTATACATGTATCATCATGCAAAACATATTTCCATATTGTTCATTTTTGTAAGAGAATAATTATATAAAACAAAAACCCAAATAAACTTAAGTAAAAAATTGCATACTGTGATCTGCATTCTGACTTCAACAGTTCTTTCTCTAGAGGCAGAAATTATTTTTTGTCATAAGTTCCACAAGAATTGTCCTAGATCATGATAGTAGCTAAGTTTATCACAGTTGATCATTCCACAGTAAAGCTGTTACTGTGTACAGTGTTCTCCAGGTTCTGCTTATTTGACTCTGCATCTATTTATGAAGGTCTTTCCAACTCTTTCACATACCATAATTTGTTCAGCCATTCCCCAGTTGATAGACATCCCATCAATTTCCAATTCTTTGCTACCACAAAAAGAGCAGCTATAAATATTTTTGTTCAAGCAGGTCCTTCCCCCTTTTTTTAGATGCCTTTGGGATACAGACCTAGCAATGATATTACTGGATCAAAGGGTATGCACTGTTTGATAGCCCTTTGGGTATAGATCCAAATTGTCCTCCAGAATGGTTGGACCAATTCACAACTCCATCAGCAATGTACCAGTGTCCCAATTTTGCCACATTCACTCCAACATTTATCACTTTCCTTTACTGTCATATTGGCCAGTCTGATAGGTATGAGATTGTACCTCAGCATTATTTTAATTTGCATTTCCCTTATCAAAAGAGATTTAGTACATTTTTTCATATGATTATTGATAGCTTTCATTTTTTCATCTGAAAACTACTTATTCATATCCTTTGACAATTTGTCATTTGGAAAATGACTTGTATTCTTATAAATTTGATATAGTTCTCTATATATCAGAGAAATTTGTTATAAAATTATTTTCTTAGTTTGTTGTTTCCCTTCTAATCTTGGTTACATTGATTTTGTTTGTACAAAAACTTGAATTCTATAGTCAAAATTATTAATTTTGTATCTTGCAATGTTCTCTATCTCTTGTTTGGTCATAAAATCTTCCCTTCTCCATAGATCTGACAGGTAAACTATTTTATACCCCCAACTTATTTATAATATCACCCTTTATGTCCATATCACTCACCCATTTTGACCTTGTCTTGTGATCTGGCTTATGATACTAACATTAAACTAAAATTATTCACAGTTCCTGGCACAGAATAAATAATAAATAAATTTTAATTAACTCATCTCAAATTTGACAAGCCCAAAACTGAACTCAATCTCTTTTCCCCAAAACTCATTCTTCAGACTTTTTTGTTTCTTTGAAAAGCACCACCGTATTTCTAGTCACCTACGTATGCAAACTCAGAATTATCCTAGATTCTCACTCTCCTTCACTTCTCATATCCTTTCACTTGCCAAGTAGATGTCACATCTGTCTCCTTCTCTATACTCACATAGCCATAGACTAGTTCAGCCTCTTATCGTCATTCTTCTGGACTATTAAAATAACTTCCTAATTGGTCTTCTGACTTCTAGTCTCTCCACTCAATAATTCATTCTCCCTACAGCTGTCAAATTGATATTCCTAAAGCAAAGTTCTTACCACAGTGCTTCCTTGCTCAAGAAATTCTGGTGGCTTCTTTTTGCTCCTTAGTACAAAAACCAAATTATTTTGTTGGCATTTAAAGCCCTTCACAATCTGGCTCCAGCCTTACTTTCTAGGATTATTCCATATTACTGTCCTTCAGGCACAATATGTTCCAGATTAAATGACTTGCTTGCTATTCGATGTGCGTAACATTCCATATGGGTCTTTTTGTCTTTACAAAAGCAGGCCCCCATGCTTGAATTACATTTCCTACTCATCTCTGCTTTAAAAAATTCCTAGATTCCTATGAAGCTTAGCTTAAGTGCCATTTTCCTACAGGAAATCTATCCTAATGCCCCTAGTAGATATTTCCCTTTTCTTGGAAATTACTTTGTGTACTTTTTGCTTTTAATTTTCTATGTATGTGGCTCCCACCCCCACCTCAATAGAATGCAAATTCTTTGATGGGAGGGATTGTTTTATATCTGATTGTGTATCCCTGGTACCTAGTCCACTGCCTATCATATAGTAGATATTTAATAAATGCTTGTTGAATTGAGAATATATAATAGTAGAGAATTTCTAAATGATTTGTATATGCAGCAGTTGTATAATAGCTAAAAAATGTAGCATAGCAATATAATAGAATATTACTGTGCCACAAAAAGTGATAAATACAAAGAATTCAGAGAATTACGGGAAGACAAATTAAAGGATACAGATCAAAGAAAGTCAATTCAGAACAAAATGTAAATAAACACTATGACGATATTTAAAAAACAATAACAAAATCATATAAATACACAGAGGGTAAAGATATTGGAACAATAAGATGTTATTTTGTAAAAAAATTATTTGATAAATATCTAAGTACAGTTCATACTTTGATTTCTCATCTAGCTTATTTGCTCATTTTGGTTAGTATTATTAGTACTTATGATAATTTTTTAAAAAGAAAAACCTCCAATGATAAAAGTTCCTTATCCTAACATTCAGGATCTGCCACAGTTTTGTTCCCACTTACTTTTCCAGTCTTATACTATTTCCTTAACTCTCTGCTTGATACTTTTAAAAAAATCCTTACCTTCGGTCTTAGAATAGATACTAAGTACTTTCTTAGAGTCCATACTAAGTATGGATTCCAAGATAGAAGAACAGTAGGGGCTAGGCTACAGGGGTTACGTGACTTGCCCAGAGTCAAAAGCATAGGAAGTCTGAGGCCAAATTTTAACCAAGACCTCCCATATCCAAGCCCCTGGCTGTCTATCCACTGAGCCACCTAGCTGTCCCTATTCCCTTAACTCTCCATTCTGTTCAATCAGAATCATGAACTACTGCTGCTGCTGCTACTGCTGCTGCTGCTACTACTACTACTACTATCACTACTATTATCACCACCACCACACATTAAATAGTGTCTACTATGTGCTGGAAAGTGTGTTAAGCACTTTGAAAATATCTCATTCAATCTTCTCAACAACCCTGGAGGATAGATACTATTATTGTTCCCTTTTTCCATATGAGGAAACTGAGGCAAACAGAACCTAAATTACTTGCCTACAGTCACACAGCTGGTAAGTGGCTGAGGACAGATTTAAATTCAGTTTTTCCTGGCTCCAGGTCCAGAGCATTTATCCACTTATGTTCTTTCTATTTCCTTCTATTTGTACATTACATTTCTATTTGTATTCTCCTTCCTATCTCTACCTGTTGAAATCTGTTTCCTCCTTCAAAATCTAATTCAGGCACCACTTTTCCTCTCAAGACTTTTCTGATACTCTCAGTTAAAAGTGATCCCTCCCTCCCTAGTCTTTTATCCTTCTTTGAGCCTTCTCTGCATTTATCACATTCTAACCTGTATACTAGTTTCTTTGCTTAGTCTTATCCACCTCTAAATGAAAACTCTTTAAGGATTCAGATTATGCTATTTTTAACATTTGTTCACCATTTATTTTATAGACAAAGAAACTAAGGTCCAAAGAGGTGATGACTTATCCAAGGTGGACCAGATAGAAGTAGCAGAATCTAGATTTGAACCCAAATCCTCTAATTCTGAAGTCTCTTTCCTCTTTCTGTACTGTTCTTTCATCAGCAATCAATCAATAAACATTTATTAAGTTATTTACTATGTATTGCTAATATCCCAGGTTTTTCACTGTCAGTCTTCTGTACATCTTTCTACTTGATGGTTTTAGCTCAGAGCCTCACCTTTGATTCCTGCATTCCATATAATCTACCACATCTGTTGCAGCTAGACTTCAGGCTGGTCTCATCCATTTTTTTTTTTTTTTTGCTCATTTTGCTTGGTTGTTTCATTTCAATTTCCCTTATGGCTGTGAGTTAAGAATCCACTGTCAAAACATGTCTTGTCAGTGAAATTATTAGAAAGATCACTTGGGATATAAGTTGCAACCAACATCATTAATGATGGTGATTCTAAATCATTTAATGTAAGTATAATTTGTGGCTAACATTCCTGAAATTAAATAATGAGGCAGATAATAGGTTCAAATCTCCATTCTTCTATAAATCATTAAGCAACAATGTTTATTCATCCAAAAAATAATAACTGCCATGTAACACTTTAAGGTTTACAAAACACTTTAAATAAGCCATCTTCGGGGCAGCTGGGTAGCTCAGTGGATTGAGAGCCAGGCCTAGAGAAGGGAGGTCCTAGGTTCAAATCCAGCCTCAGACACTTCCCAGCTGTGTGACCCTAGGCAAGTCACTTGATCCCCATTGCCCACCCTTACCACTCTTCCACCTAGGAGCCAATACACAGAAGTTAAGGGTTTAAAAAAAAAAAGAATCCAAAAATAAATAAATAAATAAACAAACAAACAAATAAATAAATGAATGAACAAACAAACAAACAAACAAATAAATAAATGGATGGGCGATTAAATAAATAAACAAACAAACAAACAAATAAAGAAATAAATGGTTAAATAAATAAATAAGCCATCTTCTTTGATTCTCACATTTTGGCAATGAGTGGCAACTGATTGGAAGTGAGAATGGGAGCAGTGGGGCAGAGTGATCAAGAAGAAACAGAAATGACCAAGGTTATGAAGTAGGGACTCTTTAGTTCCATAGCTATCTGATGCTCTGTAACCTTTTTGTTTAACTTGATGGGCAGATAATAGAATTGTTGTTGTTATTGCCTTCTCTATAAAATGTAAGCTTCCTGGGAGCAGAAACTACTTCATTTTAGTCTTTGTAGGAACTTAATTTGTCAATAGCATAAGGAGTTTTGGAATATTGACCAAGAGAATTGCTTTTTTGAAACTAGCTTTTTTGGTATGATTCATTTTTATTTAACCAATTACGAACTAACTTCCAATGATATTTTCAATGTTGGGGCCCCAAGCCTGTTCTTTTTATGAAAAGGCTGAACTCCTCATCCTTCTATTATCAAGAAGTTAAAAACTTCCCTGTTAACATATTAGTGAAAAGTCATTATTTGAAAAGTTGGTTTAACCCAGACCTAAATACTCAAATAAAGCCTGTCACTTCTCTCTGAGCAATAAAGGAGACCTATGGGAAAAGAAACCAAATCTTGACCACATAGGAACCAGCACTGATAAAACATAAGGGACAAGATTAGAAGTCACAGAATAGATAACCATTCTGGATTGGGTCACAGTTGTGTGGAGTGACTTATGGTTGAACAAAACATATAGGCAATATCTTTGTACAATTTAGTTTTTGTTTGACTAAATTTGCTGATTTGAGAGTTTTACTATAAACCACTATATCTCCTTAGCTAAAGAAATAGGTATGTGGAAAAAAACAAAATGAAATTCCTAAAAATTTATATATAGCTAAAGTGCTTCTTGGGTCAATTTGCACATATGTACAAATCTTGAATTTCATACATTTGTTAGTTAGAAAGACGAAAAAAACTCACAATGGAAATATGCTTAACTTTTCTTAGTTTTCATATTTTGTCCCCTTTAGCCTTTTGTGAAATAATACATCTATAACAGGCAGTATTCTAATGTATTTTATGTCCAATAGGTATTTCTAATCCATTAGCAAGGACCCATTCTACTGTATCCATGTTTTTTGTTTTCCATCTCATCTAATAAACATCAAAATTCAATGGTTAATGTGATTCATTCTGGGCTTAAAATTTTTCTTAGGAGTTCTAGGATTTTGAGCTTACTTCTGCCTAAAGATTAGTTGTATCTAGGTATATCAACCAAAGTTAATTCGTTTACACTAATTTAGTTGTTGCCACTTTGCCTATTTAATAGGTAAAAGATGAAAGAAATTAACATTGACAAGCCTTCTATTCCAGCAGTTTACCTAGGAGAAATGAATTTAACATCTTTTTTGCTAAGAGGGTATACATGAGCAAAAACTGTGGTCTTAAGGTCCTTCCCGCCTTAAAGTGATTGACAGACCATACATTCCAATCAGTTTTAACCGCCCCTCCCCAGTAGACAACCAATCACAAAACCCGAACGCCTCCAGATTACAGTACGAGAGAATGTTTACTAACAGAGCCGGGTGGGGGAAGTGGAGAGGTGTGGCCTGGGAGGGGAGATGGGCTTGGTGGGGGAAGAGTACATTATAGGCGCGCCTGCGCACAAGGAGAAAGGAGGTTGGGGAACGAATGGGGCGGAATCTCGCTGCTGGTTTATCCAAGTGCTGGAGCTCCTCCCTCCTTCGCCTCCCCGCGAAGCAACAACAATTCGAGGAGCGGGGCGGAGCGTCTAATGCGATCGTCCAATAGAGGCACATCTTGGCGGACGCGCGCGCCCTCAGCCCAATGGACTACAACGGTTCCTACGGCTTCCCTACCTTGCTGTTTGGAGGGGGAGGGGAGGAAGAAGCTGGAGACTAGACTTTGAGGGAGGAGGCGGAGGGGACGGGGTGAGTTTGGTTGCGCCGTACTCGCAGTGCCTTCGGTAGGGGGAGGAGGCAGAGGAGGGAGTCGAACGGACAGAGCGGGAAGAGCCCGGTCTCTCTGTCCGAGTCCTGGAACTGACGCGCGGCGTCAGCCAGAGCTGTCTGCTTTCTGAGCGTTCGGTGTGGCCCGAGGTTTCCCACGTAAAGGTCCTCGTGAGATCGAGAAAGAGAAAATGGAGGAGGGTGGTGGCGGCAGTGTCAGCGCCGAGGGTACTAAAGCGGACGGAGGGGACCAGCTCTTAACTGTCAAACACGAGCTGCGGACCGGTAAGTGACCCCGCCCTCCGCCGGCTCGGGATCTCCGTGGGTAGGGGGGCGGGGGCACGCGCTGCGGGTAGGCTAGGGGGAGGAGGAGGAGGAGAATGGGGCGCCGCGCGACGCTGGGCCGGGAGGAAAGGGAGGAGACGGTGGCAGCGGAACCGAGCCGTGCAGCGCAGGCCGGAGGGCGACAGTTCGGTTCGGGCGGGGAGCGGGGGGGGGGGGGCGGTAAGGAGAGAGAACCTTGGCGGATTCGGAGCGCCGGGCAAGAGAAGTGGGAGGGGAGAAGAGCCGAGGGGGCGGGGGATGCTAG
>NC_058131.1:504728500-504739945 GCF_016433145.1 Gracilinanus agilis | reverse complement strand
GTGACTTGCCCAGGGTCACACAGCTGGGAAGTGGCTGAGGCCGGGTTTGAACCTAGGACCTCCTGTCTCTAGGCCTGACTCTCACTCCACTGAGCTACCCAGCTGCCCCAACTCCTTTTTTTTTTTTTTTACCTATTTATTGGCTTACCTTTTTTTCCAGTCATATATATTACAGTGACCTTGTGAACTAGTCAGTGTAAAGATTATTGTGCCTATTTTATAGTTTAGAAATTGAGACCCAGAGTATTTAATGATTTGCTAAAGTTCACTATTGAGTTTTGAAGAGCTGATATTTAAATCCAGATCTTCTAATTCCTAAATCTCATGATCCATATTATTATTATTAATATTAACGTTGCCATTAATCTTAATATTTCTCATTACTTTCTTTAACTTATTAGAACACTTTAGGTTGTTTTCCTAGCTCTTTTTTTTTTTAATTTTTTTTAAAACCCTTAACTTCTGTGTATTGACTTATAGGTGGAAGATTGGTAAGGGTAGGCAAATGGGGGTCAAGTGACTTGCCCAGGGTCACACAGCTGGGAAGTGTCTGAGGCCGGATTTGAACCTAGGACCTCCTGTCTCTAGGCCTGGCTCTCAATCCACTGAGCTACCCAGCTGCCCCTTCCTAGCTCTTTCAAATAAATTTTGGGACACTACTTATTTACTGTCTTACTTGAAATACCTTTGATACTAGAACTACATTTCTCTTGTGTCTTCCTTATTTAAGAGCCATGTCCCATTGAGAATTCAGCAAAAGCTGAAGGTATTCAGAGGCTAAATACAGAGATTGAAAGGTAAAAGATACAGTCTTCAGACAAAACAGATACTCCTTAACCAGAAAGGGCAAGCTCTTGTGAATACTTTGTTCAAATATGAAGAAGCTAGGAGGACGGTGAATGAGTCTTTAGAGAAAAGACTTAATTCACACCTTTGTCTCTAGCCATTCATCTATACAAGAGTTCCAAGAGTATGGTATTTGAAAACTGACCATAGCTAAGGCTACTATGGAATGACAAGGAAGAAAAGGGACTTTTGAATAAGGAAATTTTTGTCAAAAAGCTAAGAATTAGTTTTTAGTCATTAAAGAGGGCCTCTGTTCTATCAATCTTATTGGTTATAATGCTAGCCTAATCAATAAATTGAGCCCCCTCCCCATATAGGAATCATTGTCCTATATGAAAGAGTTTGGTAACACTCCATCTGAATAAAGTGCAGTCCTTACCCTGTTCCCAAGCCCAGTCAGTGGCTGAAAGTGGGAGAAAAAAAAACAAAACTCGCAACTACCCATTGAGATGGGAACCCAGGAGATCAGCAGATCTCAGTACAATAGTGGTGTGGAGCCTTGGGAACAGCCAGGACAGTCACTAAATGACCTGCTCCACTCTGCTGAACAGCAGTTTGGCTCTTCCCAGTTTTACACTGCACCTTAGGAAGAATAAGCACAGCTGGAGCCACTGATCTAATGTAGATCCCATGTCCAGCAAAGAGCCAGCCCAACTGAACAGTAGAGACTCTTACAGTGAACTTTGTGGTGACTGGAGAAAGTTCATCAAGCTCCTGTAGTTCCAGTTGTACTTTGCTTTGGCTATGTGTATCCCCTGCTTGTATACCTTACTACTTTTCTACTTCAAGTTAGTGCCTAATCCATCTCTATTAGATTCTATGTGTTTATGAGAGAATGAACCCTTGATGTTTTGGGGAAGTGCTTTGTAACTTATCTCCTTGCTATGCCATTTGAATAAATGCCTTTGCTAAAGAACTAACAGAGTCATCTGGCTGATTGTGAAGCACACTTGCAAGAACTTGTATTTACAAGGATTGCAGGGTACCACCAGAATTTTGCAAGTAATAACAACTATTTACTGCTATAGGAACCCAATTTCCCAATGGGTATATGAACCCTAAGGAGTGTATAATACTTATCTTGAATGAGAGGAGAGATTATTGCCACTAAATGGGTTTTTTAATTTTATTTTTATTATCATGCAAAACAAATTTCCATATTAGTCATTGTTGTAAGAATACATTCATACAAAACCAAAATCCCAAAATAAAATTGTAAATATACTGATGTGAAAGATAGTATGCTTTGATCCTCATCCATCTGATTCCAACAGGTCTTTCTCTGGAGATGGATAGCATTTCCCATCATAAGTCTTTCAGGATTGTTCTAGATCATTGCGTTGCTGAGAGCATCCACATTTTCACAATTGATCATTGTACAATATTGCTGTTAACTATGTACAATGTTCTCCCGGTTCTGCTTAATTCACTCTGCCATCAGTTCATGGAGATCTTTCCAGCTTTTTTTGAAATCATTTTGCTTATCATTTCTTATAGCACAATAGTATTCCATCACCAACATGTACCACAATTCTCCAATTGATGGATATCCCCTCAATTTCCAATTCTTTGCCCTTACAAAAAGAACTTCTATAAATATTTTTGTACAAGTAGGTCCTTTCCTCTTACCACTAAATGTTTATATGTAGGAGGAAGTGGATTCCCTCAGCTCTATAAAACTCTGGGTTTTCTTAGCATTGCTCTCTCCTATTTTTCTTCCACTCCACCTTAACCTTTCTCAGTCTTCTTTGCTGGTTCATCTTCTACTTCCTTTCTAAATTTGTATGAATATATATCAGAGTTCTGCCCCTGACAGTCTTCTCCTTCTATAATCTCTCAGTTATCTCAACAGTTCCATTAGATTTGATTATTATTTCTATGCACATGACACCTAAATTTGTGTATTCAGACTTCATCTGAATGACCAGAGCTACAAGTTGGCACCGCTTCCTGTTCCCTATGCAAGTTTAGGCCCCTCTGTACTAGATATGGGCCTCTTCTTGCCTTGATGCAGTCTTCTCTGCATTGGAATGCTCCTTGCTACCTTTGCTGACCTAGGTTAGAACAACAACTTATGGTGACTTTTTTTCTTGGATTTCCCAATCAGAACTTAGTATGGTACAAAATGCACTAGACTATTACCTTTTTTTTTTTTTTTTTTGAGGAGTTGTGGGATAGAACATGGTTATACTACCTTTTGCTACTTTACCATCTTGACTCTGTGTCTGAGATAATTAGAGAAATGAAAATTAAAGCTCCTTTGAGGTTTCACCTTCTAACTGCCAAATTTGCAAAGACAACAAAAAATGGAAAATGACAAGTACTGGAGGGGCTGCAGGAAACAAGCACGGTGACACACTGTGGATAGAGCTATGAATTGGTTCCTCTGAAACTTCGTTCTCTTTCTGAATTCCATATTTCTATTGAAGGTATTTTAGTCTCAGGGCTATGCTAAACTCTTCACTCTCTTACACTAACTCATATTTAATCAATTTTCACATCTTATTCGTTGCATCTGTAAGCTTGTGTCCTTTAGTACCACTTGCCTGAAGTTTACAGTAGTTTCCTTTTTAGGAGGAGTGAGGATAGAAAAAGGAACCACTGAAGACTTTTGAAAGAAAAATAAAATATTTATGTTCTTCTCTTCCTACTTCTATCCCTATTTAAAAAGAAAAAGCAATACATTTGGGCCAAATAAGCATGGTCACCATAAGTCCCTCAGAAATGTCCTGAATCATTGCATTGCTGTTGGTAGCAAAGTCTATCACATTTGATCATTCTATAGTATTTCAGTTACTATGTATAATGTTCTCCTGGTTCTGCTTATTTCACTCTGCATCAGTTCATGAAGGTCTTTCCAGTTCTTTCTGAAATCATCCTGTTCATCATTCCTTATAGTACAATAGGATTCCTATCCATCACCATCATATATCACAATTTGCTAAACCATTCCCCAATTGAAGAACATCCCTTTAGTTTCCAATTCTTTGCCACCCCCCCCAAAAAAACGCAGCTATAAATGTTTTTGTACAAACAGGTCCTTTCCCTTTTTTTTTTTTTTTTTTTTTTTTTTGCATCTCTTTGTGATATAGACTTAGTAGTGGTATTACTAGATGAAAAGGTATGCATTCTTTTATAGTCCTTTGGGCATAATTCCAAATCTCCCTTCAGAATGGTTAGATCAGTGATTCCCAAAGTGGGCGCTACCACCCCCTGGTGGGTGCTACAGCGATCCAGTAGGAGCGGTAATGGCCACAGGTGCATTTATCTTTCCTATTAATTGCTATTAAAATAAAAAAAATAATTTCCAGGGGGCTAAGTAATATTTTTTCTGGAAAGGGGGCGGTAGGCCAAAAAAGTTTGGGAACCACTGGGTTAGATCAATTCACAACTCCATCAGCAATGCATTAGTTTTCCATTTTTGCCATATTCCCTCCAATATTTATTATTTTCTTTTGCTATCTTTTTGGCCAATCTGCTAGGTGTGAGGTGATAACTCAGAGTTGTTTTAATTTGCATTCCTCTAATCAAGAGGGAGCATAATTAATGATTACATAGTTTATCTGGAATCATATTTAAGGCTTTCAGAGTTATTTGTCTGTATAATATTGTTATTGTATAAATTATCTCCTGGTTCTGCTCACCTTATTTTTTTATCTTTCCATTTCTCTGAACTCAATATAATCCTTTTGTTATTGCTTATATCACAATATTATTCCATTACATTCACATACCATAATTTGCTCAGCCATTTTGCAGTTGCTGGGGCATATCTTTAGTCTCTAGTTCTTTGTCGCTACAAAAAGTGTTACTATAAATATTTTTGTATATATGGGCCCTTTTCTTCTTTCTTTGATTACTTGGGATGTATAAGTCTATTAGAAGTTTCATTGGGTAAAAGAATATGCACATTTTATTTTTTTATTTTACTTTTTGTACACAGTTCCAAATTGCTTTCCACACAAATGAACAAATTTATAGTTCTATCCACATTGTCATTGTGCTTATTTCCAGCAGGCCTTCCAGTATTTGTCATTTTCCATTTTTTTTGTTGCCTTTGCAAATTTGACAGGTATGAAGTGAAACCTCAGAGTAGTTTTTTATTTTCATTTCTTTAATTATTAGTATTTTGGGACATTTTCCATGTTTTTTGATAGCTTGGATGACCTCTTTTGAGAACTAGATGTTCATAGCATTTGACTATCGGTTGAGGAATGACTATTATTATTATAAATTTGAATCAGTTCCTTGGAATATCTTGAAAATGAGACCTCTTTCAGAGTAACATTGTGGGAGCCTCCCAGTAGTTCTCCAGTATATCCTAATTCTAATCCATCTTCCACATAACTGTTAATGCCTGACCTCATAATTTTCCTGATTAGCTTGAGAAGCTTCAGTGGTTCCATATTGTCTCTATAATAAACTACTGTAGCATTTAAAACCTTTTGCAGTCTGGTTGTAACCTATCTTTTCAGATTGTCTTCACATTACTCCTCCTCACATATTTTATATTTAATCAAACTGGCCTACTTGTTCCCTTTTCATTGAGTTCTGTCTCCTACTTCTGTGCAAAAACACAGGTCCTCCATTTCTGAAATGCTCCCCTCTTAATATCTATCTCTTAGAACTCAGCTCAAGTGCCTTCTCCTACAAGAAGCCCTTCCCCATTCCTTCCTCCCTCCAATGTTGTACTCCCTCTCTTCCTGTTGAGATTTTTTGTGTATATGTGTGTCTGTGTGCTGTTTATTGCCTTAGCTCTATGTTGCTTTCTCCCACTAGAACTAGGACTATTTTTGTTTTTGTGTTCAGATACCAGATATGTTGTTAATATTTAATAAAGTCTTACTAATTTGATCTTTTCAAATGAAAGAAATCTTTAATTTTAGAACTAATTGAAACCTTACTTAGCAGCTATCTAGTCCAACTCTAATTTTATGGGTGAGGAAATTGAAGTACACAAAAGTTAAAAGACTTGCCCTAAGTCATACAGTCACCATGTAATAGAAGCCAGAATTTGCATCCTTTGATTCAGGAACCATTTTATTCTCCTCTACCATATCTTTCCTTCCCATTCCTTTAACATTTATTCAGCAAGCATTTAAGTATCTACTATCTACTAGACCTTTGTGATACAAAGACAAAAGGAAACAGCCCCACTCTCCTGGAGCTTAAACTTTTCAAGAGAATCAACTGGTACACAAATAAGTAAATACAAGACATTTTCAGAATGTTTTACTGGGAGGAATAATTTACTGGGAGGAATAGCACTAGAAGCTGTAGGAAGTAGGGTAGGACACTTGAGCTTATTCCATGAAAGAAAGTAGGAATTTTCTAAGATGAGGAAGAAATGCATTTCAGGCATATAGAACAACTTGCAGAAGCATATTGACAAAGGCATGGACTCCATATATAGAGAATAGCATGTAGACTAGATTACTTGGAATCATAGATTATGTGAAAGATAGTGATGTGCCTAGAAAGTCTCCACTTTACATCAGTTGCTGTACCTGGTTTCAACTCCATGGAACAAGATGCCCCTTCAAGGAAAGGTTGGTCACTTTTAAACTCACTACTATGCTGCCAACTCAAACCTTGGTTGACACTCAGCTTTCTCTCCCATCAGAGAAAGGCTAGAGTGTAGAATACCAAACTCTTCCCAATAAAACAACTCAACTCATTTCATTTTTCATCTGCAGCCCTTCCTGGAATAAAATGCTCTCTGCTGGTACTCCCAGAAATCTACTTCTTCCCCACTTTTCCTGCTTCATTTTGTATGTTGTTACCCCCTTTAAATTCTAAGCTTCTTGAGGGCAAGGACTGTCTTTTTAATATTTTTTTAAAAGATAATTGTATTTTCAGAGCTTAGCACAGTGCTTAATAAATGTTTATGGGAAAGTATTACCAGATTGTAGAAGGCTTTCAATGTTTTATAGAACAATTTGTATTTAATCCTAGAGGCAATAGGTACTCTTGGAGTTCCTTGAGCAAAATAGTGATATGGTCAAATAGGTGTTTTAGGAATATCATTTTTGTAGTTGTATGAACAAATAAAAGATTGGAGAAGGAAGAGACTGATGATAGGGAAACTAGGATGCTGTTGCAGTATTCTAGGCAAAAGATTATAAGGGTTGTGACTATATAAGGGAAGAGAAAGGGATGGATTTAAGAGATCCTAAACTGGAATAAAAAACAAATTTAAAATATAATATGAAATAATGGAAAGAGCCCTAGATTTGAAGTCAGAGGACCTGTTAGCTCTGCTGCTAACTTTTGTGACCTGGGTCAAGTCATTAACTTTCTCTGAAGGCCTCATCTTACCTACAAAAGAACAGAATGGGACTATATCTAAGATTTCTTTTAGTTATAGATCCTCTGAAATATTTAAGTTTATTTTTTCATCCTAGCAGGCTTACAGCTTCCTTCTAAATTTAGATCTTTTTTTTTCCAAGGGTCTTAAGTTCCTTTTCATATTTTTTTGTTTTCATTTTCCAGTCATGTCTGACTATTTGACTCTTCTTGACCCCATTTGGAGTTTTCTTGGCAAATATTTTAGAGTGGTTTCCTATTTCCTTTTCTAGCTCATTTTGCAAATAAGGAAACTGAGGAAAACAGAGTAAGTGACTTGCCTTAACACACAGATAAGTAGAATATGCTTAAAGCAAAATATATAAAAGCAAATTTGTGTGTGTGAATCTTTGAATATTTAATGCATAAATCAGGAGTACCATTTTTGGAGTTTCATTTGATAGTTATTTTAATGTTCAAGTTTGGAAATAGTTTTGAAGGATCTTTGCATGTATATTTATAAACACACATTGAAAATGGATAATGAATGTGAAGGATATAAAAAAGGGTAACTCATTTATACTCTTGTCTCAAACATGGTGAGATTGTTAAAAGATGCTAGTAACAACATTTGCCACACGTAAAGATACCTTTCTCTGTAAAATTAAAGATGTTAGTTTTTAGTATGTGCATGTTTAACTTGGAAATGATACAATTAGATATCACTGTATTTTTACTTTTAAATCCTAATATAGTTCCAGTGAGTAAAATCTTTTAAGTAAAAAGTATCTTTTTATACAAATCTTTGGTCCTTTGGCAAAACTATGATTTTGTCAGAGTGGGTATTCTATGCTTCCCTATCCTATGCTATACATGAATGTGTCTTTACATAATTTTCATAAAGTAGCTTTATCCTCTATAAAAGATCAAAGTAACATGCTTCAGACCTTTTTCTCCTTCTTTTAATGTCGAAGGTTAGGAATGAATAATATAAAAAGACATAAATATAACATTTTCCACACTCCCTATAGTGATATTCTTTACTAGTGCAGATTGAGAACCCATCTGTGACTTATTATCTTATAATATTTCCTGGTGACACAGAGGTGAAATGGCTTGCCCTTATGGTCTCTCTTAGCCAGTATATGTTAGAGTCAGTACTTAAACCCAAGTGTAGGACTTCATGAAACTGAGAATAATCTTCTATTTACTGTATTGTGTTATCTTATTTTTTATTAATATATTTTCAAAGAGAAGTTTTCCCTGAAAATTACTTGGTTTTATCGCATATATTTTGGTATGTTGTCTCATTGTCATCATTTTCTTTTAATTAGATGTACTTTTGCTTTGTCTTGAGATCATAATTGCTACCTCTGTTGTTTTGGGTTTTTTTTTACATCAACTGAAGCATAATAGATTCTGCATAAGCCCCTTATTTTTACTCTGTTTCAAATATGTTTCTTGTAAAGAACACATTTTTGGATTCTGTTTTTTAATCCACTCTGCCATCTACTTCTTTTCATGGGTGAGTTCATCCCATTCACATTCATGTTTACAGTCATGATTAATAACTGTGTATTTCCCTCCATCCTGTTTCCTCTGCCCCATTTATCCTTCTCTCTCTCCTGTTATCCTGTTCCTCCTCAAAAGTCTGTTTTGCTTGATTCCCGTCTCTCTAAATCTGTGTTCCCTCCCATCACCCCTGTTTTCTCTTATTCCTCTCCCTTCCTACTTCCCAGTAGAACAAAATAGATTTCTATACCCAACTGAGTGTTTATTATTCCCTCTTTGAGCCAGTTCCAATGAGAGTATAGTTCGTGTTACCTGCCAAATCTCCCCCTCCCATTTCCCCTCCCCTCCACTACTTTCCACAAAAGGCAAGTAAAATCTCTCCTTTTCATGCCTCTTTTATGTGAGATAATTTACCACATTTTATGTCTCCCCTCTTCCTTGTCCCAGTGCTACATCTCTTTATCTCTTCTTAATTTTAGTTTTTAAAATTATCCTAGCATAGTCAGCTCACATCTGTACCCTCTTTCTATGCATACTCCTTCTAATTGTTCCAATATTGTTAAAGTTCTTAGGAGTTAAAAGTATCATTTCTCATGTAGGAATATAAATGGTTTAACCTTATTGAATTAATTATGATTTTTCTTTCCTGTTTACTTTTTTATTCTTCTCTTGAGTCTTGAATTTGAAATTCAGATTTACTTTTTGGCTCTGGTATTTTCTTTTCTTTAAAAACCAAACCAAACCAAACCATTACCTTCCACCTTAGAATCAACACTATATATTGGTTCCAAGGCAGCAGAGGGTTAAATGATTTGCCTAAGGTCACACAGCTAGGAAGTGTCTGAGGGCAGATTTGAACCAAGGACTTATTGTCTCTAAGCTTATCTCTCATTCCCCAGCTCTCGGGTCTTTTCATCAGAAATGCTTAAAGTTCCTCCATTTCATTGAACACCTATTTTTTACCCAAAGGATTGTACTCAGTTTTTCTGGGTAGATTATTCTTCCTTGTAATCTTAGCTTCTTTGCCCTCTCACATTCCAAGATCTTGGGTCCTTTGATGTAGAACCTATTAAGTCTTGTATTATCATAAATATGTCTTCATGATATTTTAATTGTTTCTTTTTGGCTGATTGCAGTGTTTTCTCCTGAACCTGAAAGCTCTAGAATTTCACTATAATATTCCTGGGAGGTTTCATTTTGGAATCTCTTTCAGGAGGTGATCAGTAGATTCTTTCAATTTTTATTTTGCCTTCTGGTTCCAAGATATCAGGGCAGTTGTTTTTTGTTGGTGGTGGTAGTGGTGATTTGGGGGGGATTATTTTGTGAAATATGTCTAGGCTATTTTTTTATTATGGTTTTTGTGTAGTCCAGTTCCTCAATCTATTTTCCATGTCAGTTGTTTTTCCAATGAGATATTTTACATTTTCTTCTAGTTTTTTGTCCTTTGTTTTTGACCCGTAAGGGATCATAGGGACATAGGTTAAAAGTGAAAAGAAACTTCAGTATCTAATCCAAACACCTAATTTTATATATTTTAAATTAATTTAACTTTTTCAATTAACAATCCAAATGTTATAAACTTACAGAAATCAGTGTTGATTAGGCTTATTGTTTTCTTTCCCTATTTTGGCTCTTGTTGGTTTAGGTATCTAGACCATATTTGTATCATGGAAAGTGTTTGGTAGTTATAATTGTTAAATGTGAGTTTTATTTAATCAAATTCTATTATATTAGAATCTTTCTCTCAAGCCAGTACTAGGTTTTTTGGATTTGTTTTGATTGCTGTTCTGAGCCTCTGGTTCAGGCTAGTAATTGAAATGAAATGAGACATTCAAATCCTTTAATACCTTTAACAAAAGGAAATTAACTCAAAAATACCTTGCAGAGTGTATTCATATTCAGTAAAGACATAATGTTGGTCCACTTGGGTGCCATTCCTCTTGTCTTGATATTTATCATGGCATTGCACTTTCTTTAAAGAGTATGTTGACCCACTTAGCTGTGGAAATACTCAAAATTGAAGAATGCCAACTGCTTATCTACTTGGCCTTAAATTAGTGGTCTCTAGTGGAGGGAGATTAAAGTATGATCCCAAAGGTTTTGTGATCAGCCATTTGAAGGGTAGGAAAATGGATCCTATTATACCTTTTCCATATCATCTAATCAGAGACTTTGTCTCTAATAAAATTATAGGACTTTGGGACAGCTACATGGCTCAGTGGATAGAGAGCCAAGCCTGACCATAGGAGGTCCTGGGTTCAATAGTTGTGTGACCCTGGGCAAATCACTTAACCCCCATTGTCTAGCCCTTACTGCTCTTCTGCTTTGGAATGGATATTTAGTTGTCAATCCGAAGGTAAGGGCTTTTTGTTTAAAACATAAACAATTATAGTACTCCTTTTGCTCAGTTTTGCTCAACATTCCCAGTCTATTTCCTCCTATCACTGGCCTCCAAAGGCTATTCCAGGCATAGGCCTCTCAGGGCAGTTACTGAATAACCAATCAGTAAGGCAGTCAATAAGCATTCATTAAGTACCAGTCATGTTCCAAGGACTGCTAAAGCACTCATTGAGGTACCTGTTATATATATACCTATGTGAAGGCAAAATTATACTCCACCCGGGGCAGCTGGGTAACTCAGTGGATTGAGAGCCAGGCCTAGAGACAGTAGGTCCTAGGTTCAAATCTGGCCTCAGATACTTCCCAGCTGTGTGACCCTGGGCAAGTCACTTGACCCCCATTGCCTACCCTTACCACTCTTCCACCTATAAGTCAATACACAGAAGTTAAGGGTTTAAAATT
>NC_058131.1:504676078-504728164 GCF_016433145.1 Gracilinanus agilis | reverse complement strand
TATATATATATATATATATATATATATATATATATACACACACACACATATACACACACACACATATACTTTTTTTCATTTTTCAACAGGAAAGAGTGAATAGCACAGGATGGACTTAACAAGTTACAATTTGCATGGCAAATGTTATTATCTTTTCCCCTCAAATCTATCCCTCTCTAAAACTTCCCATTTCTGCCAAGGGTACCGACATCTTTCTAGTCTCCCAGGTTCTCGACCTCTTCATTATCCTTGGCTACTCACTCAACTAAAATTGCTTCTTTAAAATTGCCTATGATTTCTCAACTGACAAATCTGATTGCCTTTTTTCTCGTCATCCTTCTTGCCTTCTCTGTAATAGAATTTGACATTATTGGCCATACTCCCTTCCTGGATACTTATAACAATCCACAGAAGGAGAATAAGTGTGTTACCTAACAGAATTCTCATATCCTCACACTTAAGGAAAAGGCTTGGAAACAGAATTTTCTAGCCTGTTTAAAAAATTTAAATGGCTTCCGTGAGTCTTACAGCTCATTTGCTAAAAATATAAAAATTCAACACCTTCCAATTAGGTTGCAAGAACAACTAATTGACATCAGAATTTACTAGATGAATTTAAACTAAAACCATCACATAATTAGTGGGTGGGATTTTTTTTAATGTCATAATTTATTAAACACAACTAACTTGTACTTGGATCAATATTTCTGTGTGAGGTATTTTTTTTAGCTAGGATAGCCATTAAAACCAAGAATTGAAATAAACTAAACTCAGTACCAGTCCTTCCAATCACTGTCACAAAAACTTAAATGAAGATTTTCAAAAATAATGAAGCATGTTCAATTACATTGCTCATTTAAACTTCCACATATTTATATCTTTAGTAATCTTCAAAATGTTATTTTATCTTAATTCATTTTTATTTATATTTTTGTATGTTTTATAATTTGCATGTTATTAGTATAATAGTATATTATTTTAAAATAAGTAAATATAGGGCAGCTGGGTAGCTCAGTGGAGTGAGAGTCAGGCCTAGAGACAGGAGGTCCTAGGTTCAAACCCGGCCTCAGACACTTCCCAGCTGTGTGGCCCTGGGCAAGTCACTTGACCCCCATTGCCCACCCTTACCAATCTTCCACCTATGAGACAATACACCAAAGTACAAGGGTTGAAAAAAAAATAAGTAAATATAAATATATTGGGTGTGCAGTGAAAAAATTTGGTGGTCCCAGCCTTAGGCAAGCACCCATAGACTGATTGAGTCAAGATAACAGTTTCATTACCTTTTTAGGGAAAAAGTAGCCTAAATGTCAAAGACATTTCAATCTTCCTGCCCTGCACCCCAACAAGATTAATAGATCTTGGTTGCTTGCAGCATTTGTTGTTTAACTTTGGAATTTGGGGGCTAGTCTATGTTTCAAGGGTAGTTGAACTTCAGACATCTATGAATTCTACAAAGCTGTCCTTTTCCCTTTGTTTCCAACACTTTGAGTCAATTTTCTTAATGTGATTACTGAAGTAATCTATTTAGGCTTTTTATTTCATTATTATTTAGTTTTTCCTGAAGATCAGTAATTCTCAGATTTTTCCATCACATTCTGTCTTCAAGATCAGTTACCCTGGCTTGTAGAGAACTCACATTTTTTCCAATTTTGCTATTTAAAATTTTTTGTTTTCATATTTTCCTTCTATCTCTATATCTTTCAGTTTCATATGTCAGTCTTTTTTCTCCAGACAATTCGGTTTTAGAATGACTCTTAGCCATTTGTTTCTTGATCTGTTGTCTTTATTTACATATTAAATTATTCTTTGAGACCCAGATTTCCACTCTAATTTCTTCCTTTATTGCTTCTTTTTAAATTGATTTAAAAAAAAAAGAGAGAGGTAGGTTTCCTTATTTTTTTTCTCGACTGGAAGAGTAGGAGGGTTCACTCTAATCAGCTTATAAACTTTGACTTGCTCAGTTTCTGACCTGGCCTATTTCATCCCTCCTTGGACAACTTGGTGGGACCTTGCCTTTGGGAATTCATTCTATTAATGCAGAATTTGATACAGATAGCATTCAGCTTAGCTTACATGAACTTAGAACTTCTGAGCTCAAGAGATCTATCAACCTCTGTGTCCTTGGTAACTAAGAATACCATAAACCAGTGGTGTCAAACTAAAATAAAAAGGGATTCTAGGAAGAGCATATTGCTTTAGAAAAACACAAATGAACATTGTATTATCTTGTTTTAATTTATTTTGTCAAGCATTTCTTATTTTTAAATGGATTTACATTTATTTAGTTCAAGCAGAGAAGTACATTTTATTTAGTTCTGCCTCAGCTGCAGCTGACTGGCTTCAAGTTTGACAGCTCCACTCTAAAACACTCTTGGAAATTGATGTGGTTCCATTATAATTTCTGGGGACCTGGTTGTTATTGCAGTATTTTTATATCTGATCTGGGGGAGCATGGCATAGAGAGTTAGCCCTGAAACCCAGAAGACCTAGATTTAAGACATTTTTCTGACATAAACTTGGTTGTGTGATCCAGGGCAAGTACTTAAACTTAGTCCTTTGTGCAACTTTCAAAGATTATAAATTGGCCAATCTGCATTGGTAAAGGTGGTTTCTTCACCTATATGTTCTTCTACCAATGAAACTACAGGTCTACTATATATTTCTGTCTCTGGAGTGTTTGCATCACTTTTTATTCTATAACAATTCATCGTATTAGTGTCCTCTTGTCTTTTAATTTTTTTCCCTAGTTTTTCTTGTGATAAGTTGCTATCCTTTTCCTGTAGTTTGTTATTTTACAATGGTTGGTGTCCTGCTATTTTGAGGTGATGATGAAAGGTCATTAGGCCATCTTGCCCCAAATCCTCTCAGGTTTTGATGATTATACTAGTGATATTTTTCTCATAATATTTTCTCTTTTACATATTTTGAATATCTTGTGTTAAAAATGCATTACTTTCTGCACATATTTTCTCTATACTTGATCTAGTCCAATTGCTCTATCTGATGTAATTTTCTTAAGTACAGTCAGACACAAAGGTCTTAGAGCTCAAATATAGTTCCCCTATCATCCGTAATGAAAATAGCCTTGAAGTTAAATTTGTTCCATTTTTTTTCCCCTGTTGCCCACCTTCGAGTTTCATCATGTATTTTTGGCATGGTTTGACTTGGCTGGATCTCATCCCAGACTACTTGTAGGCTTGTTTATCCTCTACTACTTTTCATTATTTTGTTAGCTAATCCTCTTTGTAATATTCTACTCTCCTCTTCTGTGGAGTTCCACAAACATGTTTATATTCTACATCAGTGTTTCTCTTGGCTGACATTACTTCTCTGTTTAACAAGGAAGTCATGTTTTCTGACTAAATCAGTTTTTAGGACTTTAGCCTCCTTGTTGTGGTGATTGCTTTATTTTGACACAGATTACTACCATTTCCTACAGAAGTTTATCCAATACATTTTTCATTTTTCCATTTTTTGTTTTTCAACCACAGTAGTTTTTTCTGAATGTTAGGTTGGAGCCCTAATAATTGCATGCAATATCATCTTTTGGTTTGAGCCCTGTCTCAATACTTTGACTGGTGGTGAGCTCATCTGTTCCCACAACTTCAACTATCACTTATATATGCTCCAAGTTCGGCTTTCAATATTTTCTCTAGGATCCTGATAATATTTTCAATTGTCTCTGAATATCTGTATCTGGATGGCCCACTTGCACTTCAACTCAACATAACTAAAATTGAATTGATTATCTTCTTCCCAAAACTGTAAAATAGAGAGTCTGTTCCTGATTTTTTGACCCAGAATAAAGACCTCATTTAGACCATGTCACAGAAAGGAATTTATAAAGAAAAGAGAATCTCAAAAAAAATTTTTTTTTTAAATCCTTACCTTCTGAAAGTCTTAGATTCAGTACTGCATATTGGTTCCAAGGCAGGAAGGAGTGGTAAGAGCCAAAAAAAAATTTTTATGAACATTTTCATAAACCCAAAAGAGTGATTTTTTTTTTCTCACAACCACATAATTTCCACTTTTGCCCTGGCTCAAGGCCTCTGGGTACATTCTGAGGTGTTCAACTGCCAGTCTTGTCACTCAAAGGTGGTGTCCATCTTGTCCCAGAAATCAATACAACACCATCTTTTAACTGAATCTATCAAACTCATATTTTAAAAAGTTAAGTAAAAGGCAAGGTTTTATGAGAAAAGTTATTTTATGACTTTACTGATTAGGTGAGTTCCAACAAATGAGATATTAACCATATATACCTTAGAATTTTAAGGGAGGAAAACATGTTGAATAAAAATGATTGTGTCCAATTTCTTATAGACAAATATAGTTTTAAAAGGCTTGCATTTAGTTGATATTTGCATCTGCTGCTCTGAATCAGTTTGAGTTTTTCTTGAGCATTTTAGTGAGATATAGTTCTGTTTTGTTTTGCTTTATCCCAATAGCAGTAAGTAAATTGGATTTTTGAATAGTACCTAAGATTTCATTAGCAGAATTAAAGGTCATTTCTCTATATCTTATAAATTACATAACTTTTTTTTGTTAAAAATTGAATCTTGCATTCATATATTATTTTTCTTATATCGAATATTATTGAGTAGTCTAATCCAGTGATGGCGAACCTTTTAGAGACAGAGTACTAGGCCCTGCCCCCTCCAAGACAGTGCCATGTGTGCCCTCCCCAGACTGAGTGCCTTGCCCCCCTGTTTTCCCCACCCTTTACCCAAGACAGGGGAGGGAGGAATCATTCTGGGCAGAGTGATGTGTGGAGAGACCTGAGCACTCTGGTCCCCTGCAGTTCTGCTGTCTTTGAGCTGCCCACCCTACTCCCTGTGCATTCCCATTGGGCTGCTGGCAGAGGGGCAGAGGATGTGAAAAAATGTCCTCAGGTATGGGGGTGGGGGGAGGGGAGCAGCTCCACCCGAGTCCCTCTACCTTTCTAGTAATGAATTTGGGGTGGGGGTTGGGGGCAGCATACATGCCCACAGAGTGCTCTGTGTGTCATCTTTGGCACTTGTGCCATAGGTTTGCCATCACTGCTCTAAACTATAGAAGGTTTTTTTTTTAATCCTTACTTTCCATCTTAAGATTCAATATTATGTATTTGTTCCAAGGCAGGAGAACAGTAAGGGCTAGGTAAAAAGGGTTAAGTGAAATGCCTAGGGTCACACAGCTAGGAAATGACTGAGGATATATTTCAATTGAACACCTCCTTTCTCTAGGCCTGGCTCTCAATCAACTCAGCTATCTATTTGATCCCTAAATGATAGTAGCTTTGAAACTGCAACAAATAAGAAGCCTATTACAACAATGAACTCTAAACATAAAAAGTTAACACTCCTAATGCATACATTATTCCTGGCACATAGCAGGTGCTTAATGTTTACTGAATGACTACAAAGTAAGCAATTCATTTTAAAAGTCTCTTATATTGTGAAAAACAAATCTCACATGTACTTTTCACTCAAAATACCAAAATAGTGATTTTTGTGTATGTGGGGAAACATCATCAAAGGTGACGAAAAACACCACATTTAAGAAAAGTGGTAAGTTCATCTCTCAATCAGTATATGTACAGGCGAACCTCACCTTAGTCAAAGTTGGGGCGGCCCGAAGACATCATGTAGTCCAAATCCCTTATTTCATACACAAGGAAACTGAGGCCCAGAAGTAAGGTCCAAGATCACACAAAACATTAATAGCCAAGGCAAGACTAAAAGGTATGTGCTTTTCATTTCCAGACTAATGTGCCCCACCACACCATGTGACTCTTAATATATAATATAAAAATCTTGTGAGAAACTCTTGTTTCTTCAAACATAATTATTCTTAATTTTTATGCTAATCAATTAGATCCTTGGTTATATGAAAAAATTCCTTTTAAAGTAATTATCTAATTTATATTTGAATTTCCATGTATTTAATTTTTTCAAAAAAAGAAATATACCTCTATTCTCAAATATGTCATTCTAAAACTAGTTACAGAAAAGCACAAATGTGACATCTCCAAGACATTGAAAAACAAAATTACTAATATGAAAAGGAATACCTAGTATAGACACATATGAAACCAAATCACTTGAACTGTGTACTAAAGAATGCAATATTATAACATGCATGGTTGACTTGTTGTCTTTTTGCATATAATAACTTGGAAAAAAGGCCCTGTGAAGGGTGAAGGGGCATCTGACTATTGTTATATAATCTTTAATGAAGACTGACTTTCATAATTTTAATTATTTATTATCATTACTATTATTTTTTAAACCCTTAACTTCAATTGTATGATCAATACTAAGTGTTGTTTCCAAGGAAGAAGAATGTTAAGGGCTAGGCAATTGGGGTTAAGTGATTTGCTCAGGGTCACATAGCTATGAAGTATCTAAAGCCAAATTTGAACCCAGGACCTCCCATCTCCAGGCCTGGCTTTTTGTTCCCTGAGCCACCTACCTGCCTCCTCATTGTTTATTATTATTGCTTATTACAGACATGTCATCTTTTTCAAAATACATTTTTCAAAAAATTCCCCTTATTATTTTTATCTTTGTGAATTTCATGTTTTTATAGGCAAGTAAAACCAGATGAAGTGGGCAGTTTCTGTGAAAATGTTTTAAACTTTACATACATATCTGAGAATGGCATTTGTTTCTTATTTTTGACATTGTATACAGTTTACCTAGTACTCTATTATCATGTCTATAGCCTAAACTCCTAATTTTTAGGCTTGATTTTTGTGTTGTAATAGAATATTAGCAGTCCTTGAAAAGTAATAGGAAGTAAGTCTTTTTAGAAAACCATGAAAAACTTTACTGATGATAAATGGAAAAAAAATATAGAAATTCATTTGATATATTTAAAAACATTTCTTCTTAATTATTATGAACTTGACAAACATTAACATGTGGAAGTTAGTACTTTACAAATAAGACAAAACAAAAGATCTCCTTTCATTAAATATTTATGTAAAATCATTTTCTCTTTTCTGAGCTTATTAAACTTACATTGTTTCAACCTCATATTTTCTACTACAGAATAAATAAATTCTGATAGTTTAACCAGAATACTGTTCTATCTGTAGGACTTAGTCATTTGTAAGCCTGATGGGTTCTAAATCCTTTTCTGTCAGAAAAAAAGCTGCTTTTTATGAAGATGATATAGGTAGGAGAAGATGAGTGTTTCCTTTTTGTCTTTGTTGCTCTTAACATCTTGGACTTTAGAGGCATTGGCCCTAAGTTAAATTAACCAGAAAACCTGTTAAGTTGGAGATATTTCATAAGAGGTAGGAAATGACCACAGGGTCTAGGCCAATTTCATTTTATAACTGAGAAAATTTCTTTCCTATAAAGGGAAAGTAATTTGCACAGAGGTAGCAGAGTTAGGATTCACACAGAAAAATTCCAAATCCAAAGTTATTTTCAGCACTCCATGTTGTCTCCCTAAAGAGATAAAGATGAACAGCTGGTTAGCATAATTGATAGAGTGCTGAACTTTGAATCTGAAAGACCTGAGTTCATATTCTTCCCTTAAGCCCTTACTGAGTCTTCTTGGGCAAGTCACTTAACTTCTGCCTGCATTCTGTAAAATTGGGATAAATAAAAGTACCTACCTCACAGGGTTATTATAAGAATAAAACAAGATATTCCTAAAGTACTTTGCAAACCTTAAAGCACTATATGAATTCTAGTTATTGTTATTTGACAATACATATTCACTGTACTTTAGGTGAAAAGGAGTTTTTGCAATTACTGATTAAAATAATTCCCACCCAAGGGCAAATTCTAACTTGAGTGAAAACCACAATATTACTATACCCACTGGAAGAATCTGGTCAAGACAGAGGCATATTTGGTTTGGAGATAGACAATACCAGTCAAGGTCAGATTATTAGCACAAATTAACATAAAAGAAAAAGTCATGATTGGCATATTAAGTCTGGGAAACATTAATAAAGCATAGAACTATATTTTCAAAATTCATGATTTAAACATTTTTTAAACAAAATAGCCAGTTTATCTATCTAGCAAAATGTTTGCCAGTCTTGAAAAGTATAGTATTTTCCTGACATCATGAATAACATGAGATGTTCTGCATAAGAAATGTTTTCTAATTAACAGAATATTATTTCTATAATATATTTTTAAAAAAGATTGCTCAAAGTTTACTAGTTTCTATTTAGGACAAATTAAAGAAAGTGGCAGAGGGTGCTAGAAAGCACATAGTTGACCTGAATAGGCTTTTATAAGTATGATTTAGTGTTTTGCTTTTGTTTCCTTTTTAAAAAACACAACACAACACAACTACTACACTTCAGCAGTCTGCCTTATCTAAGAATCAGGAGGGAAGAAGAAAGAGTAGGGAAAGAAAGCATAAGGGGGAAATGGGTTCTGATTCCCAGAGCACTTAAAATGGGAAGCCCCAGGGAGGATAAGATTACTGCCAGTCAGGCAGAAGGCCTAGCCTGGTTTTGCTGTACTCACTGACAGACTGTTTCCTCATGGCCTCTTGAGGTCATGTCACAGGTGATTGTGCTGTGAACAAACTGGAAAGTTCCTGAGTACTTTGGAGATTCCAAAATAGTTGCTATGAATGACTCTCAACTTTTCAACTTCCCAAAGAAGTATGCCCACGAATGACCTGGAGCTGATTCTGGAAGACTAGGATGGTGGGGGATCACCTCCCCAGAGTACTTGGTAATTCTATAGAATCTGTCCCTGGAAATGGAACCCTTTGGTTGTAGTCCTGGGTTGCTACAAGTAAGCCATAATACAGGACTGCTGTATTGTTCTTGTATTTTGAAATGATATAATATTTTCAGAGCAGTCCTTGCCTTCCCTGTCAGAACATGGAGAATGTAGAGATGATCACAGGTGACTGGTTTTGGGGAATGGGGTACTAGGCCACAGAGATCATTTGTACTCGAAATCACTGGAATATATTCCATAGCAGTAGAAAATATGAGAGTTCTTTAGATTTTTTCCCCTTAGAAATTTAGTCAAACTCTTATTTTAATGTTATTGGTAGCTTTCCTAAAATTTATTGTGCATTTTCATTTTTAAACCAAGTTTACAGAACATAATTTGACATTTTCTTGATGGCTCAATTAGCATTAATTTATTATTAATTAAACTGGACCCTGTTGGGAGCAGAACCAGGATGATAAAAAAGGTACACAGACTCATCTGATCTCTACCAAATTGCCATCCAAAAAACTATGATATAGTGCCTTAAAATGAATTCTAGAACAGCATAACCCACAAAAAGACAAAATGAAGTAATTTTTGAGCCCCAAACAACTTAAAAGTCAAAATGAGGGATCTAGTGTTCCAGGGTGAAGGTAGAGCACAGCATGCCAGGGGCTTCATCAGGGCAACAGGCCTTGGTCATAGCTGAAGCAGCAGCAAAGGCTTTTGGACTTTTCAGCCACAGATGGTAAGGTTAGGTAAAGGGGAGATTACAGGGGTCCCTTTGCTGGCTCTGGGTGTAAGACTCATGTTTCATTGCCCATATGCAGAACCAGGTTACAATCTCAGGGTGAGATCTAGGGTTAGGTGGAGCGTTAGCATACACTAGAACTTGTGGCCACAGGCCACAGGGGAGCAAGAGACTCTGGTTATAGTTCCAAGGGAAAAAAGGATGCTTGGAATTAGTCACAGAATAAAGCACAGGCAGGGAGTGTATTAAATACACTTTATCTTATGTTATACTACCTTGGGGTAAGTGAAAGCAGATTGATTCCCAATTACAGCTCTGAAGGTAGCTGCACAAAGAACCTGAAGCTTGCAACTGGGTTTCCTTCACCACACTTACACAGCCCAACTTTAACAGTTTTTTAAATTAAAAGAAAAGAAAAAAAAAGGCTGAAAAATGAGCAAATGACAAAGAAACTCAAGATAGAAAGTTATTTTGGTGAAAGGAAAGACCAAAATGCAAACTAAGAAGAAGACAGCAAAGTCAGTAACTACTGCTTCCAAAGCCTCCAAGAAAAAATATTAATTGCTTTCAAACCCAAGAAGAATTAATGAAGGAGCTCAAAAAAGATTTTTAAAATCAAATAGGAGAGGGAGGAGAAAAATTAATAAAAGAAATGAGTCATATAGGAAAATCATGAAAAAAGTCAACACATTGGTAAAGGAGACAAAAATTCTGAAAAAAATTAACATCTTAAAAAACAGAATAGGTCAAACAATAGGTAAAAGAGGCACAAAAATCTAAAGAGAAGAACATCTTAAAAAGCAGAATTGGCCAAATAGGGAAATATATACAAAAATGCACTGAAGAAAAGAACTTCTTGAAAGGCAAAAGTGGCCCTTTGGGAAAAGAGGATCTAAAATTCACTGAGGAAAAGGAACTCTTTACAAAGTCGAAATGGCTAATTGGAAAAGGAGGTACAGAAGCTCACTCAAAAAAATCATACCTTAAGAATTAGAATTGGACAATTGGAAGCTAATGACTCAATAAGATATAAGAAACAATCATACAAAGTCAAAAGAAGAAGAAGAAAAGAAAAAATGTAAAATATCTCATTGGAAAAACAATTGACTTGGAAAATAAATCCAAGAGAGATCATAAAAGAATTATTGGATTATCTGAAAGCCCTGATTAAAAAAAAAAAGAGTTTAGACATTCTCTTTGAAGAAATTATCAAGGAAAACTGCCCTCTTATTCAAGAACCAGAAGGCAAAATAGAAATTGAAAGAATTCACCACTTCCTGAAAGAGATCCCAAAAGGATAACTCCCAGAAATATTATAGCCAAATTCCAGAACTCCTAAAGAAAGGAGAAAATATTGCAGGGAGACAAAAAGAAACAATTCACATATCATGGAGCCACATTCAGGATAACACAAGATTTAGCAGCTTATACATTAAAGGATCAGAGGGCCAGTAATATGCTATTCCAGAGAGCAAAGAGCTATAACTTCAACCAAGAACCACTTACCTAGCAAAACTAAGCATAATCCTTCAGGGAGAAAAATGGGTATTCAGTGAAACAGAGGACTTTAAAACATTCCTGATAAAAAGGCCAGAGCTGAATGGAAAATTTGACTCTCAACTACAAGATACAAGAGAATCATAAAAAGGTAAGCAAAAAAGAGAAATGACATTCAGTAAGGCTGAACTGTGTACATCTTTATGTGGGTAGATGATTCTTGTAACTCCAAAGAACTTTGTCATTATTTGGACAGTTAGAAGGAATATACATTGAAAGAGGGCAAGTTGAATATGATGGAATATAATAAAAAAGTAAAATTAAGTCATAAAAAAGAGAAATGCATTGGGAGAAAGGGGAAGGGAAAAATAGAATGAGGTAAATTATTGCACATAAGAGGCATGAAAGAGCTTTTATGGTGGAGGGGGGAAAAGGGGGAGCTGGGGAGGGGAGCATGTAAACCTTACTCTCATCAGAATTGGCTCAAGTGAGGGAAGAACATACACAATTAAATGGGTATAGAAAGCTCTTACCCTATTTTTAGGTTAAAGGTCACTCTACTGCAAATATGAATAACATGGAAATAGGCTTTGAACAGTGGTACATGTATAACCCAGTAGAACTGCTTGTCAGCTTCAGGAGGGGGAGGAAAGAAGGGAGGATCATGAATCATGTAACCATGGAAAAATATTCTAAATAAAAAAAAGAAAACAAAAAAGCTAAACAAACAAAAAAAAGAACTTACCTTACAGGAAAATTGGAGAGGAAGGGGATAAAAGAAGGATGTGGAGTTGATAGAAAAGAGGACAAATTGGGGGGAGTGCAGGCCAGGAACTAAATAGGAGAAAATATGATGGAGAGTAATACACAGTAATCATAAAGGTGAAAATTTTTTTTATAAATCTTTCTAATAAAGGCCTCATTTCTCAACTACATAGAGAAATTAGTGAATATATAAAAATACAAGTCATTCCCTAATTGAAATGGTCAAAGGATACAAACAGTTCTCAGAAAAGATAAAGATCTCTATAATCATACAAAACAATGCTCCAAATCACTATTAACTAGAGAAATGGAAGTTAAAACAACTCTTGAGATACCTGTCAGATTGGCTGTTAATACAGAAAAGGATAATGACAAAACTTATAGGGTTTAGGAAAGTTGAGATGCTAATGTGCTATTGGGGGAGTTGTGAACTGATTCAATCATTCTTGAGAGCAATTTGGATCTATGCCCAAAGGACTATAAAAAAGTACATACCCTTTGACTCAGCAATACCATTACTAGGTTTGTATCCCAAAGAGATTAAAAGGGAGGAGAGGGAGGGACCTATATATACAGAAATATTTAAAGCAGCTCTTTTTTTGGGGTGGGGGCAAAGAATTGGAAAGTAATGGGATGCACATCAATTGAGGGATGGCTGAGTAAATTATAGTATATGATTGTAATGGAATGCTATTGTGCTATAATAAATAACAAGCAGAAAGAGCTCAAGGAAACCTGGAATGATGTGCACGAACTGAAGCAGAGTGAAATAAGCAGAACCAGGAGAACACTGCACACAGTGACAGAAATACTATACAATGGATAACTGTGAACTGCTATTCTCAGTAGTACAATAATCCAAAACTCATAATAAAGGACTCATAATAAAAAATACTACTTCCAGAGAAAAAACTGATGAGTCTGAATCCAGACAAAAGCAGCCTTTTTTCACTTTATTTTTTTTTTCTATTTGAGTTTCCTTCCTCAGAAGGATTAATATGGAAAAATGTTTTTCATGATTACACATGCAAAATCTATATGAGATTTCTTGCCATCTCAACAGGAGTGGGGAGGATAGAATTTGAGACTCGGTATTTTTTTTAAATGTTGGAAACTGAAATGTTTACATATAATAGGGAGAAAATAAAATGCCATTTAAAAAAGATTTTTCTGAAGGGAAAATGCTGATCTTGTGGCAAGGAAATAGTTCATGTTATTCATGTTGACTTCATACAATGTCATTGTATTTAATAACTTTTTCTAGTTAATGAATGATTGAGAAAATTACCAAAAATAGTTCCTATCCAAATCTTTATTCTTTAATGCCTAATATAACACAGTAAATATTTAATCAATTTAAATGAATGAATCATTATCAATTATTATATAAATAATTATTTATATAAATATATAAAGAATTATCAATAATTATGAATCATTATATAAATAATACAATGATGGCTTGAAGTATATAAAACTATTTGCCCTTATGTTAACATGGCCCCAGAGAATTGTGTTTTTATAGTTTTCTATGGGATGAGCTTTTGCAGGGGGAGGAGTTCTTCAATCAGCAAGTATTTAAGTGCCTACTAGTTGCAGGCATTGTTCTAGGATCTAGCAATGGTGAAACTTTTAGAGACTGAGTGCCCAAACTGCGACCCTCACATCACATGTGAGCCCCCCACCTTACCCCAGACAGAGGAGAAAGGAAGCACTCCTATTTGGCTGCTGGGCAGAGGGGCGGGTGAGTGAGAAATGTCCTCAGGAGCATGTGTGAGGGGGAAGGGAGCAGCCCTCTCTGGCACACATGCCATAGAGTTGCCAACACAATTCTAAGTATTGAGAATACAAACACAAATGTAAGGGTTACTATCTTGAAGAAACTGCCACATGTTCTAGAGAAATGCAGAATTTCCATAGTTAAGTAAGCAGAGAATATGTACAAGACAAATACATTGTGAATACTTTAGCTGCAGATGGCAGAAATCTTAACAAATTAAAATGACATCTTGAAAAGAAAGGGTACATACATAATAGGTTAGCGAGATGATAATTTTTCCAGAGAAAATTAGATATTTTTAATAAGCAAAAACATTTTTAAAACTGTCTCTGACATGAGGATTGCTGAATTCCAAAGTGTAAAAATTCTTACTGCATGGAAGAATCATTGGTGCCACCTGCAGCTATTGATTTTGTTGAAATAGTGCTTGGTAAATCACATGCAAGATAACTTCAAAAAATGGAAGAATTGTTCATTTAAGATCACAGATCTGGAACTATAGGGTATTTCAAAGTCCATCCAATGCAGTCCTCCCACTATCCAGATAAAGAAACTGAGGTTGTGGGTCACACTCAAGTATTAAGTGTTAGAGATGGTATATGGGCTCAGGTCTTCTGACTTCAAAGCCAATTCTTTTTCTGCTCTACCATGCTACTTTTTCAGTGAATTTATTGAGAAACTCTTGAATTCCAAGAGGATCATCAACAGGTATAGTTTTTTAAATGGTCCTTTGATTATATACTTAGGATGTACAATCAAAATACATATTAGTGAAAATTTATTTATAAACCTATTGAAAGCAGTGCTACATTACAAAAGCTTCAAATTAAATTCAATGGAAATTATATAGAATGTGGGTATATTGTATTGATGGAATTTATGTTTCTTGTGCAGTTGGACTTGTTGCTTGTTTCACAATATATTAACAAATATGAGAAAGGAGTTAAATATACTTTTTAAAAACCCTTCTCTTAGAATCAATATTGTTTATTGGTTCCATGGCAGAAAAGCAGTAAGGGCTAAGCAGTGGGGGTTAAGTGACTTGCGCATGGTCACACAACTAGCACGTGTCTTGACACCAGATTTAAACTTAGCACCTCATGTCTCTAGGTCTAACTTTCATTCCACTGAGCCACTCAGCTGTCCCCATATATACTTTTTCAAATTGCATCATAAGAGTAATCTATTTAATTTTTAAAAACAATCCATTAAAAGAAAAGGTCTATGAAAAATTGTGTGACAAAGTAAAAGCAGAACCCAAGCTACTTTTACATTATTTTGAAACATGTTAGCTTTCTCATGTCAAATTATTTCAAAGGTATTTGAACAAAGGAACAATTTGCCATTTTTCTTAGTGAATTATATTAAAGATGAAGGAAATTCATTTTACAACAAAAATTTACTCCTGAAATTTGAATATTTGTTAGATAGTTTTGAAAAGCTAAGTATTATTAAATAAAGCAGTGCAAAATCCTTAAATTCATACTCTAAATCCATGAAGATAAAATAATTGCATTTATGAAACAATTAAAACTTTGGGCAATAAATTTATAATTTAATATTTTGTTTTCTAATTTTTAACATGTGCCTTGCAAAAATAAATTTGATGTCCATTATTACTTACCTGGCTTTACAAAAGCAGTTCTCACTTCATTTTGAAGACCTACATACTTCCAAATGTGAATAGATAAGGAATCCATTTACCAGGAATAGATGTGATCATTTGGTCTTAATCTATCTGAATAAGTGTGGTTCATAGACTTATCTTGTGGTGTTAGATGGAATGAAGCATTTGGACCTGAAGATCTTCCATTTTGACTACAGGTGAATAAAAAATTGCTTGGTTTATCAGTGATACAAATTTTCCTGTTCTTTATAAAAGCATATTTGTGTAAAACAGAATTTTCTGCTGTAATTGTTATAAAGAAAAATATTTCTACTAATGTTTGGCAATTAAGATAGAATATTAGTAGCACCATATTTTGAGATATTTTTTTCAAAAAGAGCAACTTAATCTATCTTGTTGATATAACAACATTAATATATTAACATTATATATTATGGTTATTTTAAAGCTATAAATATAAAATATTAAAAGACTTACTAATATTTTGTTCAATGTTTATTTTACTAAAATGTACCATAAACATTATTTTTATATTTTATGAAAATTATATGGGACATAGCATTTTGTTTGAAAAACAAAAGGAGTTTGTTACTATATAAGATTTGGAAGCTATTGTCTTAAAGTGTTATTTCTGATCAGTTGAATCAAAATATATATACAATTAATTTTATACTTCACAACCTCAGAGGTAGTTTGGCACAACTGAAAGAGCACTAATCCTGAAGTAAAAATGAGGTTTGTATTTGTTACAGAACTATGTGCCTCAGAGCAAATCTTTAACTCCCCTGAGCCTTGACTTCCTCATCTATTGAATGGGAATGAAAATTCTTGCACTGTCTACTTCAAAGGATTATTGGAAGGAATACATTTTGTAAATCTTTACATACTTATAATTTCAAGCTGTGTTCAGGGTTGTGGCTGTATCATTTACTAGTTCATGAGTTTGGGCTAATGACTTATAAGATTTATAGGAGGTTCTATCAGAAATCAGCTGCTCACATTTCTGCCACTGGTTCTACCTTTTATGTTATTATTTACCAAGTCTGTCAGTTTAAAGAATTACATTAAATAATAATACTTCAAGGGAAAGCTTACAAATTAAAATTTTCTGACTGTGACAGATCCTAGAGGAAGAATATTTTTTAAAATTCCATTCTGCACCACCCCCATATCTTTATTAAGAAAACCCCAAATAGGTCATGAAAGAGTTAGACAAAACTGAAATGACTCAACAACAGCATTTTCATGCTCTCTACCCCATCAGAATGTAAGCTTTTTAAAGACAGGGTACTTTTCCCTCCCTTTCTTTTGTGATAAGAGAATTTCTAGCTCAACTTTATTACCATCATTTACTTAGGATGAGCAAGTCACAGAACTAGATAGAATCTGTGAAAACTTATAGCCATATTAACTGATTAGTACCTTCTCTGTCTGCAGATTTATAGCTTAAGATGTCACCTATAGCTTTAGTGTCTACTAGCTAGTTTTCTGTTTTATCTGATAATCTTCTCCTTCTGCAGTTTGTTCTGTTAGTCTATAAATAATTTTCTTCCTTTACTTACTCTTTGAAATGCCATTGTACTCATCCAGCTTAGGTAACCAAAAATCTATATATGCTTAAACTGCTGTGTAGGGCTCACCAATTTTGGTATACAGTGATGCTTAAACTCTGAGCAAAATAAGCTGGTTTTTCCATAACTCTGTGTTATTCTTATGATTGACAGCAATATGTACCAAAAGATCATCAAACAATTTTTGTCATACTTTTTGTCCATAATGCTTGATATAATGCCTATCATGGAGCAAGGGCTTATAAAGCAGTGTGTTAAGTGACACACTGAACCTGTAATGCTATGATTTTTCAGTGGCTTCTATTTTCCCCCCACTTGAATTGCAGACACCTTAGCTCTGCATTCAGAGTAAATTTCTCTTTGTTCCTCTTTGCGGGTTCTATACATCAGCTAAACTTTTATTTTCATTCCCTTTCGTTATGCTCTTTTCTGCCTATACATGCTATTTCTCATGGCAGAAATAGACTTTTCCCCTCCTGTCTTGGGAAATCCTCATTAAGACCTTTTCAGGTATTACTTATTCTATAGTCTTTCATTTTTTCCCCCTCAGGAAGAAATGAACTCTCTCCACCCTCCTTGAATCTTTCAAGCTACTCTCACCTTTTCTAAGTGACATTATAATTACTTGTATATGTCTGTTTTTCCAGTACAATCATAAGCTCCTTGAGGGAAGCAGTATCATTTTCATCTTTGTATAACTAGCAAAGAAAGCAATGCCTTGCACATAAATTGTACTTAATGTTTGTTCGTTTAAATTATTTTGTTTACTAAATTATTATACTTGTCTTTATTTAAAAAAACCTTTACTGAGGAAATGAGTATTTTGTTTTATTGAAAACCAATATATTTTTCAAATGTAGAATTTAGAATTGCTGTACCTAGCAACAAATCAAGAACCACTGTGATTCCTTTCTGAGCATTTGTAGTAAAATATCTTATTCATATAAAGGAAATTAAGATAAACTTTAAGAGAACTGATTATTAATGCCTTTTTAAACAAAACTTAATACTCCCCATATAACTAAACATATTGAACCTTCAGAAAGGAGGGAATATGTTTTTCTTCATGGAAAATAGTTTGTAACTGAGTTTTTTGTTGTTGGTATTTTGGGAAATAGTATATGTTCAGAAGCACTTTGGTTTCTTATGGTCTAAGGACAAAATGCTTAGTGTCGATCAAGAAGTTTTTATTAAGAACCAACTGTGTGCCAAGCACTATGCTAGGTAACAGGGATATAGTGAAATAAATTAAATAGTCCTGATCAAAAAGGTTGCATTCAATTGGGAGATGCAACATGTACATATTAAAATACTCTCCAAATTTTATACCTAGTATATTGAGGATCTTACAAACTATATACCTTTGAATATATACTAAACTAAAGTCTGCACTTTAGTCTTCCCATTTGCAAAATGAGAGTTATTTTATATAGTGACCTGATGTGGAAGTTTAATAAAATAATTATATTTTTCCTTTTGAAAAACCTTTACCTTGGGAAATAGACATTTTTAGGAAACTTTGTTAACTCTTCTGAGTTTCTAGTGTTCTGAAAAGGTAAATTACTTAAAAAGTGGCTGAATAGCATTAAAGAATTTTAGTCTAGCCTCTCAGGCTTATTGGATTATTTAAGCAGAAAGCTAAAATTTTGTAATTTTTTAAGTGTTATTTTTGTACAAATGGGAAGAATGGCCAGAGGCAGCAAGATGGGGATGGTGGGTAATATTTTCCATAGAAACGAAATCTGTGTTCCAGGGCTGAGCATTATGATGAGGTTAATGTTCTTTTAGGAACTCTCCAGGGAGGAGTAGGGGGTTATGAATTACCTCCTCATAAGAAAGTAAAATTTTATCTAGTACCCCAATGGATAGAGAGTCAGGCCTGGAGATGAGATGTTCTGGGTTCAAATTTGACCCCAGACACTGCTAATTCTAATTGCCTAGCTCTTATTGCTCTTTTGCTTTGGGACTGATACTTAGTATCCATTCTAAGACAGAAGATAAGGGTTTTAAAAAATAAAAAAAAGTTATAAAAGATTTTACCTATTAATTCTGGGGAATTATAAAAACTAGATTTTTTTAAAAAGTGATTGGGAGACATTTTAAGTATTAGTGTAGGAGCTGGAATTTCTCAACATGGCTGTGAAGTGCTACAGACCACTTGTATATGCTTCAAGGGATTAGGTTAGTGTTTCTTTGCTGCTCCATTAACAGAGACTGAGTTCAGGTGCCACTAGAGATGTCTTCTCTCCAACCACCCAGCTGAATTAGTGACACAGACACAGTTCCTTTTCTGAGAAAATGTAAATCTTAACCTCACTGATTTAATCTTAGGAAGGAGGTTTCCATAGTTATTATTTGAAGTGAAGGAGGACACAGGGAACAATACAAAATGTTGTTCCTATTTCTTGAGTAGTTGTGAATCTATATTATACTCATTTTCCTTTCCTTTCCTTCTTTGTCCAAAGACTAAAGTTCTTTGTTGATAGGAGATATAGTATTGGTGGAAAGGACATGACTAATGTTCAGAGAAGTGGGGAAGGTGGGACAGGACTATCCTATATTTTTTTTGCCCTCAAGATGTACTGAGCTTTTGCATTTAAGTTCATTGTATCCTAAACAAATATTTTTATTGATCGATTTATCAATAGTAATGCATTTGACAAACTCTCTTTGCTACCCCTAGTGGATAGAAAATTTGGAGGACGTGAGGATAAAGTGAAGCTAGCCTTCTCAATATTTTCTATCAGCAAATCTGGTCAGGAAAGCTGGATTAGAAAGGTATGAATAAGAGGGTAATTGGGTTATATGGATACAGAACAAGTTGAATGGTAAACCCCCAAAGAGCAGACATTAATGATTTAATGTCAGCCTGGGAAGAAGTCTTTAATGGAGTGCGTATTTTCTTGGTCTTATGCTACTTAGCATTTTTATAAATAACTTAAATAAAAATATAGCTAGGATGGTTATCAAATTAACCAGTGACATGAAGCCAGAAGGGACAATTTAGTCATTGAATCATGTTAGGAATCTGAGAATGTTCTTCCAGTTTAATTGGTTGAGTTTAATGAGGATAAATGTAACGCCTTACATGGATTCAAAAAAATCAGTTAAACAAGTAAAAAAAGTTCTCAAGTTTAATGAATTGCCAGTGGCAAAGGTAATATGAGCATTGGACCAAGAATAGGGAGGAGATAGTTGGGTTTTTTCCCCCTAGAAAAGCAATGGTTGAAATACTATTTGTTAGATGTAGTGTAGTGTAGAGATTCTTGTTCCAGGGATAGGTTGTGCTAAATGACTTTTCACTTTCCTTCCAACTTTTATATTCTGTGACCTTGTAAAAGTTTGAAACCAGAATGATGAGTTATCAGTAACTGATGTTCGAGTCAAGGCAGTTCATTTGTGTTAATAGAAACCAAATTGAAAATATAACAGTATGTATTTTAGAAAAAAAAAGGGAAGGGTGTTAATATAAAGTACATTCTCAAAATAAGCATAGAGGTGCAATAGATTTGCAGGTGGAAAAAATGTAGCTAATGCCTTAGGAAAAACAAAGCATTGATGTATTTTTTCACATTAAGCTAAAATCTGATGCTCAAAATGTTACTTTTGACTTTTTAATGTATTCTAGCATTTAAAATTTTGTACCTTATATTAAATGTGTGATTTTTCTGGAACACCTACTGATAAGTAGCAAAAGCATTGAGGTAACACTTATGAAGCTGAAAAGTTTGCCTTGCCAATAATGGCTTTGAAAAATTAAAAACAGGGGGCAACTGGGTAGCTCAGTGGATTGAGAGCCAGACCTAGAAATGAGAGTTCCTAGATTCAAATCTGGCTTCAGACATTTCCCAAGTGTGTGACCTGTGAAAATAGGTAATGGAGGGCACCAGGGATATTACAATAAATCTAAATAGTTATGGGTACATACACTGGGTTGTAGGAGAGACTGGACCAGGATGGGAAGACCAGAGTTCACTGGATTAACACAGGAATGACAGTTGGTCTTAACTGTCACCCAGCTTTCCCTGGGCCAGAGTGTAGAAACAAGCAGGCAAGGTAAAAGGGTTTAACAGGTTTAATTATATTTAACTAAAAGGTGGGAAAGGGATTTCTGTACTTAAAACCTAAAGACAAAACCACAGGGCAAGGGGAGGACTTCTCTACTCTAATCTTAGTGATCTAGCAGGCAGAGCCCAAAGGAGCAGTAATGGAATCACTGGAAGCCTGCATCAAACCTGGTTCCTGCCAGGCTTGATCAGCACAGCTAAGGGCTGAGGGTGGCTTTGGGGTTTCTCACAGTAATCCACCAATGATCTCTGGGTGTCAAAAGCCAAGGTATCCAAGTAGAGAGGGTGTGCTTGAAATGCTGTCCACCAGATCCCAAACTTCTCCTCTTTCTTTGGTGCTGCTCTGTTGTTCTTGTCCCCTTGCTAGATGCCACCACCACACAGGATCCCAGGGAAATCAGGATGCAAGATGTCCTTTACTCTGAGATCTCCCAGGGCTAACAACAGTTTTGTGCCAACCCCTAATGGAGTCTCTCTCAGGGCACATGCACCTTCCTGCTCCTTCATTCCATCTTGGAATGCTCCAGCTCCAGCCCTTCCTGTCCCACCTTAATAATTAATTACTACCTAGTCTTCCTCACAACAGACCCTGGGCAAGTCACTTAACCCCCATTGCCTGGCCCTTCCCACTCTTCTGCCTTGGAGCCAATATAAAGTATTGATTCCAAGATGGAAGGTAAGGGTTTAAAAAAATTTTTTTAAGCATTTTTTTTTCTTGGTATGAACCTATGATTTTATTGGTCTGGGGACATCTTATTTGGAAACTCCCTCCACTGGTATAAATCGGCTGTAATTTATAGTTCTGCAGAGTTATGTGGACCCTGTAAGAGACTTGCCCACTGTCATAGAGTTATTGTGTCAGAGACAGGACTTGGATCCCATGCTTCCTGACTCCAAGGATGGTCCTCTGCCTACTGTACCATACTCTCTCTTCTCCATATTTTAACTTTCCAAAAACATTTTTAGGATCTAACCTAACTTGATCTATTAATTATAGATGTGTCTTGATTTACATGTAAGTCCATGTATTACCAATTATCTCTTGTACGTATTGAAATCTATTTCTATAGGTATCTCAAGTTCAGCATTTGTAAAACAAAATTCATTATTTTCCCCTAAAAACCATCTGCCTTCTGAAATTCCCTATTGGTGGCAGAGTTCTTAATTGTCCTTCTAGTGCCTTAGGTTTGCAATTCTTGGTGTCATATTTAACCCTTCATTTTCATTCACCCCAAATATCCAATCATTTGCCAAATCTTATTGTTCCTATAATCACAATATCTCCTGGAAAATCTCCCTTCAGCATAGGCTTATTTATATATATTATTTATTTTATATATTATTTATAATTATTATATGTATTTATATATATTATTTCAGCATAGGATAGAATCATCTGATCCAGGCCATTACTCACTTTTTACTTAGATTGTTACATTAATGTTTTTCTAATAGTCCATCCTCATTCCAGTGCATCTTCTATTCAGTGGAATCTTCTACAAACTTCAGCACACACTATCAAAATAATTTTCTTATGATTTCAAATAGATCTGGAAAGACCTACATGAACTGGGGCAGAGTGAAATAAGCAGAACTAGGGAAACATTGTACACAGTAACAGCAATATTGTGGAATGATCAAATGTGATAGACTTAGCTACTCTCAGCAACACAATGATCCAGGACAATTCTGAGGGACTTGTGGCAAAGAACACTATCTACCGTCAGAAAACAAACTGTTGGAGTCAGAATGCAAATCAAAGCATATGATTTTTCACTTGTTTATTTGGGTATGTGTTTTAGGGTTTTGGTTTAATAAGATTACTCACAGAAATGAACAATAAGAAAATATGCTCCGTATATACATGTAAAAACCATGAAAAAGATCTTTAAATAATTTAAAACCAAAATAATTTTCCTAGAATCTAGGTCTAATTGGTCACTACCTTACTCAATAAAGTATAATGACTCCTTATTACTTCTAATATCCAAATACAAATTTTGCTGTTTGTTAGAACTACGATCACCTGGCACCACCCCCAGCCCCATCTCCCGCTCCTCTCCACCCTGTCCCCAATCCTACCCCCAATCCTTTTGCCCTGCTTCACTATCCCCTGACCAGTCCCTCCCTCTCTACTCACCCACAACCCTTCCCCCTTCTCCTACCCACTCCACTACAACCCAAACACAAGCCAAGCTGCAGTAATCATAGATGATTTGAATTAAAGGCCTATTCCCTCTATGGGATATTCCAACTTATAATAGATGAGGAGACTTAGTGAACATTAGACATCATACACCTTTCTCTCAGCAAGACATTGAGAGATTCAAAGAAAAAACGCCTTCCTTTGGAAATGAGCCTATTGTAGTCATAAATAAGGTTGAAATCATTTTCCACACACACAATACCATGTTGATTGACGTGGAAGATTTTCTCCAAGCTTTACTAACAGAAAGTGAAAGAAATAAGATTCTTTCTCTTGTTAATCAGGCCCAGGGAGAGGGAACAATTCATTAACCAACTGAAGATCCCAAATGGAACCCAAATTCAGAGAAGGATTACTTACAACTGTGTCACATTAGGAATGCATTACTAAAAGCAATGAGCTTGTTCTGATAGGCCTCGTACATGGACTAAATTCGAACATCTAAAGCAGGAAGGTAATGAAAACCCCTCTCAGTTTATGTGGATAGGCTCATTGAGCTGGGAGGCAGATATATAGATCTAGATCTTTCTAGGGAAAGAGATATTAGACAAATCAGGATGTAATTTGTAAAAAAAGTTGTAAGGTAGTTAAGAAGTATTTTATGACTATCTGTCCAAACTGGTCTAATATAGACATCAAGGAATTAAAAAGGATGGCAGTTTATGCTTTTGATGGACATGAGGAAAAAGTGAAAGAGAACACTAATTTAATGGAGACATTAAGGAAGGAAATAAAAGAATTCACTGCAAAACAGAGACATAAGGATAAAGAGAACACTGATTTAGTGGAGACATTAAAGAAGAAAATAAAAGAATCAACTGAAACAGTTGGAAAAGTAAAACAGGGAGAGATCATAGTTCCCTTACAGGAGTCCATGAAGCAACTACTAACATATTATTTTTGTGGAAAGGTGGGTCACATAATTATGAATTATAAAAAGAGAAATTAGGAAAATAGAAATAGAAGCTTCAGGAATAATAACAATAATAGGAAGAATAGCAATTTGAATGAGGCAAATCATAACTCACACCAAAATCCCTGTGCTCCATGTGGGAACCACCCTCATTGTGGGGGAACCCAGAGAAATACTTTTTGATGGTGTGGAGGTGGTGGGGGAAGGGCTCTGGAGTCTAGGGTGAAACGTTTAATTTCTCAGACCCTACCAGTTATCCCAGTTCATGCCCCTCCCCAAAATAAAGAACCTCACGTGACCCTGACAGTTGGGAACATATATTATGAATGCCTCTTAGACACTGAAGCTTCCAGGTCAGTTTTGATGAGTAAACCTGATTCTGAATGTAATCCTTTTGGTTCTTTGAATATAGTAGGTGTGTCAAGAGCACCTCTGAAGGTCCCAAAGTTTTCTACTTAGATGGTGTCTGTGGGACCCCTCTCAGTGGAACATTCTTTCCCTTTAATGCCAGATTCCCCTACAAATTTGTTAGGGAGATATCTTTTATGCAAACTTAGAGCCATGATAACATGCTTTCAAGATCACTCTATGATGCTTTTGCCCGAGGAATCCCTAAATTTGTTTCCTGCCCTTCTTTCAGACAGGAGGTGAAGGAACCTCCCACCTTTGAAATGCCAGCTGGTACACCTGAGTCTCTCTGAGCCACATCCTCTTCTGATGTAGGCCTACTCAAATCAACTGTTCCTGTTCAGACTGAGACAAAAGGTGGTCCACCTCCTTACATTCCACAGTATCCCCTATCAAAAGGGGCAACTGAGGGAATTTTCCCAGTGATAGATTCATTAATTAAACAAGGAATAATAATTCCATGCAAATCCAAATATAATACGCCTATTCCCCCTGTAATAAAGCCAAAACTAGGCCCAGGTGGAAAACATATATATCAGTTTGTACAGGATTTAAGGGAAGTAAATAATAATGTCATAAAAAGACACCCTGTGGTTCCTGATCCAGTCACAATTATCTCCTCTATTCCTAATACAGCCATGTATTTTACTGTGGTGGATCTGTGTTGAGTATTCTTCTCAATCCCTATCCATGAAAATTCCAGGAATATATTTGCCTTCACCTGGAAAGGCTCACAGTGGTCATGGTTACCACAGGGTTTCATTGACATTCCTACATCGTTCTCACAGATTTTAAAACAGGATTTAGAAAATACCATTTTTAAGAAGAGCTGTTTGATACAATTTGTAGATGATTTGCTATTGGCCATACCAAATGCCACAACGTGCCAGGAAGATGGTAAGCATCTTCTCTTAGAGCTACATAGTAAGGCCACAAGGTCTCAAAGGCTAAGGTTCGGTGGTGTTTCCCCAAAATTGAATATTTCGGGTTTGTTCTAACTGCTGGTGTCTGCTCCATTTCCCCTAAGTGCATTGAAGCTATTCAGAAACTGACTGCCCCCTCCACTAAGAAACAGTTGAGGGCAGTTTTGGGTGCAACTGGGTTTTGTAGGCAATGGATCCCTTGCTATGGGGAAATCACTAAACTCCTTATACCACTGACAAAAAATTCAGTCCCTGAACTACTTAAATTATATGCAGAACACCCATCAGCTCTTTCAGAATTAAAACAGGCTAACCTGTCTGCCCTTGCTCTAGGCTTTCCAGATTACAAAAAGCCATTTACCTTGATTGTACATGAACAACAGAGAGGGATAACTTTAGGTGTTTTAACTCAAATTTTAGGACCTCTTTAGCATCCAGTTGCTTATTATTCAGCTCAGCTTGACCCAGTAGCTTCAGGAACCCCGCCTGTCTTAGTTGAATAGCTGCTACAGCTTTGTTAGTAACTAAATCTACTGATTTAGTTTTGGGGTGCCCATTAACCATAATGTGCCCAATGAGGTTGAGTCATTGTTAAAGCACAGAACACATGCATTTTCTAGATCAAAGACTCTCTTGATATTAGGTAACCCTGTTTGGTAGTGAAAATATTACCTTGAAACTCTGTACAATTCTTAATCCTACTACTTTGCTTCCAGATTTACCAGTTTCAGGAGAAGCATTGCATAATTGTGAATCTTTAGTGTCCATGGTTGAAAAGCCTCAAGAGAATCTCCTGGACACTCCTTTATGCAACCCAGATTTATTTTTATTCACTGATGGTTCTTCTTTTATGAGGGATAGCATATGCTACACTGGAGCTGCCATAGTCACAGAATTTGCCTCTGTGTGGTCAGCTTCACTGCTCTCAAATATAAGTGCCCAAGGTTCAGAACTGATAGCTCTAAAGCATGCCTATATAATTGCCAAGGGGAAGAAAGCAACAATTTATACAGACTCTAGATATGCCTTTGGAATATGCCATACAGTAGGTATGGAATGGCTCCAAAGGGGGTTTTTAACCTCTGTTGGAAAGTGTATTGCAAATGCAGAGATCATTAATGGAGTGCTTTCTGCTCTTCAGCTAACTGAAGCACTAGTTGTAGTTCATTGCTCTGCCCATACAGATGGTACTTACTCTGTTTCTAGAGGGAACCACTAGGCAGATACTGCAGCAAAGCTCACTGCCTTAGAGGGACCTGCATTAATTTTTAAACTTTGATAACTAGTAATGATTCAAATTTATCTCTCTCTTATAATGAATAGAAAGTGAAAAATGGCAACAAAAGTGTAAAGCAAAATAGATCAATGGTGTATGGGTGTCATCTGAAAGAAAACCCCTACTGCCTAGAAGTTTTTATCACCAAATGTGCTTTTCCATTCATAAGAATGGTCACTTTGGCACTCAGGGTATTGTAGACTCTGTTAAAAAAGTATGGATAGCCCCTGGTATAACTACCATAGCCTCTAAAGTGTGTGCAGCCTCTTCCACTTGCCACACATACAATCAACATGCTTTTTGAGGCAAGGCTTTTGATGGGCGTCCTCTGGCTTACATACCTTTTGAGTATTTATAGATTGACTTTATTACTGTGCCTAAGGCTGGACATTATAAAGTTTCCCTGGTCATAGTGGATCAGCTTACCAGATGGCTAGAAGCCTTTCCTAGTGTCCAAGCCACAGCAGCTTTTGTTGCTAAGGTTTGTTGCTTAAGGGAGATTGTCCCTCACTTTGACCCATCAGCACAAATTGATTCAGACAAGGGAACCCATTTTACTGATTCTGTTATGTCTCAGATTTATTCTTGTTGGGGATCACTCCCCAATTCCATGTACCATATCTCCCCCAGACCAAATTGAGAGAATGAATAGAGATCTTAAAAATATGATTGGAAAATTGTCCACTTAGATTCATACTGGAGGAGCTCAGCCTGCCTGGGAAGGTCTGTTTCAAGTACTGTTAACCACTCCAACAGCTATCAAAATTATAGAAAAGGACTCTTGGATTCATTGCTCACATGTAAAGCGGGTACTTCCTATTGACACTGAATAACTGTATACTGTCACATTCATTCTATTTGCTGATTGTTTTAAGATTTTAATTTTGTTTTTTAAGTTCACATATTAATCTAACCTAAAATATTTTATTACACTATGTCACTTTCAGTTACTGTGTTTTAGCTATTAGCTATATGTTCTGTTACACTGTCTTTATTTGTATACCACACCCCTCCACCCCCCATAACTAGACTGGAAATACTACCATTATAAAAGTCCATAGACAAGTTGAACAAAATCTTTACTATGGCAAAGCCATAGGTCCTTATGGATGCTGTGTGTCACCAGATCCATCAGAGCTCTGTCTTGTCAAGGGCAACAATTCCATTCTATAGAAATGAGACGTTACCAAAGCTCACAACACAAGGAGGTCATATGTTGCCTAAACAACATTTTGCCTTTGTTAATTGTCACATTGATGATGATGGGTGGACTCTATCAAAATGGTTACAACCTGTATCAGTGACCTTTGAAGAATTTAATGAGCTAAAAATCCCAATTGATTTTTTAATGGGTCTTTGGAAGTAATTTTCAGATGTCTAGGAGCACCACTACCTCTGACTAATCATTCTCCTACCTTTGACTTGTGTGTAACAAGAGGTAAGGGTTCATTGAATTAGTAGCAAGTACATAGGAAAAAAAGTGAAATGCAACAGCACTATTGCATTCCCCACCTCCACATTTATCTGTGCTAGAGTACAGCTTGAAAATGAAATGGATAGGACATATAAATACATGCCTTTTACAGCTATTACAATCTCATCCTGGAGGAGGGAAGATTTCCTATGGGGTTTGGTGACCCCTGGACAATACTATGTTTATAATTCTTCAGCTTACTCTACCCTTCCACCAGGATGGCATGGTACTTGTGGTTTAGCATGTGTTATTCCACCTGTATCTGTGCATGATCACTATATTGGCCAGATAGACAAATCCACAGCCAGAAAGCTGGCTTCTTGGTGGCATTCTAGATCCAAGAGGTCAAGACCAAATTCAGTAGCCTCTTCAACAGCAGTACTGAGTTTTTTCTGAGCTCTCCTGCCAAATTTTGGAATGATGGTATTAATAGACTCAATTAGAAATATCTCAGCTGAGGTTGAAAGATTGGCTCAAGACACAGCTCAAGCCATCTCCCAAATCACTGAGGCCATCTCTTATCTATAGGAAGAGACTAACTCCATAGGAAAAACAGTTTTGAAAAATCAGCTGGCCCTTGACATGCTCACAGCTGCATCGGGAGGTACATGTACCATTATTAATCAGTCTTGCTGTTCTTATATAAATAGATCTGGAGAACTTGTGACAAATGTCCGTAAGCTTCAAAAGCTATTAAATGACACACAGCAAGTGGGTATAGAGACTCATGTGAATCCTAATGATAGCTGGTAGACCCTCTTTTGGCTGCAAGGAACGGGTTGTTTGCAGTTGTCATAAAATGGGCTCTTATGATTTGGAGGATTTTGATACTTAGAATCTGCATTAGAAATAGAACTCATTTTTGAGTGAGAAGCCTTTGTGTTGTGCCTCTGCTTGGCTAACACATTGTCACGTGGAATGTGAACTGTGAATTTATGATTTGTATTATTATTATTGTTTTTCTTTATATTTGAAATAGGATATTTAATTTTTTTCTTTTTTCTTACTTTTTGTACTTGGAATCAGTATTAATGTTTTTGATTTTGAAGGATAAATTTACAATATATATTAGCCCTAATAGCAATGCATACCCAAAAGCTTAGGACTATGGAAACCTGCCATTGATTGTTAAGTATTATAGAACTAATGTTTATATTATATACTATAGAACTAATTGAGTCCGATTTCAGAAGAAGGGATCACAAAAGAGCCACTGAACAGTGCCAAGAAACACAAGGTCAAGGAGACCAACAATCCCTGTGGGACTGATGAGTTTCCATGCCAAGACAACTTGTTTTAAGGTTCAAGGAAGCAGCTATTTGACATATCCAGACACTGGACTTTATTGTGCCAGATTTCCAACAAGTACCTTAGTTTGGCTTTCATTTTGGCTCCACTGTCCCTGAGAGTGAAGGTAATATCAGACCAGGGAATTATACTTCCCTTTTACTTTAGAACCTAGTCTCTTCTCCTTTATAATTTGGCAGTTTTCTGTAGTCCTGGCTGCCAAAGGGTAAAATGCAAAATTGCTGCAATTGTCCTACAGGCTTGTGGGACATAAATCACTTTAATTGGGCCTTCATGGTAATTCAAGGACCTATTACAGGTTTATTCTTTTTTTTTTTTACTCAGAATTTTATACATGTAAGATTTTTAATTTTTATTTTATCCAGAATTTAATTTTTACTCTTTTATTTGGAATATTTTTTGGTGAGGGTTATTGGTTTTCTTTTGACAGTTGATTCATATACCTCATAACTCTGCCATGTATCCCCAGGGTGACTCTGGTGTTGGTCAACACCCTCCTCAGGGGGGATTGTGTAATTATCCTAAAATCCAAGGTTTAAAATTTCAGGAAAAGAAACTCACCAACACTCCAAATCAAGAAAGCAAATCTTTTTTGGAGAAGGTGCCATAAGGATGCTTACAGAAACAACACACTGCATCAAAAGATCCAGGATGAACTTTGGGATATAATGAACTGAACTAAAGGGGGTTGAATATACTTATTCTGAATGTAAACTCTTATGCCAAAGGGGGATGCCCCAATTGGCATTTTGTCAATGTGTCTATCAATCATTTTTTGTTTTCTTCCTCTTTTCTTTCCCTATTATCCCCACATTGTTGTAATTTCCCCTATGTAAAGTGCAATATGTTATGTACGTCTAGTTGGAATCTTTAGAGGTAGAAGCTGATTATGTGAAATGATTCATTGGGGAGACTAGGCATGTAAATCCATGAAATTTCAACATGCTTATCTTCCAATAAAATCATAGAAGGGATTGTATAGAGGGAGTTTCATCCCCTTCCCCTCCTGGATTGCTGATCCAATTCATCCCATTTTGCATGCCAGGGCTGTATCCATGAACATGAATAAAAGGGTGTAAGTGTGACCCGACCTCTCTCTACTTCCCTGAATGTGACAGGGGAGATGGACGGAGAATTGTGTGGGAGGATCTACATGTGGTCAGACTTAAGAGTAGATAAGAGACTTTAAATCTATATCTATCTGCTTTCTCTATTTCAAGGGATTATTAATAAACTCTATGGAAATAAGTTCCTAGAGTTTTTCATTTAAATATAATAATACAAAGCCTTTAAGCATAGCTTTGCTTTTTGAGGACTAACCTAGTTAGGTACAAGGAGATTCATCGTCGGATTGCTTGGAGATGAATTCTTTAGTCAAAACAACCTCTTAAACAACCCTCTTTTTACTGAAGTAATGATGGCAGAGTGGTAGAAAGTGGGGTCACTTATATGCTATAAATCACCTAATTTTGTGATTATCAACTTTAACTTAGCGGTTGATATCTTTCTCCAGTAAATGGGCATATTACAAGAACTGAAATGTAGCTCTCTTGATGTTCTATTTATAAACAAACTTAGTAGACTGAAGGAAGTTGCAACTAAATGAAAAGACTCCTTAGAGAATGGAGAGGGGAAAAAATGGAGTTGGTATTATTGAGGTTCTAAAGACAACAAGAAACTGCTTTTTATAGACTAGTCATCTCATATTACAATGGGTATAGTAAGTATAAAAATAGTGCAATGAAAATGATTGCTACATACACACTAACATTATGGCAGAAGATGAAAAGGTAGAGAAATTCTATGAAGAACTCAGTAAGACCTTTCAAATTTAGTCAATATATATATATATACTGATACACAGTGACTTCTATGCAATGGTTGGAATATACAATAAGCATGGAGAAAAATGTAGGAAAACAAACAGACCAAAAATGAGGAATGAGGGTACAGTAAAAACGACAGAGTTGGAGGAAACATTTTTGCCTACTCCCCACCCCCCCCACCCCATACAGCTTCTCTACAATGACCTAGAAAATTCACCCTTCTGAATTCTGATTGGGAAAGTCAAGAAAAAGTCACAGAGGGTCTTTCTCCCAGCACAGGGCGGCTTAGGGAGACAGAGAAGTCTATGGACTCTAGGAATGGGGACTGGTAAAGAATATGCATAGTAGTAGCACCAGGGAACATTCCAGTCCCCAGTGATGGAAAGAGGGTTTAGATGGAGTACTGGTCAAAAAGAGATCACAAGGGATCCTTAAACTACACTGGATTCAGAAATAAATGCTATATATAAGTTCTGTCTTCATTACCCAGGCCTAGGTCACAGATCCAGGGAAGTAAGATATGGTCATGAGTATAGGTCCTAGCTATTTGCTGAGTAAGTTCCAAACTCTGATCCCAAGAACAAAACAGTAGGTTCTCAATTCAAGACTTTAGTCTAGCTCAACATTGGTAAAATATTGGCATGCCTGCCAGCCAGCACTACAAAAACTGCTTCATTCCTCCTCTTCCCAGCACCTGAAGACATTTTTTACATGCCCTGCCCCTCTGTCCAACCTCCCAAAGTGAGCACTTCCTTCCTCCACTTTGTGGGGTAATACAGGTGGTTCACAGGCAGCTTGAAGTTCCAGTTTGGACATGAAAACTTGAAAATGTTCAACAATGCTGGTGTAGCTCATAAGCCTTCAATGGAATAACTAGAGCAAGAGACCTAGATTAAAGGTGAACAGAATCACTCTGACTCTTCGGAACCTCCCAGTGAGCTAACAGTGATTGAGCTCATAGAAATCTACTGAAAATCCATTATATTCAAGCAAATACACCTAAATTGGGGTCAGGAACTTTCAGAACACAGACCAGAAGGGCAGTGAATAGACTATTTCCTGTATCACACCACTTTGGAAGCACAAAAAATTTGCAGGCTTCCAACTTAAGCTCTGAAAACAGCAGAAAGACATAAAGACATAAAAGGACAGAAGCTTAGGAGATATTCTCTCCAGAAGTGTGCAGAGCCTAGTACTAACAACAAAGCCCAAAGTTAGGAAGTAGGCCGGAAAAATGGGCAAACAGAAAAAGAACCCTACCAAAAAGAATTACAGTGTGACAAAGTAGGAAAAAAATGACTTGAAAACATCCACTAATAAAGCCTGAAAGAAAAAAAATGCAGCTTAGATACAATCCTAACAAAAATTCTTGGAAGAGATCAAGATTTTTAAAAAGAGCAAAAAAAATTGTTTCAAAAACCAAATGATAACAATGGATGAAAGAAATGAGGAGAATAGTAACAATGTGGGGAAAGAGGTACAGAACCTACTGAAGAAATAACTCCTTGAAAACTAGAATTGGCCAAATGGACGTTAATGATTCCATAAAACATCAAGAAATAATAAAGTTAAAAGACTGGAAAAATAGAAGAAAATGTGAATATCACATAGAAGAAACAACTGACCTGGGAAATGGATTGAGGAGAGAATTTAATAATCACAAAGCTATAAACAACCACAAAAAAGTTTACACATTTTTTTTAAATCACAAAGGAAAACTTCCCAATTGTCTTAGAATTAAAGGTCAAAGTAGAACTTGAAAGACTCCCCAGGGTCACTTTCCCAGAGGAACCACAAAATGAAAATTCTTAGAAATAGTATAGCCAAAACCCCAAGTTCCCAGGCCAAGGGAAAAAAATCTGCAAAAAGCCAGAAAAAAGAAGTCACAGTCAGGATCACACTGAGAGAGCTTAGAATATGATTTTCCAATAGCTTCTAGATCTCATGCCTTCCTGCTCATAGTGTCCATTGGCTTCAGGTCCTTTGAGATGTGCTTTGGTTCAAGCTACTCTGGCTCATTTCTATTCAAAGATATTGAAATTTTCAGACTATTTTTCAGAGCTTCAGCTGGTTTCCACCTCATATTTCACAACCTCTTCTTGTGTACTTCTCTGTGCCGGTCTTTTAGCTGTAGTCATATAGTCTTGGACTGGATAAAAACACTTTTTCTTGATCTGTCTGGTGCTCTTTTAGGTAGTGTTTTGAATACCTGTGTGGAAGATATCAGACTATGTGGGAGAGCTATATAAGCTTCTGAAGTGTTTTAAATGGCCATTTTACCTAGAAATCTATCACCATGTAATTAAATTTATATATTTTCATATATTTGTACCTCTTTTCCTATCGGCTAAATTGCTATGCATAGTGGTCATTTTGGTCAACTTTTTAGTGCAACATCCATTTTAACTACACAGTAGTGATTCTCAAACTTCTTCACTCTATGAACTCCTTAACAATATACTGGTATCCATTTATCATTGCAATCTCTATCCCCAAACAATGCAAAATTACAGTTTAGAAAACTTAGCAATTTAAAGAATTAATATTATTACTTTTGATATAAGTCAAATGAAATAGTGTTTTATTTTTTTAAAGCATTTATTAATATTCGTTTTTAACATAGTTACATCATTCATGCTCCTACTTTCCCCTTCACCCCCTGCACACACACACACCCCCCATAGCCAACGCACATTTCCACTGATTTTATCATGTGTCATTGATCAAAACCTATTTCCAAATTGTTGTTAGTTGCATTGTTGTGGTGGTTTCGAGTCTACATCCCCAATCATGTCCACCCCAACCCATGCGTTCAAGCAGTTGTTTTCTTATATGTTTCCTCTCCTGCAGTCCTTCCTCTGAATGTAGGTAGCATCTTTACCATAAATCCCTCAGAGCTGTCCTGTGTCATTGCATTGCTGCTGGTACAGAAGTCCATTACATTCGATTTTATCATAATATATCCGTCTCTGTGTACAATGTTCTTCTGGCTCTGCTCCTCTCACTCTGCATCAGTTCCTGGAACTCCTCCAGTTTATTATTCCTTTGAGCGCAATAGTATTCCATCACCAGCATATACCACAATTTGTTCAACCATTCCCCAATTGAAGGACATAGCAATTAGAAAAGAAAAAGAAATTGAAGGTATCAAAATAGGCAATGAGGAGACTAAGTTATCACTCTTTGCAGATGATATGATGGTCTACTTAAAAAATCCTAGAGAATCAACTAAGAAGCTTGTTGAAATAGTGTTTTAAAAAAATATATCATTTGCAAATAAGAGCCATTATGACTCACTAGTCTGAAAAGTAGGTGTCAGAATCAGGAAAAACTGGGTTTGGGTGTTACCTGTAGAAAATACCGACTTTGTGACTCTATACAAGTCTCTTATTCTATCAGTGCCCCTAAACAACTTTTTTACTTCTATTTCCCAGAATAGCACAGGTTCAGAAGTGAAGAGATCGTGGGTATATGGTGTATAGGACATAATTTTAGAAATTCATACCTTTCAGCACCTACACTATAGCTAAAATACTGATATTGGAAAGAAAAGTGAAAAGTAATGTTTATAATATATAAACAGAAAACTCTTTAAATATGTTTTAATTTGTATTATTAAGGTATAGTAAGTACTATAGATTAGTCCATTTAGTTAGAAGTGGGTAATGTTATTATTTTAGAGTGGAGCATCAGATGTGAAAAATGTATTTCTCAATAACTTTCTATTAGCTATTAGTTAAAAATATGCTTTAGACTTGGAAACATAAAAGTGTTGGTTTTTCTTTATCAAACTTGTGATTCCACTAGCCATCATTTAGTATTATCTTGATGTCCAGTGACCACTGAGGTCTCTTTCAGATATAAATCTTATGATCCCATGAACTAGACAAGAAGCTATGAGTTCCACAAACAGTGGATAAACATATGTTAGATGAACTTAAGAACTAATTTTTTCTTAAAAGACATGATTTTGAGAATTTTTAACATTTGGGATCAAATAACTTAATAGTTATAGGAAACTTTTGAACAGTTTTTTTAATAGTTTAGTTTATCCCCTATGAGCTCTTCCTCTTATCTAAACTATTCAAGTCTAGCAAGTCTTAGACACAAGGAAGATTTTAAAACTATGCAAAAGAAAATCAGTGCATATGGTTTATTTTTTTAAATTCTTAATATCTATATTCATAGGATTTTAGAATTGAAAAGGACTTCAGAGATCTAGTCCAACTCTGACATCATTGTACAAATAAAGAAATGAAGTCCCAAGAGGGGCATGGCACAAGTTATGAGACTTGTTCAAGATCTACAGCAAATTATTAGTAATACTGAGACCAGAGTCTTGGAAATCCTATTTATTTTTTTATTTAATTCTATGTTTAAAATATATAAAGGATTTCAGATAAGAATAATCAGTTTAATTTACTTTTAAAATGTTTTTAAGTATGTTAAAATCAACAAACTTTTGATATCTGGTGGTGTTAGAAGCTCAGTTTGTTAAAGATTTTTAACATTTTTTTCCCTTGGTTTTTATTTTAGCTAATTTAACAGGCCATGCGGAGAAAGTGGGAATTGAAAATTTTGAACTTCTGAAGGTCCTAGGAACAGGAGGTAAGATTTTTAGGTTGCTTTTTCAGAATGATACTTGTTAATGGGTATTTTTTCCTGCATTTGGTTTGTAACAAAGTTATCAATGAATTAACATTTATTAAGTTTCTACTATGTGCCAGTGACTTTGTTAGTCATAGAGGGTATCAGTGCAAAGAACAAAACAATTCCTATGGTCACAAAGCCTAGGGGCAGTTAGCTGGCACAGTTTATGAAGAGCCAGACCTGGAGATGGGAGGTCCTGAGTTCAAATATGGCCTCAAACACTTCCTAGCTATGTTACTGTGGGCGTCACTTAGCCCCAGTTGTTTAATCCTTACTCCTCTGTATAAAATCAATTTTTTTAAAAAGAAGCTGAAGTTGAAAACAGGGGGGGACAAGAAAGTACATGCAGAATAAGTATAAATAAACACAAAATATAAAATTCATTTGTAAAGAGAGCACTGGTAATTATAAGGGTTAGGACAAATTCCATATAGATGGTTGTGTTTAATATTGAGTCTTAAAGGAAGAGAGATATTCTGTAAGAAAGGTGAAGATGGTGGGTGCTAGTGCAAAGGCCAAGCTGGATACATGAGATATAGAGTACTGTTGTGTGAGGAACCTCTCTTCCTTCTATCTGGAAGGATAATTTGTCAAGTTGTCAATTTTTATCTAAATTCTTTCAGTCTAAAAATTTATGGGAAAGCAAGGAATATTTTTAAAGCATTTATGCAAAAATATGGGGTTTTGTACATACATTAAAAATAAATATCAAAAAATAATTTCAATATATGCAAAATAACACAGAAAGAAAATTATGAATCTTCATTTCATATTACTTATTTTTCTAAAGTATATAATAAATTACTACCTCACTTATTAAAATGTTCTACTTCTCTTTGCTTCCTTCCTTATATTATGTAATCTTACATTACATAACCTTCCATGTATTCTCTTCTGTACATTTTTATGTTGTTTGAATGGTCTTGTTTTAGTTTTTTTTTAAAATCAATATTGATAACTTTCTTCCTAAATACCTCTTTGTACTAGAAAAAAAGAGGGGAGGAGGATACTCTTGGGACAAATAAACATAGTCAAGTAGAACAAATTCACACAATAGCCATGTCTGAAAATATATGACTTTTCTGGATTTTGCTTCTTTTATCTCTATTAGCAGGTAGGTAACTTACTTCATCTTGGGTCTTTTGGAGAAATGATCATTGCATCGATCAAAGCTCTTAAGTCTTTCAAAATTGTTTTTCCTTATAATCTTGCAATCCTTATATAAATTGTTCTTCTGGTTTGGATCTCTTCATTTTACATTAGTCCATACTGCCTAGGACTCTCTGCAATACTTTCTTTTGTCATTCTTATGGCCCAGTAATATTCTGTTACGTTCATATTCCACAATTTATTCATATTCCCCAATTGATGGGCATTACCTTCATTTTTAGTTATTTGCTTTGCTTTTCCCCCATTTCAGGATCATGAATTTGTTTTATGACTGTTGTCTCCCTGTCATCCTCCCTCAAGCTTCCCATCCATTCCTCTTTGTTTTCTTGTCATGGTAGATATAGTTCTAAACCAAATGGTTAATGTGTATGTATGCATGTGTTCAACACTCCTTTGTCATTTTAGTTAAGTTCATCTGGTGCTTGCTCTTCCTAAAACTTACTCCCTGTTTTTATACTATTTTTTTCTTGCACCCCAATTATGAGAAATGGTAAGTATACCATCTCTTCCTTTCTTCACTATGAATTCTTCCTTTTACCTTCTCTTTCCCTTCTTTACGTCCTCAGAATAGTATCAATCCATCCCTAGGACTTCAGTTTTTATTATTTAATACCCTTAAGACCCTCGAAAACATTAACATTCTGAATAAAAACTCATTTTTCCCCATTAAAATGTTTGCTCTAGAAATTATCAAACAATACTTTCCAATTCAAATAAATTTACCTTTCTTGGTTTCTCTGGACTCTTACATTTGCATCTCTACTCTGGTCTTCATCAGGAATGTTTGAAATTTATATCTTTCATTTTAAAAATCTATTCTCTTGTCTCCCTCCCCACCCCTGTAGGATTATATTCAGCTTTGCGGGTTATTTTTGGTTATAAGCCCATATCTTTTGTCTTTTGGAACATGGTATGCCAAGATCTCTTCTCATTTTTAGTAGAAGCTGCCAGGTATTCTGAAATGTACCTGTGGTTCCTTAGTACTTGAATTGTCCTTTTTTATTGATATTTGCAGGAGGTGATGAGCAGATTATTTCTATTCTTACTTTGCTGTATGGTTCCAGCACATCTGGATAGTTTTGATTCATTATTTCAAGAAATACACTGTTAGGCAGAAGAAAAAGACATGCTCCATTACAGTTCAATAAGTATATGATTAGGTTTTGATGTTAAATGGTCACTTTTCTGCAAATATGAATAACATGGAAATAGGTTTTGAACAATGATACCTGTATAACCTAGTGGAATTTCTTGTCAGCCCTGGGAGAAGGGGAATCATGAATCATATAACCATGGAAAAATATTCTAAATAAAAATAAATACACTGTTAGGGTGTTGACATTTTAAAATCATGATATTCACATAGTCCAATGTTTATAGATGGGAGAATAGGAGAACAATAATTCATTTGGGAAAAAAAGTTAGAAAAAACTAACACCATATTGGTTGTTTTCAGATAATTTTAAAGCTGATATATCTTACTTAGTATATGTAAGTATTTCTATGAAGTCTTACTAAGCTTCATTCAGTTGTTGGGATCAAATGAGATAGTTTTGTGATTCTTATTATAAATATTACCACTTCTCAATAATTTGAAATGATATGATTTTTATTTATATACCATAATTAAAGTATAATTTTTGTGCCAGATTAAAAAAATTATAGACCTTTAAATCATCATTTTATTTGAGCAGATATCAGTTGAACACTTATTATACATGAGACACTGATGCTTAAGAAGATATAGAAGTGAGTTAAGCCAATCCCTGCTTTCAAAGAGCTTACAATTTAGCACCCTCTGACCAATATACAAATAATTGTTATGCAAGATACAGTGCAATAAATGTCACAGTGTGTAAACAAATAAATTCCTGTGAAACTTTGGCATAGGAAGGAAAGGTTTGGATTAGAGAAGGCTTTTGTGGTGACAGTCCCAGGACATATAGGTAGAAATTACAAAGAGGCAAATTTAAGCCTGGTATTAGGAGAAATTTTCTTGATAATTAGTGCTGTCTGAAAGTGAAATCCATTGCCTGAGGAGGTAGTAGAAGATCATTGGAAATCTTCTACTAGACTTGATGGCCACATGGTGGAGATTTTATTGTAAGGATTCTTTCAAGTATGTGTTGGACTCGTTGATTGCTGAGGTCCCTTTCCAACTCAAAAATAATTCTGTGATTCTTTGAAGTGGTTGTATTAGAAATATTTAAGAAAACTTATTTTATAAACAATGTTGAGAACAGCTTTATCCATCATATAACATATCCTTGAGTCTCAGATAGATTCTCTAGGAACTTTACAGATAAATAAACATAATTATTTTAAGAGTAAGCATGTGCCAACTTCAGTTTTTAATTCATAAAAATAAAAAAATTAGAAACATATTTTAAAAATCAATTTCAACATATATATCTACTTCCAACTCTTTGGTTTTATGAATCATACATTGAAATTTGCATGTACTTATTCTTAGCATAGCATTTTATGTACATAAATATATTTGATACTTATCTCTTTTTGTTAATAGCCAAGACCCTCAAAAGTCAAGAAGGAAATTAGATATTAATCATATTTTATATAGAAAGAATATCAAATTGTTAATATCACTTTTTAAAAGCCTCTTACCTGCACTTTGTCCTTCCTTATGTTGACCCTTTCCTAGGACCAGGAATGGATATTATTGCTACTTTTATTCAGTCTCTGAACTTGCTGTAGATATCCGTCTCAACCCACCAGCGTTCTTATTTTTGTCTTGTCATCTGATAATTGTTCCATGCTAAAAAAAAATGCCACAGAGTCCAGCAGTATATCTGAACTTAACTGCCACTTTTTGTTTAGGCTTAATTATTTTTGGTACTTTAATTTTTGTTTTCCACCTCATGATTAGGCTCTGAAGTTGTTCTCAACCTGCACACAGTTCCTGATTGTGTCCTGGTTCTTAGTATTTCTTTACAAGTAGTTCTGGCAAGTTATCAGCAACTCTGAAGGATTCCTAAAGCAGACTGTTACAACTTGGATTGCAGAAATATTGCTTTATGTTTATTTCAAATAATTAAGCCAAGATATTTTTATCTATGTTCATAATTTTAATTAGGAATTCATGAAGCAAAATCATTTAAAGTTTCAGCATTTGTAACCTGAAACAAATCTGTGAGGTCTTTAATTCAGTTGTTTTAAAACAATTTTTCAAGTGTTGGGAATAGATAATGTTTATTGTATTAAAAATTTGCATACTTACTGCTCTCTGGCCTTGGACAAATGACTTAATTAACTCCTACACCCAAGTTTTTTTCATCTATGAGGGATTTGAACCACATGACTTCTGATATCCTTTCCACATCTAGATGTATAATCCTTTGATCTTATCACATTCCCTGCAGCTTCTCTTCCAGATATTCTTTTCTCAAGCCACTTACTTCATACTCCCTTTCTCTCTCAGCAGAAAACTTTGCCTTCCATTTCACTAAGGAAGTCAAGGCCATTCACTGTGAGCTTCCTCAAAAACATCCCAATTAACATTCTTAAGGTACAGATCTGACAATTAATCAATAAGCGACTAATGAAACAAGTAATAATATAGCTAATAAGCATGCCATTAATTAATCAACAACTACTCAAACAATAATTAAGTATATCCTGTGTTCTTTGGTGTTATACCAAGCACTGGAGTTTACCTTCTATTGGGGGGAAACAAGAGGTACATATTTAAGGAAGTGCAAAATATGTATAAAATAAAACACAAGGGAATATTAGAGGAAGCCACTAGCATCTAGAGAAGAGGGAGACCAAGAAAGACCTCATGTGGGAAGTAGTACTCAAAGTTAAGCTTTGAAGAAAACCAAGAATTTGAAAAGAGAAGGTGAAATGGATTGGAATATCATGTTTGAGGAAGAGGTAAGTAGAAGACCAGTTTGATTGGACCAGAGTATGAAGGGAAAGGATATATAAGAAGACAAGAAAGGTAAATTGGAGCAATATTGTGAAAAACTTCAAATGTCAGACAAAGGTATTTGTATTTAATCCTAAAGGCAATAAGGAGACACTAGAGCAATTTGACTATGACTTAGCTAATGCTTTAGGAATATCATTTTGGCAGTTGTGTGGAGGATAAATTGGAAGGGAGAAAGATGTGAGGGGAAAAAAGACCAATTAAGACACAGCTTCAGAAATACCAATAAGAGCTAATAAAGGTCTGAATTATGGTGGTGCCTATGTGAATAGAGAAGGAGTTGAATGCAGAGACATTATTATAGAGATCATATCTCTAAGATCTGGCAACAAATTGGATATGTGAAAAAGAGTGAATAGTTAAGTACAAGATTGAGATTGTAAATCTGAGACTGAATTGTGGCCATGTCACTCCCTTACTGAAAAAGCTTAAATGGCTCCTTGATTACAAAATAAAATTTCAACTCCTCAACCTGGCATTTAAAACCCATTTGTCGGTACTTTATTATCAATTTTCTTCAATTTATTATATTTGTGCATGCTTTTTTTCTAATCAAAAAAGACATTTGTAAGGCATTTAACACAATTCTTGGCACAGAGTAGGCACTTAAATGCACAGTTCCTCTCCTCCTTGAATAAAATGAAAACTACAAAGGGAAGGGACTATTTTGTTTTTGCCTTTATATCCCTTTGATGTAGTAGGTAATTAATGTTAAATGAATAAAATTGGTAGAATGATAATTCATAGTAATGAGAAGATAGAATAATTAAAATTCTTTTAAGTACTATATTTTATTAAATTTATGTTCTCCTTGGTGAGATAGAATAGACAAGAACTTTTAAAACAATAAATGTAATGAAGGCTGTTTATGTTAAGATTTTAAACCATTTATCTTAGAAAATAGAATTGTACTGACTTTTTACAAACCTGTTTTTTAAACATTTATTAATATTTATTTTTTTAGAAAAGTTAACATGGTTACATAATTCATGCTCTTACTTTCCCCTTCACCCCCCCCCCCCAAGATCCACCCCCTGCCATGGCCGATGCACATTTCCACTGGTTTTAACATGTGTCATTGATCAAGACCTATTTCCAAATTTTTGTTAGTTACATTGGTGTGGTAGTTTCGAGTCTACATCCCCAATCATGCCGCCTCATCCCATGTGTTCAAGCAGCTGCTTTTCTTCTGTGTTTCCACTCCTGTAGTTCTTCCTCTGAATGTGGGTAGAATTCTTTTCCATAAGTCCCTCAGAATTGTCCTGGGTCATTGCATTGCTGCTAGTACAGAAGTCCATTACGTTCTATCAAACCTGTTTTTTAAAACAATCTTTGAGAGAAAAGAAAAACCTTATCAAATATATGTGTTCCATTAGTTTTTTAGGAGAAACTAAAATTTCTGAAGAATTGATTTTTATATGTTATAAAATTGAATAAATAACATCAAGTACAAGTCTTGGTTTCAACAGAACATTTTAAAGTGAATCCCTTTAAATTATATACAGTAGTCAACACTTGTTACTTTTGTCAAATGAAGGATATTTTTTCTTCCTTTCTTGTTTTTTGGATACTGCTGATGAATTTGTTTTGCATGACTCCACATATTTGTTTTTTTATCCTAGAGGCAATTGAAAAAAATTTATTTCTAATTTCAAATTTTCTCCCTCCTTCTAGTCCACATATTGAGAATCATAGTTGGTTGTTATGAGGATGAGTTACTAAGTCTTTCAGAGTTGGTTCTCTTTACGATGTTATTGTTATTATATAAATTATTCCTTTGGTTCTGTTCCTTTCACTTTGCATCAGTTCATACCAGTTGTCCCAGGGTTTTCTGAAACCATTTCCCCTTTATCATTTTATAGCACAATTGTATTCTATCACAATCATATACCATGGGTAGTCCCTCAGTTTCCATTCTTTGCTACTGCAAAAAGAACTGTTATTATATAAAATATGTATTATATAAAATATAAATATTTTTGTGTATATGGGTCTTTTTCCTCTTTGGTCTCTTTGAGGTATAGACCTAATGGCAGAATTGCTGGGGTAAGGGTATATATATTATTTAATATATCTTTTGGCACAGTTCCAAATTTCTTTCAAAATAGACTGATTCACAGCTCTACCAACAGGCTTAATGTACCTGTTTTTCCACAGCCCCTCTAGCATTTGACATTTTCCCCTTTTGTCATCTTAGCCAATCTGATGAGTGTGAGATTGTATTTCAGAGTTGTTTTAGTTTTACTCCTTTCTAATTATTGGTTATTTAGAACCATTTTTCATATAACTATTGAGAGCTTGGATTTATTTCTTTGTAAACTGCCTATTCATATCATTTGACCATTTGTCAGTTGGAAATGGTGGTAATTATAAGTTTTACTCAGTTCCTTATTTATTATTTACTACCTTTAGCATACTCTCTGTTCCAATTAAACTGGCCTCCCTCCTAACTATTCTCCATATGATATGCCATCTACTGACTAATGTTTTTGCACTTTTGGTTTCAGCATGTCTCTTCCAATCTTCTCTGGATTTAGATATATTCCTCAGCTCCCTTCTGACTCCTATCCTATGGGCCTATTATCCAACTAGTGAATTTTTACTCAGAACTTCCATTTTTGGAAAGGGCCTACACCAAAGACCCCTATTCTCCATCTTAACTTTGCCACCATGCCTCTCCAGGTACCTCTCTTCCCATTTCCCTTCATTTTTAATTCTCTTTTTTTGGTATTGCCTTTTTCCAATAACAACAACAACAACCCCATCCACCCACTCTTTTTTTTCTTTTTCTTTGGGGGATGTATTTTGTTTATTGAGGCAGCTAGGTGGTACAGTGGTTAGAGTACCAGCCCTGGAGTTAGGAAGTTCAAATCTAATCTCAAATACTTATATGTTTGTGACCCTAAGGCAAGTCACTGAACTTTATATATCTAGGTTTCTAATATGGCAGACCATTCCAGTATCTCTACCAAGAAAATCACAAATAGGGTCATAAAAAGTCAGACACAACTGAAACAGATGAACAACATTATCTGTTAAAACACAAGCTTCTTGAGGCAGAGGTTCTATTTCTTTTTGCTTATATTTGTATCTCTGGCATGTAGCATGGTACCTGGCACATACTTAATAAATGCTTGTTGTCTGATTAAAACTCTTAAAATCTCCACACACTTCTAATCGTATCTCAGGTACCACTTCCTACATGAGGCTTTTTCTGTTTCTCCCCATTTGTTTGCGTTCACATCTGTAACAGTGTGGACTGAATTCAGCAAAGGGGGCTAAGTAAAGCATACAGCTTGGAGCTTGGAGCAGCCCCAGGAAGAGGCTGGAGGTTCGGAATGTGAAGGAGTAGTCAGAGGTGGAGGAGCTTCAACTGTCACTTCACTCCTGTTGGAGCTCTGGCCCAGGGGGTTGGATCAAGGGAGGTGGGAGTGGTGGATTTGGAGAGAATCTCTATATTTGAGACTGACTGGAGATCACAACTGCCATCATTCATTTCTACAAGTTTCCTTTACCAACAAAGAAGACATTGAACAGCAGGTCTCCATTTTGGCAGGAGAGCCCAGACTACTGGGGGAGTGGGTTCGAACGGGGGTGGGGGGGTCCCTTCTCTGATCCTGCTTGATTCATTTATCCCTGTTACTCCCCTTTTATATTAGGTTATTGAATAGTGATTAGGAGATTATAGGGGGTGATGAACAAGTACTGAGATCAAGCATCAAAAGAGATCCAGTGCTGTCTGCCCCAGGGGGAAGTTCATAGTTGTTAGTAAAATCTATTCCATTTACCCTCATTGCTGACTCCCCATATCCTTCCCCTTCCCTGAAACCCCAAATACTTAATCTTCACAATAAATTCCTGTTCAGCTATATTGTTATATTGATTAGAGTTTGGAGTAGGGACCTTGAGGAGGGGAGAGGTGTGGCTGAAGGGAGGTTTTAGAACACAACTCCATCTTGAGGAAAAAACGTTTGGGAAGTGCTTTGGGAGAGGTTTGTCAAGATTTTAGTGGCTCTGAACATTGGACAGAAGTCATTTAGGATTCAAACTAATCCTAACACCTTCCTCCATCTTCTCCTCTACCACCCTTCCAGTTTGGGGAGCCTCCATCCAAACTGTACCTTCAAAAGTCTACCTAGTAGGGAGGAGGAGTAAGCAACTTTGGCCCAGGTGTTCCAGACAAGTGGGGGTCATTAGATCACACTCCCACTATCTGATAACCCTCTTTCTACACATCTGTTTTAGGGTCCCTTAAACTATGTCTGCCACTATTTTTTAGTGTTTGGTTTGTGCTTTCTGTGACACTTCTTATTTGAATGAGGATATATATGCTTCCTTTCATAACTGTAACTGCCATTCTTTCTCTGGGAAATATAAATTAATTTTTGCTCTCTAGAAAATAAATATATGTACACACCCACTTATACTTAGATATTTTCATTATTTACACCCTTTTCCTCCCTGTTAGGATCTTTTAGTTTTGGACATTAAAATCAAATCCCCTCTACACTCTTCTTTCAATATGGGTTAACATCTTTAGGGAAGAGATAAAGGCATAAATGCTCCCCTCTGATCTTCCTGGCAATAGCTAGTTAATTTAGAGGCAAAACTCACTGAAGAAAGTCATGCCCATTTTAATTGGTTGCTATTCATATATCTTTGTTGTTTTAGTCGTTTCTCACTTTCTTTTGCCTCTAAAATTAACAAGTAGGTTGCTCTTAATCTCCCAATTATAACTTCATAGATAATCATAGATAATCAACCTTTAGCACTTGTAATTAATTATAGATAAGATCCAAGTTAGCTGACCTTGAATAGATTGAGAACCTTCCATCCTTCTGATTCTCATTTCCCCAGCCATCTTCAGTTCTCAAAGAAAGTGAAGATCTCGAAGTAGAGTTAACAGATAAACCTAATTCCTACTAGTCACCATCCCCTTGAACCTTTGAAAAGGGAGAAATTTCCTTAACACATTTCAGAGATTGGGAGAATTGGTAAGCAATCTTGGGAGTTGTCACACCACCTCAATTTGATGTAGATTTGGAGTAAAATAAGGCTTTAATTGGCTATATAGAATATCCTTTTATAAATGTCATTTGGACACAAAAGTCTCATCTTCAAGTTTTCTCCTTTTCCCTTTCCTAATATGATGAGTTTCTACTTAATTACTCATTTGGAGAGGCCTTTGTTATGGAATGTAGGAAATGATGGGGGGGGGGGGGTTCGGAAACTGATCAAATGTCCTCATTTTAAAGTTCCCTGTTTCTTAGAAAATCTTTATTTAAATCACTCCAGTGAGTGGCCCAGATTCAGGCCTGTCTTAAAATACTGTGCAATGCTTTGTATTACTTTATATTTACTTACCTGTGTGCATGTTACATTCACTCAGTAAAATGTAGGCCTCTTAAGGAAAGGGACTATTTTATTTTCTCTTTGTATCTTTTCCTTTGCCAGTATTAGTGCCTTGTATATGGTAGGCTCTAATAGATATTTTGTTGAATCCTGTTTTTGTAATGGATATTTCCCCCAAGTCTCCATCAGGGACTGGAGTCATAATAATGATTGATAACATTTACATGGTGCTTTAAGATTTGTGAAGTATTTTGTATGCACGATGTCTCAAATTTCTTAGTGCAATTTAAAGCTACTAGAGCTTAAATCTGCGCTAAGACTTTTAGGACACCCTGCATATTATCTTTTTTAAGTCTTACAACAACTCTATGAAGTAGGTGCTATTATTATCTCATTTCAAAATGAGAAACTAAAGATTGGGTTAAATGATTTGTCCATGATTACACAGCTGGTAGCTGTGGGTGGCAAATTTCAAACACTGGTTTCTCCTCAGTAAAATCCAGCACTTTAATAAGTATTTTATTTTTCCCCAGTACATGTGAAAACAGTTTTTAACATTTTTTTCTTTTTAATTTTGAGTTCCAAATTCTCTCCTTCCTTCTCACCTTCCTCAAATGGTAAGCAATCTGATGTAGATTTACATCTCAACACTTAAAAAAAAAGACAAAAAACTTTATTATGCTACTTTTTAAATATAAAAAAATTAAACTTTTAAAAAGTTAAACTATATGTAAATTAAAATCTGCCTTCTACTTTTCCTAACTCACTCCCTCCCCAAGTGGGAAAGAAAAACCATGTCCCTATAGCAAACAATCATTTAAGCAATAAATATTTATTAAGCACATATTTTGTGCTAGGCTCTGTGTTAAGTGCCAGAGCAATTGCAATGTTACTGACCTGAAAAGGGAGGTGATAGATTAAGTCTTATGAAATTGGTTGTCTATAATATTGTTGCCACTGTATGACTCGTTTTCCAAGTTCTGCCCACTTCACTCACTGTCAGATAATATGAATTTTCAAGTTTTTTTCCTAAAACAATAGTATTTATTTGTTCATTATAGCATTGTTCAGCCATTTATTCCCCAGTTGATGGATACCCCTTCAGTTTCCAATTCTTTACCACCATAGAAAGAGCTCCAATAAATTTGTGCATATATGTCCTTTTACCCTTTCTTGTCTGACCTCTTTAGAATCTACATATGGTATTAGTATTGCTATGTCAAAGAATCTACACATTTTAATAACTTCAGGGGCATAGTTCCAAATTCTTCCCCAGAATGGATACACCAATTCACAGGTCTACCAATGGTGTATTAATGAATGTGTTTTCCCACAGTACTTTAGCATTTGTCTTTTTCCTTTTTTTTTTTTTTTTGGCAGTATTACCAATCTCTTGGGTGTCAAGTAGTACCACAGAATTGTATGAATTTGTGTTTCTTTAAATATTATTGATTTGGAGCACTTTTCTTAAATGTGTATTAGTAGTTTGAATTTCTTCCTTTGAAAACTGCTTGTTTATAGCCTTTGACCATTTATCAATTGGAGAATGGTTCTAAGTCTTATATGTTACATAGCATTCCCTATATATCTTAGAAATGAGACTTTATCAGAGAAACTTACTGCAAAGATTTTTTTTCCACATTTAACCTATTTTATTCCTAATTTTAGCTACATTGGTTTTGTCTGTACAGCATCTTTTTAAAATTTTGTTCTGACCAAAATGGTACATTTTGGGTTACTATCCCAGGGATAATAGCTATCTCTTGTTTGGTCCTGAACTCTTCCTCTATTCATAAATATGACACTATGCTATCCTATTAAGGTTCCTAAGCTGCTCACTTTACTTTCTAGTCTTACTATTCCTAAATGTGATTCTCAGTTTTGGATCCAGATTTCCTATAAAAACTCACCTCAGAAATTATAATAAAAATAAATGTGAAAATTAGACATACTTTACAAAAATTCATGTTATAGGCAAATTTGGGGCCCCTTTAGGAATAAAAATCTAAAATTTGTTTTTAGGACTTAAGTAGGGAGCTCTAGAAATCCCAGAGAACTTCCTTAACATTTTTCTCTTAAGTAGTGTCTTTGCGTTTATCAAACACTAGACAACTGTGTTTATTTCCTTCTGGTTTGTTATGTATTTAAATCTGTTCCACTGATCAACCTCTCCATTACTTAACCAATAACAAATTATTTTTAATGACTGCTGCTTTTGTTGTAGTTAGAGATCTGATACTGCTATGCCCCCTTACTTGCCACTTATGTCATATGTCATTCATTCTTTGAGGCCTTTTACTTTTTGATTTACCATATAAATTTAGCTCTCATTTTTTCTAGCTCTTTTAAGTAATTCTTTGATAATTTGATTGTTACAACACTGAATAAATAAATTTCAATAAATACTTATCGTATGAAGGAATCTATTTATTCCTGTATTTTCTAGGTTATTATTGTTTGTTTGTTTTGTAAACAAGAATGGATATTGTATTTTGTCAGAAGTTTTTTCTGCGTCTGTGAACATAGTGTGATTTTTTTCTTGTTTTCTTGTTATTACTGTGGTCAATTTTTTTTTTTTAAATTTTAAACCCTTAACTTCTGTGTATTGACTTATAGGTGGAAGATTGGTAAGGGTAGGCAATGGGGGTCAAGTGACTTGCCCAGGGTCACACAGCTGGGAAGTGTCTGAGGCTGGACCTGAACACAGGACCTCCTGTCTCTAGGCCTGGCTCTCAATCCACTGAGCTACCCAGCTGCCCCTCAGTTTTTTTTTAAACCCTTAACTTCTGTGTATTGGCTCCTAGGTGGAAGAGTGGTAAGGGTGGGCGATGGGGGTCAAGTGACTTGTCCATGGTCACACAGCTGGGAAGTGTCTGAGGCCGGATTTGAACCTAGGCCTCAATTCACTGAGCTACCCAGCTGCCCCCTACTGTGGTCAATTTTATTGATAATTTTCCCACTGTTGAATGTTATCAAGAAATAAATAAGGTAATCTGTGTGGGTCAACAAAGGCAATTTGGGTGTGAGGAAGGGTAAAGGGGATATTAGGTGATTCTAAGGTGATTGGAGGAGGAATGAAGGTAAGGGAATGTATATAGGAGATAAAAGAAATGGGGTATGTAGGAGAGGGCAGCTCAAACAGGTTTATTCCCAGAGGCTTGAGACAGAGAATACAGGGAGGAAACTAGGGCCAGTAAGAAATGTTTAGGTTTTGGCTGGAGGGTTTCTCTTTATAGTTTCTAAAGTCTCTTGAGGGAGGAGTCGAGAGGGCTCCTCCCTGCCAGTCAAACTGATGGCTGGAGGAAGTCTCGGGTAGGTACTTCCTGCCAAGATGGATGCCCCCAGTTCTCTCAAGAAATAAGAAGAAAATGATTCCTTCCCTCTTTAGCCCCTGTCTCAATTTTCGATACAATGATTCACCAGAGGCTTTGAGTAGGTTTCGAGGAGATTTATTAATCTCAGGTTAGTCAGAGGGAAAGAGGTTCAGGATTTTCTAACTGCTGCTAGGGAAAAGGGTGATGTGGGGGATGGGCCACGGAGAGGTTTAGACTGAGAGAGCTTGCTCTCCCAGTCGGGAGATTTGACTGCCTTTTAAGTAAAGTCCTTATTAAATCACTAAAACTAGGGCTAACTTATTTGAGGATACTTTACTTGTCTATAGAAACTAAAACCCACAATGTTCAATCACCAAGCCCTCCCTTCCACCCAGGGCCCAAAGGAAATGAAGGGGAAGAGAAGGGAATGTAGATGGAGAGATCAGGGAGAGGTCCAGAGAAATGAGATAGGTTTAAATTTCCCCAAGACAAATAAGCACAGGCCAAGGCCGAAGCAATTAGGCCAAAACCAAGCCGAAAGGCTGTAGCTAACAGGCTAAGCCAAAGCAAAGCCTCCAGCCACAGTGAAAGCCAGAAGGCAAAAGCCCCCTCAGTTGGAACTTCACCTCTATTTATAGTTTCAAGTTCCAATTGACTTTCTGAAGATTCTAAGATGTTTAACTGACTTTTTGTGACCATTAGAAATTACAGAAGCAAAAAGTTTCTGTTAGCCACCTTGCATTCCAGAATCAAACCTGCCTTCTTGGTATAAATTCAGCCTGGTGACCACATAAAATCTTTGTGATATATTACTGTACTTTCCTTATCAATATTATATTTCAAAATTTTGCATCAGTGTTCATTAGGTTTATTGGTATACATTTTTCTTCCTTTTTTGGACTCTGTTCTTTTAAGTATAAAACCATATTTGTGTCAAAGAAGGAATTTGGTGGGATTCCTTCTTTTCCAATTTTTAAAAATAATTTCTGTAATATTAGAATTCTTTTAAAAATATTTGTTAAAATTATGTAAGTCCATTTGGTCCCAGATGTGTGTGTATATGTGTTTGGCTTTATAGGTTTTTTGGTTGTTGTTTAGATTTATGTCCAGTTCATTTATCTGTTCTTCCTTTTTCTATTGATGAAGGTGTTTAGAGATATAAAATTTTCTATCAAGGAATACTTGGCTAAATCCCCCAAATGTTGACATGCTGTCTTATTCCTTTTTTCTTTTCTGAAAGTATCATGTTCTTTGACCCACAGTTCTTTAGGAATAAGTTATTTAACCTCTAATTTTTAATTTTTTTCTTCAACAACTCTTTATTGCATAATTTTTGTTGTATTATGGCAAGGAAAAGATTGAACACTTTTGCTTTCCAGCATTTTTGTAAAGATACCATAAACAATTGAGAAATATGTATACTTTTAAATTTTCTTCTTCTCTTCATTTCTCTCTCTTTTTTGAGAGGGAGCATCTCTAATATAACATCTTCCCTGCAAACAACCCAATCAAACAAGAGAAAGAAAGAAATTTTTTTAAAAAGTAACAAATAAGCATTCTCAAACCCATTGAAATCACACAGGGACCATGTCAAAAAATACATATCTCACTTTTAAAAAAAATTTTTTTTCTATTTATTTATTTTTTAAACCCTTAACTTCTGTGTATTGGCTTATAGGTGGAAGAGTGATAAGGGTGGGCAATGGGGCTTAAGTAACTTGCCCAGGGTCACACAGCTGGGAAGTATCTGAGGCCGGATTTGAACCTAGGACCTCCCGTCTCTAGGCCTGACTCTCAATCCACTGAGCTACCCAGCTTCCCTGCTCACTTTTTTTTTTTTAACATTTATTAATAATCATTTTTAACATGGTTACATGTTTCATGCTCCTATTTTCCCCTTCACCCCCCGCACTCCCCCCATCCATGGCCGACGCACTTTTCCACTGGTTTTGTCATGTGTCCTTGATCAAGACCAATTTCCCAATTGTTGGTGGTTGCATTGGTGTGGTAGTTTCGAGTCCACACCCTCAATCATGTCCGCCCCGACCCATGCGTTCAAGCAGTTGCTTTTCTTATATGTTTCCTCTCCTGCAGTCCTTCCTCTGAATGTGGGTAAGATTCTTTACCATAAATCCCTCAGAATTGTCCTGGGTCATTGCATTGCTGCTGGTACAGAAGCCCATTACATTCAATTTTACCACAGTATGTCAGTCTCTGTGTACAATGTTCTTTTGGCTCTGCTCCTTTCGCTCTGCATCAGTTCCCTGAGGTCTCTCCAGTTCGCCTGGAACTCCTCCAGTTTATTATTCCTTTTAGCACAATAGTATTCCATCACCCGCATATACCACAGTTTGTTCAGCCATTCCCCAATTGAAGGACATACCCTCCTTTTCCAGTTTTTTGCCACCACAAAAAGCACAGCTATAAATATTTTTGTACATGTCTGTTTATCTATGATCTCTTTGGGGTACAAACCCAACAATGGTATGGCTGGGTCAAAGGGCAGGCATTCTTTTATAGCCCTTTGAGCATGATTCCAAATTGCCAGCCAGAATGGCTGGATCAGTTCACA
>NC_058131.1:504632655-504675678 GCF_016433145.1 Gracilinanus agilis | reverse complement strand
TACCAGCTTCTAGTCTTATTTATTAATTCAATAGTTCTTTTACTTTCGATTTTATTAATTTCTCCCTTAATTTTTAGTATTTCTAATTTAGTTTTCATCTGGGGGTTTTTTATTTGTTCGCTTTCTAATTAAACATTAGATGGAAGGTATGGAAGAACACATTACAGAATCTGAGTTGGAAGTGAGCTCAGGAGTCACTAAGGCTAGTAAGTACCGAAAAAGGAATCTCATCTATCACATTCTAGACAAGTGGTCCAATGGTCTTTGTTGCTTGAATATCTCCAGTGCTGCGGGACCTACTAACTTTTGTTAGTCTATTCCTCTTTTGGGCAGATGTAATTGTTATTTGTCCCTTTACAACTTTTTTCCATTTTTCCTAGTTCTCCCCTTTTAGGCTACATTGAGTAAATCTCTTCCATGCAAAAGCCCTTCATACATTTGAAGATAGCTGTCATGTCCCCCATAATTCTCCCTTGTCCTAGCTAAATATCCCTAGTTCTTTAATTTTTCATTTCCTCTTCTACTAACTTGTAGACTTTGCTGTCTGTGCTTGTAGAGGAAGAAATCATTGAACCATAGTCCTCTATAAATATTTTAATCTGCAAAAGATTTTCTCCTTATATGTTACTTTAAAAATTTTTTTTAAAAACCTTATCTTTTATCTCAAAACAATGTATTGGTTCTAAGGCAGAAGAGCAGTAAGGGCTAGGCAATGGGAGTCGAGTGACTTGCCCAGGGTCACAGATCTAGGAAGTGTCTTGAGGCCAGATTTGAACCTAGGACTTCTATCTGTAGGCCTGGTTCTTAGTCCACTGAGCCACCTAGCTGGCCACTATATGTTACTTTTAAACACTATTATTATGGTAACAAAACCACTGATGTTTCTGATTTTAGTTTCACTAGGAAATGTAGTTTGAATTTAAATTTTGAACAAAAAGAAAAATTGCTACTTTGAATTTCAATGTTCCTTTATATCTCATTCTCTATTTAATTCTGTCCAAATAAGTGGAAGAGTCAGCCAGTGACAGGCATTTATTCCTTTTTTTTTTTTGGAAAATTAAGTTTTTCATAAATATAATTTCCACCAACAAAGACAAATAAACAAATAAGTAATAAAATTTTTCATAACACAATTAGTCTATAATAAGGAAAACCAAGTTAACAGTATATAAAAAATTAATTTGCTCTGTGTTCCATTATAAATCATTTTCTGAAGTTCTTATTGTGTTTTTTAGTCACTGTGTATGTTGTTCTGGTTCTTCTGGTCTTGTTGTCTATTACTTCATATTTCTTTGTATGTATATCCGTTAGATCTCAGGTAAATATAAGGAACTTGAAAGAAACAGCACTACCAGCATTGAGTCATAATACATTTAGGGCTTATTATAATAGTAACTAAAAAAATGTGGTAGAGAAATGAATATATCCTTTAGAATTTGATATTAGCTTATAATGGGTAGAAAAATTAAACTATCAGATCAGTTATAACCTGTTTCATATTTATTATTGCAATTCTAAATTGCTCTTCTGATTATTTGAACATATATTCAATCATATCATGGTTTATTCTTAATTCCATTTTTTACACTGTGGGATAATATATTTTTCAGATTTTTTTTCTCTCCAGTTAGAGTTGAGATATCAATTTTTATTGTAGGTTTTCATGTTTCCAGCCCACTTTTAACTTTTAATGTTTCAACTTATAATTGTTCTATTTACAAACCAGTAATAATAATTCAGCCAAATAAGTAGCCAGCCTTTCATTAGCTTTTTGCAAATTTTTCTATTTCTCAGAATATTCCCAGTATATCATTTATATTTATTTTGACAAATTGCAGCAGATCCTTAGCATTCATAAAAGAAATAGCTTAGTAAGTACTTGAAGACAGGAGTTCCACAAAAATTATACCAATACTGATAATAAAAGGGAAAAAAGATATAGTGGAATGGAATGTGTATATATTTCCAATTCCTCCTCTTCTTCTGCCCTTCTCCTCCTCATGAAAGAGGAAAAAGGTTGTTTAGATATATAAGATCCTGAACTAAGTGGTTTACTGGTTTCTAGGCTATTTCTCATATTTTTAAATAAGGTATAAATAGTATTTGACAACATTTCCAGTGTATATTCTAGGCAAAAGTGCAAAATAGGCAAAATTTGTCTTTGTGGACTTCCAAAATCCCTTTCTTAATTCTTCTACTTATTTATTTTTCCTTATCCCCAGCCACTGCTTGTTCACAGAATCCTTTAGTTGTCCAAAGTACTCCACCTTACATCCATTCTCCTGTCTTCTCTAACAGATTGCTCCCTCTATTATGCCCCCACTCTCACCAGTCTTCAATCTTATTACCTTGTCTACTAGTCGTTTGCCTACTACCTACAAACACACCCATATCTCTCCAATCCTCAAAAATACCTTTACTTGATTCATTTGTCTTGCTAGCTATCATCCAATTGTCTTTTGTGAATAAAGTTCAGAAGCCTATATATTACACTTCTCTGTAATTTACTGATGATAACGGATAGCTATCTTGAGATTTTCTGTCAGTCTAAAATGTCCAAGTTCCAGGAATAAATTGTGGTTAGACTCTGACTGTTTTCCTCCAGCTAAAAATAATTGAAACAAGAATAACAAAACAGAAGAGTGCTGACATAACTCTCTTTTTCAACTATGGTTAAATGTGTAAACACTGAAAATTATAGTTAGAAATAGATGTTATCGAACTGAAGGAACTTATAAAAGAACCTTGTTCCAAAAAAATTTGTAGTTAATTTTCCTATATATCTTCAAAGAATGTATGCAATTATGACTTTTCTCAGCAATTGATTGTGAATGTGTTTAATTTTTATTTTCATTTTACCCTTTCCTTGATTTCAGCCTATGGAAAAGTATTCTTAGTCCGTAAAATAAGTGGTCATGATGCTGGAAAGCTGTATGCTATGAAGGTTCTGAAGAAAGCAACAATCGTTCAGAAAGCCAAGACAGCAGAGCACACCAAGACAGAGCGGCAAGTACTAGAGCACATTAGGCTGTCACCCTTTCTGGTTACACTGCATTATGCTTTCCAGACAGAGACGAAGCTGCATCTCATTCTTGGTGAGTGTTTGCTGTCTCAACTTTCCAATGAAAACAACACTTTATTCTTCTCCGAGAACACTTTAGGTTTTTAGTGTCATGGGGTAAGTGTAAAGTAACTTTATACTTATGAATTGAAGTAATATTTTGATCTTTTATCATTCTCGTCTTTTTGATGAGCATTTAAATTATAACTCTTCACAAGATTTTGGATATATGACACCCTGATCTGAAAGAATGCATAACAAAATTCTATAGTGATTTATTGACCTTAAGAAATAATAGAATATGTCTAGGCATGTTAAAAAGGCATTTTAAAAGGCAGCAAAGGAAAAAAATTGAGAGGAAGAGTAAGATTACTGATAAAAGGCAACATGGTATAATGGATAAAAAGTTGGCCTCAAAGCCAGGAAGATCTAGAGTCTAGTCTTGCCTCTGATATATACTGCCTATGACTTGGACAAATCATTTAACCTCTCAGTGTACTAGACAACTCTGTAAGATTATAAATTTCAGAAAATATGCTAACTTGCATTGATAAAAGGAATTTCCTTACGTGGAAGTTCTCCATACCAATGAAATCACAGGTCTAATGACTGACCTTCCTTTCCTTCTTCCTTGATCTCCTTCCTCTAGGATGCAGCTTCTGATCACTAGTCAAAAAATGATTATTTAGATGGTTTGTTAGCATCCAATATTTTAATTATCTGGAAGAAACATTATAGATTGCCACTGAACTCACTTCTGTCAGGGAAAACTAGTGGCTCAGTGGATAGAGAACCAGGCCTCGCAATGGGAGATCCTGAATTCAGATTTGACCTCAGACAAATTTTTAGCTGTGTAACCCTGAGCAAGTCACTTAAACTCCCATTGTCTAGCCTTTATCAATCTGCTTTGGAACTGATACTTAGTATCAATTCTAAGACAGAAGGTAAGTGTTGTTTGTTTTGTTTTTTTTAAAGACTCATTTTGCCACTTCATAGTTTTGGATGATCTTAGGCAAACAGAACCATGGTTTTAAAATTTATGAAATAGGACAAATATTATTTATTCTCACAAGTTTTTCTATTGCCAAGTGAGATATTAATGTTAAAAACTGTATGTCATTAAATAAATGCCAACAATTATTGTTATGATAATTATTATGAATTATTAAAGATACGTATACCTTTGTCTGTGGCTGTTGACAGGCCTATATTAGAATATAGAGTAGCAAATAGTCTTTAAGCTTTTATTCCTATAGTACATATGTAGTTGTAATAAATAAGATTAATCATGAAGGTTTTATATTAGATTTATAAGTATTTATTAGTAAAGAGAAAGAAGAAGGTTCCCAGCCTAACTGCCCAAAGTCTCCAGCCATATCACTGCCTTGTCAGGTCCTAGATTTCCAACCAATTCTGGCCCATTTTACAAGCAGGCAGCAAGGCAGCCCAACTAACCACATGATCTGGCTATACAAATTAAAGTTAGCCAAGGAGCAGGCTTGAGTTCAGGAAGGGATCAGAGCCAAAGAGCCTGAGTTCCCTGATTCCAGCTGGCATGGTCCCGGCTGGCCCCAGTGGTATGCTGACTCCGTGCTGTGTCACTTACCAGTGATGGCTTATATATAGATAAGCCCCTAGACTGCTCACCTTCAAGAGAGCTTCTTCCACAAGCAAAACAATGGCAGGGCTCTCCCTGCTTCATAAGTTGACTTTTTTAAAGCTTAGTCTAAACCCTTTCTTTAAGATTTTCTAATTGGCCAGGATTTCACTCCAGGCCTCAGAGGTCACATCTCTTGACTTCCACTGGTCAGGAATCTCACCTGCCACACTGACAAATTAAAGTACATGACTCTGTGGTGAGTCTCCCCAGTATTAAGGACCCCTAAATATTTAATCTACACAGTACATTCTACCTAACCTAACTGGAGAGTCCAGCAGAAATATGTATTAATTTTTCAATAGGTCTCATAGATTTTGCTGATAAAATGTAGTATTGAGTTCTTATTATCAGTTACAGTCACTAGAACAAGTAATTGGAAACAACATTGTTATCTAATTTTAAAAATTATAAAAATATAGTTAAGGTCATCAAACCACCTTTCCCTGAACTGTCATTTCTGATTATAACTGATAATGTCAGTCCAAAATATAGTTTTGTTTGCTTTTAGCAAGAGACATGTGAGGGCATGGATTTATTAACAAAGGGAAAATTCATAGAATCCAGCAACAGTCAGTTGATAAATTTTGACATCTGTTCCTAGAGACTTCGCTTCCTCTCTCTGAAAAAGCTTTATATCAAGGGTATCCCACTTCATCCTATTCTCTTTAATCTTGCCATCTGATCTCTGCCTTCTTTTCACCACACAGACATATAAACAATCCTTTACTCTTACTGAAGTAAATATCTTATAGAATCCTTTGCTGAATTTCGATAGATTATAGTTAAAAGTATAGTTCAGCTGTTACTGATTCTAAGAAATGAAAGTCTTATTTCATATTGATTGTGAAATTTTAGTGCTATTAGAAATCTTCTTGATAAACTTCTCATTTTACAGATGAGAAGACTAAGACCTTGAAAATTAAAATGATTTTCCTAAATTCACAGAGCTAATCATATCAGAATGAGGACTAAAATTGAATATTCTTGATTCTTAGTCCAGTAATCTTTCTAATGTGATTCAGTTTGACCTGGGCAAAAATCACTTCATTCTTGTGCTTTAGTTTCCCCATACATTAGCACAAGTAGAAAGAATCATAAGTAATATCTGTAACAGTATTAAGTCTGCAAAGATATATATCAAGAATAAAATATATACATGATAGATACAACGACACAGGGAATTTTATTCACTAATCCTCTGAGTAACAACAGCAACAAGGAATAAAACAGGAAGATGTATTTGCCAATAATGGTATTGAGGATGTGCTACCTCAAAGTTCAAATGGAATTCCTTCACATGAAAAGAGGTTTTTAGATGCTCCAGACTAAAGATGACATTGTTTTCCTTGCACTGAACTCTGGTATACTCCAAGGCCGCCTCAGGAAATTCCATGGTCATTCAGAAGAGGTTACATTGGCAAATCCACATAGGAAAAACCAAATGAATAAAGAATGCATGTTATAAAGATTCAATTGCGTTGTCAATCCACTGATCTAATTCATTAGTACATGTATCTTTGACAGGATAATGAGCTGAGACTAGAATTGAAAAGGACCAGGAGGAACTACCAAATTGCATTTTCCATGATCCTAAACTATTCTATACAGCAAAACCCCTTTTTTAAACTTCACTTGGTTGTGAGTTGCATGATATTATAATTTCTGAAGACTCAAAAGTACAGATGACCCAAAGGGCAATGAAAAGACACATGGTACATTTGAGCTGGCAGCATTATGTCACTGGAAATGATTTTCACTAAAGAATAGCATTAAAGAGACATTATCAGCAATATACATGCCCATTAATTGGGGAATGATTGAATAAATTGTGGTATATGAATGTAATGGAATATTATTGTGCTGCAAAAAAATAAAGAAATTGGGGATTTCAAAGAGACATAGACTTTAATAACCTGATGCGTAGTGAAGTGAGCAAAACCAGGTAACATAATTATTATAGATATGAGCAATGAAGAAGACCTGCATAAAGTTATGAAAAATTAAATAAGCAGGACAATTTGTACAACAAAAATAACAACACTAAAACAATTTTGAAAGCTATTAATAAATTAAATAGTCATTATTCCAGAAAAATCAATGTTGAAGTATGCTTCTCCACCCCTTGGCAGAGGAGTAGATTCAAAATGCAGAATGAGACACATATCTACATTTGGGTATCTGTCGCTCTATCTCTACATATATATAATTCCTACTAAATTCATTTCCTTTTTACTTTTTTTAAAACTAGTTTGGCAAGTGGGTTGCTAAGAAAATAAAACACTAAGCTCAAGAGTCAGAAAGACCTTTTACAAATGAGGAAAATTAGGAAGACATGAGTGAAGTGACTTGCCCAGTGTCACACAACTAACTAGTTCGAGATTGATTCTGAACTGTCTTCCTGGCTGCAGACCTAGTGCCCTACTCACTGAGCTACCTTTCTGTCAAACTAGTTATTAATTTTTTAAAAAAGGAAAAAGCAACTGAATTTAGTGGGAATTTTATCATGTTTGTGATCATCCTGTTTTCCTAGATTTAAAAAAGTTTTCCTTGCCCTTAGTTTCCCAGAACTGCACACTCGAGAGTGCGCACACACACACACACACATGTGCACACACACAAATACACACAGACTTATCCCCATATAGTTTCAAAGGGCACATTTTGTAAATATGGTGCTTTGCTGCTTTTTCTTTTCTTTTTTTTTAATTTGTGTATGTGTCTGTGTGTTTGTTCATGAGTGTGTGTATGCAAAGTTACCATTCATCGTTCTTAGGATGAAATCAAGTTCAGAGATTTAAGAGAGAGGAAATTTCTCCAGAAATTGGGAAAGCAGAATTATAGCACAAGTGATTTTTGTGACCAAATTTATTTGTATAAAAATGCTAAAATCCACATTAGTTCAGTGGTCCTACATAAGTATAGTTATTTTTTTTAATCACTAAAAGTGCTGACTTTTATTGTATGTGCCAGGGTTTCCAGCCCTAATTTACATTAGTAGCATTCCTAAACTATGGAGCTCCAAAGGATCCTTTGGTTTGAGTGGTGAATTTTGGACATTTTTGAGTTTTTTACAGGAAGAGAATTATCCTGATTGTGACTTTTTTCTCTCAAGAAAGAAATAGTGAAATAAATAAATATACATATTTCTATTTTCTTATGCTTGTTTAATGACACAAGATGATATTTATCAGAAATAAAAGAAACCTTAGCTTTTCTGACTGGTCCCTAAAACAGAAATATGATGTTTTTTCTGCAAATGAGGTTTCCATTTTTTCACTTGAATCGTTGCTACAATATAATAGGACTATCAATTTTCCTTTATTCTTACCATATTAACACCTCATAATCATAAATTTCCACACATTTCAACTATATTTTTCTATGTGTGTGTGCATAAGATATTTTCTTTTGCATTTTTCTTGAAAATCCTGGATTTCACACAGTGGAGACAGATCTTTTATAGCCTTTTCTACAACTGTTGATTGCTACAACAAAAATTACATATAAACACTCTGATCTAATTCTAATGCTGAATTGTTCACTTCAATTGTCAAGTGGGAGGGAATTCCACATGGAAGTGACTTATGTTAGGAATTTTTCTTTTTAGTATTCTTTGTTCTTTGTTAGTGGTGATTGTCTCAAAATAGGAGGAAAAAGAAGACTAACTGTCAGATTAATCAGTGGAATTCAACATGCTAAAGAAGCAAATCACAAAGGCACTTATAAAGGTAATGCCAATGAGTAGTCTCAGTAATGAATGCCACCCCAGCCTTTTAGAAAGTTCAGTTATGAGTCATCTTCTCGATGTGAGTTAAAAAGCAAGTAAGTTTTAAAACATTAAAGCCTCATTTGCTAGTAGTAATTTAAATTAAATCATTATAATATTGAAGACACTTGCTGAGATCATTGCTGTGTTATAAAAATTCATGATGCTTTGCAGGAGGTAATATCTCAAAACAAAGGAGACCAGTGCCTACAGATAGTATTTTGAGATCACAGTACTAATAAATAACACATATAATACCTGTCTTTCTTTGGTACCTCTGAAGTATTTTTACAAGGTGACTATTAGAAAGATGGGCTTAAGATGGCATGGTATTAAACAATGTCTCCATCAGGTAAATAGGGCATCATGAAAAAAGGTACTAAATTTCAGGAGAAGAAAACAAGAGAACAATAAAAAGATTTAGGTGTATGAGAAGGAGGAGAAGTGTAGGTGGAAATAAAAGAAATTGGTGGGTGCTGAAATATGTAAGACATTTCTGAAGGAAGAGAGAAAATTTATACTTTGTCCTTTTTCTGCTGATCTTTATTACTCTTCTACCCAAAAGAGACTTCACAGAATCACAAAATGTTAGAGCTATAAGGGACCTTAGATATTGTATGGTCCAGGAAACTGATGCCAAGAAAGGTGAAATAAGATATGTTTAAAGTCACAAAAGTAGCAAGTTTAGACTCAGTTTTCTAATTCCAGTCCCAGTTGTTGGTTTTTTCCTTTTTTTTTTTTTTCTGCTATGTTATTATGCCACTGTCTTGGTCAAAAGGCAATGAAAGATATGGGAATTTTTAGCAATTAGGAATCTGGAAGAGGTCTTACTGAAAGGAAAATTCTGAAAAATTAGTCAATTAGTTGCAATAAAAAAAGTCAAAAGAGGCAGTGAGCCAGCCTTTAAGTGGAAAAGACCTAAACTCAAGTCCCATTTCTGACACATACTGGCTGTATGAACTCAGGTAAATCTGTGCAACAATTGCTTATCTGAATTGGTAGAAAAAGCTCCCCCACCAGGAATTCTATATGTCTTTTAAATCATGGCTGTAAAGCAGACTTAAAACAAAGCCAAGTTCTTAGAAACTATTTCCTAAACAAACAAACAAATAAATAAATAGAAAGACGGGTCAGGGAGAGAGAGTGAAAGAATCCTTAACTTGCCTGTGGTTGTATTATAGCAATAGGAAGGTCAAATGTTGAACCATTTTCTTTTGATTAAGCTGGAGCTATATTATCTAGCTAATAAGAAGTCTATTTACTTAAACATCCATGAAAACCAATAAATCGAACCAAAAAAACATTTATTCAGGCCTTCCCATGAACCAGGTCTTGTGTTGGTTGCTAAAAAAAAAAAAAAAAAAAAGTGCGATCTTCCTAATGCATGGGTCTGACCATATTAGTTATCTATTTGAAAACCTTCAGGGACTTCCTAGCTTTTCTAAGACAAATCAGACTCCTTAATATGGCTTCTTCACAATTTGATACCCTTCTGTTTCCTGCTGTTTAATTTTATTCCCTTCGCTCATTACTATTCTTTAGCCAAGCTGTATTGATATCTGATTCCTGATTCCATTTTAACCTCTCCTACTTCTGTATATTTTTGTTTATACTCTACCATATCTGGAATATAATCCTTCCATATCTGTTGTAATTCTTCTCTTCCTTCAAGCTCCATCTTGGGTACCACTGCCTCCATGTAGATTTCCTTGATTCTCATACCACCTACCCCTCCTGTCCCTTGTAGAGCATGATCTCTTACTTCTTAAATTCTTAAAGCACTTTGCTAGATACCTCTTTTGTCCTTATCTTATATCTACATTATACTTTGTTATCATTCTTATCTTATTTTGTATCACTTAGTTTGTAAGCTATTTGAAGGAAAGGAACTGTTTTTGATCTTTGTGTGATCAGCACCTTCCTGGCATAGTCCTTACTTGGCAGTACCATGTTTGAATTGAACCAACTGAATGAGAAAGACACATCCTTAAAGATCTCTTGGGGCCTTCTATTGTATACTCTTTGTACAAATTAACCTACAAGAAATAATTCCTCTAATTGTCAGTGATGTTCTAGGGTGATGATGTTCTAGGGCAACCTTTTAGAGATGGAATGCCTGGCCCCACCCCTGACCTTATTCCCTGCTGCCACCCCCTTACCCCAGACAGGGAAGGGAGGAAGCACTTCCATTGAGCTGCTGGACAGGGTGGAGGCGAGGGGGGGGTGCACTAAGAGGCGCCTGTGGAGATGGGGAGGAGAATGGCCCAAATGTTCTGCTCCCCTCCAGCTCTGCTCTCTAGCTATGTGCCACATTGTGAGCTTTGCTCCCTTCAAACCGAGCTTCTCTCCAACCCCACAACGGGAATCACCTTCACCATAGACTCAACAGGCTGCTATCTGTGCTGCCCCCTCATGCAACATATGAATTTCCCACTCCCCCACCTCTTACCCGAGACAGGGGAAGAAGAAGTGATCTATTGGCTGCTGGGCAGAGGGATAGGTCATTTGAGAAATGTCCTTGAGCACATGGAGAGTGGAAGGGGAATAGCTCCTCCCTAGTCCCTCTGGCTTTCTAGTAATGAACTCTGGTGGGCAACTTAAGGTGCCTTTTGGGCATGTGTGCCATAAGTTATGGGTTATAGGGTTTACTGTAAAAGATATGGGCACCAGGGATGTTTAAATATAATATAAAATGGTTGTGGGTACACACACTGGGTTGAAGAAGAGACAGGACCAGGATAGGGAGACCAGAGTACACAGCTGAGCTGCTGCTACCTGACAAAAAATGGCTGTTGGCCAACTGTCACCATTAGGCCAGAATCTTTGAAACCAGTAGGCAAGGCAAAAGTTTTAAACAGTTTTAATTATGTTCAACTAAAGTAAAGGTCGGATAGGGAATTCTACACTAAAACCTAATGGGCAAAACCACTGGGCAAGGGGAGGACTTGTCTACACTAACTCTAATACTAATTGACCTAGGCCAGGCTGGGCATAAAGGAGCTGTTCTGTATTCTCTGGGGGGCTGCTTCAAACCTGGTTCCAGCCAGGTTTGACCAGCACAGCTAAAAGGGCATGTGGGTGGCTTTGAGGGTTTCTCACGGTAATCCACAGATGATCTCAGGATGCCAAAAGCCAAGGTGGTCCAAGGTACCCAAGTAGAGCGAGTGTGCTTGAGATGCTGTCCACCAAATCCCAAACTCCTGCTCCACCTGGTGCTGCTCTGTAGTTCTTGTCCCCTTGCTAGATGCCACCACCACACAGGATCCCAGGGAAATCAGGATGCAGGGTGTCCTTAACTCTGAGATCTCCCAGGGCTAGCAGCAGTTTGAGCCAACCACTAATGGAGTCTCTCCCAGAGCACAAGCCCCAACTTCCTGCTCCTTCATTCCATCTTGGAATGCTCCAGCCCTTCCTGCTAGGTCCCACCTTAATACTTAATTAATTACCAACTAATCTTCCTCACAACAGTTACCAAACAGTATCTCCGGTGTATTTCAGTTTCTCCATTATTTAATAAAAACAAACCTTAGAGAAGAGCATAGAAATACTGTGAAAAGTAGAAACAATTAAATTCCTACAACATGAAAGTAGCATGGAAATAATGACGAGTTTATTTTTGTTTAGGTTTATTAATTTTATAGTAAAACTACTAAGACATGGAGAGGTTCAGATTTGTATCAGGAGAGTATGTGGATACATACCTTTGTGAACTAACAAATCTTTTTAAAATATTGCCCTCTAAAACTAACCACATTCAGAGGAAGAACTGTGGGAAGAGAAACACAGAAGAAAAACAACTGCTTGAACACATGGGCTGATGGGGATATTATTGGGGATGTAGACACTAAACGATAATTCTAGTCCAACTATCAGTAATATGGAATTAGGTCTCGATCAGTGATACATGTAAAACTCAGTGGAATTGTGTGTTGGCTAAAGGGGGTTAGGGAGGTTTGGGGGAGAGGGAAAGAACATGAAATATGGAACTAGGGGAAAATATTCAAAATAAAAATTAAATATTGCCCTCTAATTATGCATAGCATAAATTTTTAAAAAGACACAACTGATACTTTAAAAGATTTTAAGAGGGTAGTATGGGCCTATAATTGTATCAGGAATGCTAAAGTATAAAATTAGTAAGGCCAGCAAGAAATATTAAGGATGATGCAAAATATTTTTTTAGTTTTGTTTGAAGAAAAATGAAAATCATATTAGGGAGAGGACCACCACTTGGGAAGGATAGAATGTTAATAACTGACAACAGAGAGAAAGAAGGTAGAGTTGCTTAATTCTTCTTTTGCTTGTTTTCTCTACCGAGGAGAATGATTATTGCACTGGAAATGACAACAGAAATGGCTTACAGATAATTCATATTATCTAGAGCTATAAGGTTCCCTTGGTGCCATCTAGTCTAGTCTCTCATTTTATAGACAAGGAAACTGAGGCTCAGGGAAATTAAATAATTTCCTCAATGTTACAAATCAGTCAACTAGTATTAAGTAGCTACTCTGTGCCAGGTGTTAGATAGTAGAGATATAAGTAAAAGGAATTAAACAATACCCACTCTTTAAGACCAAAGACAGCATGTATCAAAAGTAGGATTTGAAAACTATGTAACTCTAAGCCAAATACCAAGATAAGTAAAGAAATATGAGAGCACCTAGTTGTCCTTGATTTTTTTCAAGTCACCTGTCCCAGATGAACCACTTACTAAAGTGCTGAAGGAACTGTCAGATATATTTGGTAAACCAGAACTTCAGAGCTTGTGGAAAAAAGGTTTGTCTTATGTTTGCGGAAGGACATATATTCCACTTTGAAAAAAAGGAGAGAAAAGAACCTGCAATGAACCTACTGGTCATTGAGCTTGATTTAGATTCCAGGGAAATTCTAGAAAACATCATTAAAAATTGTTGGTGAATATTCAGAAAAGGAAGTAGGGGCAAAGAGCCAGCATGATTTCATCAATATCAGTATAGAGATCCTGCTCTATAACCAGAGACTAATCTGAGTGGCCTAGGGTGGTCATCAGATGCAAAGAATGAAACAGATTGGAAGCACGGCTTGTTAGCTCATAGTACTTCAAGATATACTGAAGTCGCCACTTTATTATAAAGGAAATTAAAGATCCCCTTCCCCCAAAAGCCAAGAAAGTTTCCCATAGTTACAGAGAGCAGGATTTTTACTATAATCAAAACAAAAACCTTAGAAGCCTCCAGGTGTAGATAAAAAACCTATGCTAAACTATCAACTATATGTGTTATCTTTAAGTGGAGTCTGGGACATCTCGTTAGGCCGGAAAGCCCCTGAAATTCTCAGCCTTGATGGTATTAAACAATTTTTTTGAGCATCATTCCTTTACTTTAATTCTGGGCAAAATGCCCTGCCAAGGGTTGGACCTTGGCCGTACCAGCCATCTGTGTTCTCGGTCAAAGGGGAATAGAGTTAGCCCCCCTCCTGCTGGAGTGCTGAGAGCCCAAAGCTTTTTCAATAAGACTGTAATGCATTTTGAAGGAAGGTGAGAATTATGAAAGGAATCAAAAGAGCAATCTCAGATTTTTATCTTAGATATCTCACTCCGGTTTCTCGACCCGAAAGGGAGAAAAACCAATACATGGATCTGCCGGTCTGTATTGATCTTTTGAGGGGGTCCAGATAAAAATATCTACTTGATATTCTAATTTCTCTTAATAGCTCCTGACATATCAGAGTTCACTTAATTCTTTTCTTTTTTTAAATAAGGCTGCTAAATTAATAGATAAGGACAGTTCTCTAGTTTACCTAGTTTTTAGCATCACATTTGATTCAGTATTTTATTCTGTTCTTCAAGCAAAAGAACTTAAAAATGATTTTTTAAAAGAGTACTAGACTGATATGGAGCCAAGGTCGAGGAGGAGGAGTTAAAAATATAGCCAAGCCATGTCCCACAACTTCTCCAGAAAGAGATAAGAAAATGCACTAGACCATGATGGCAAATCTGTGGCACAGGTGCCAAAGATGGCACTCAGAGCTTTCTCTGTGGGCACTCGCCCACCCTTCTCCCCCACCCCCTCATTACTAGAAAGGCAGAGAGAATTGGGCGGAGCTTCTCCCTTCCCCCTCCCCACCATGCCTGATGATGTTGTTTCACATCCCCCATCCCTCTGCCCAGCAGTCACTGGGAGCACACAGGAGGTAAGGTGGGCAGCTCAGAGGCAGCAGAGCTAGAGGGGAGAAGAGTACTCAGACTATTCCCCTCCCCCTCTCTACACTTGCTAAGGACATTCCTCACTTCACCCACCCCTCTGCCCAGCAGCCCAATGGGAGCTCTTTCTCCCTCCCCTATGTGGGGTAAGGTGGGGCTGGACACATACCCAGCATGTGGTGGGAGGGCATGGCACATGGTCACAGAGGGGAGGCTGGCACTCCATCTCCAAAAAGTTCGCCATCACTGATCTGTTGCCTTCTGAAAGAAGATAAATTTCTTATTTTATAAATATAAAAATATTTTATAAACATAAAAATTCCAAGAAGCATCATAAACTACTTTTAGACCAAAGAGAAAAAAAATTCTTGTAAACTGCCAAAAAGAAAGAATTCAAGTACCAAAGAGCTGTAGTCATTATCACACGTGATCTAGTAACTACCACTTAAAAGAATGAAGTGTTTGGAATACAGTATTCCAGAAGGCAAAAGATATATGTTTGCAACCAAGAATAATTTGCCCAGCAAAATTAAATATAATTTTATAGGGTAAAAATGGAATTTTAATGAAATAAAGAACTTCCTAGCATTCCTGATAAAAAGTCCAGAGCTGAGTAGAAACTTTGAACTATATAAAAGAAATATAAAAAAGTAACCAAGACTGAGCACTCATAAGGAACTAAATAAAATAAACAAGAATATTTACATTTTACTACAGGAAGATGATACTTTTGTCTCTTCAGAAGCTTTTCATTATCAGGGGTTATAGAGGGAGACCAATCAGAAAAAGTTGATTAGGTATGTTTATTTTTGTTTTATGTTTTAATAATCTTAGAAAAATAGAAAATGGGAGGTGAAAAGGAATACAGTGGGAGAAGGAAGAAAGATGGAGAGCATAGTTATCTCTCATAAATTGAGGTGCCAAAATAGAAAACTAAAAAACAAGGATGGTAGATGGAGGAATCACAACACTTAAACCCAACTCACATATGAACTGGTCAAAATAGTGAAAAATACACCACATGCACATGCACACACACATATACACACAGAATTAGATATAGAAACAAAATTAGCAGCAGGAGTATAAGGGAGAAGGGTGAATAAGAATGTAAGAAGAGGGGCAGCTGGGTAGCTCAGTGGATTGAGAGCCAGGCCTAGAGACAGGTTCAAATCCGGCCTCAAACACGTCCCAGCTGTGTGACCCTGGGCAAGTCATTTGACCCCCATTGCCTACCCTTACCAATCTTCCACCTATAAGTCAATGCACAGAAGTAAAGGGTTTAAAATTTAAAAAAAAAAAATGTAAGAAGGATCTAGTATAAAAGAAAAGAAATAGACTAAGAACCTGAAATTGGATTCTAAACAAGTGAAAAAGAAAAAAACAGAAGAGCTTAAGCAAATTACATAAAAACAAGCACTTGGTGCTAAGCACTGACATTTCTCACTACCTCTTTATAAAGAAGGGGCAGGCCTACCTGGTTTCAAATCTGGCCTCTGACACTGGTTTAGCTGTTTGATCCTAGGCGAATCACTTAACCCCAATTGTTCTTCTACTTTGTAACCAATACTTAGTATCTATTTTAAGACAGAAAGTAAGGGCTTTTTAAAAAAAGTATATGTACCACATGGCCTAGAATCTGAATACTTAAAAGAAAAGTTAAATTAGTTACAGCTAGAAATAGGTAGCAAAACTATAATAGTGGGGAAATTCAATTTAGACTTCTCAGAACCTAACCAAAAACAAACAAGGCATTGGCCTGAATAGAATTTTAGAAAAATTAATTATGATAGAAATTATTGAATGAGAGTAGAAAGGAATATGTATATTTTTCAGCTATGTGTGGCGATATAAAAAAACTGACTATATACTAGTGCATAAAAATACTTCACAAACAATTACAAGAAAACAGATATATTAAACACCATATTTTACCAATCATAATAAAAAAATTATTTTCAAGGTCAGGGCTGCTGAAGAAACAATTAAAAATTAATAGAGATGAAATAACCTAATCCTAAAGAATAAGTGTGCAATAGGACAACTCATAGAAACAAGTGATAACTTATTAAAGATAGTGACAACAATAAGGCAACATACCTCGATTTTTGGCATATAGGCAAAACAGTTTCATGGAGAAAATTCACAGCTCTAAACACTTTTATCAATAAAAGAAAATAAATCAACAAATTAGGTCTGTAACAAAAAATATCAGGAAACCAACAAATTAGAAATCTCTAATTAAACACCAAAGTAGATATCCTGAAAACTGAGCAGAGATGAACAAAATTGAAAGCAAAAAAAGGAAGCTTTTTTTTTAAAAGATGAAAGCAAAGTGATAAAAGATTAGCTAATTTGAATTTTTTAAATAACCAGTGAGCAAGATGAAATCACAGGAATACCAAAAAAAATAAAAAGAATAATCTTAACATATTATGGACAGTTATATGCTAACAAAACTAAGAACACAAATATAATTACTTAAAAAAATATAAAATAACCAAACTATCAGAAGACAAATAGAGATTTAAAAAAAAGAAAAGAAAGAATTCTATCAAATTAAAAAATAATTAGTACTTATATGTAATAAATTATTCTCAAAAATTAAAAAAGAAAGCACTCTGTAAGAATCCTTTTATGAGACAAATATAGTCATAATACCTAAACCAGAGAAAGAAAACACAGAAAAGAAAATTGTAGGCCAATATTATTAATGGACATTGAATCAACATTTTTTTAAACTCTTAGTTTCCATCTTAGAATCAAGACTGTGTATTGATTTCAAGGTAGAAGAGTGATAAGGCCTAGACAATAAGGGTTAAATGACTTGCCTCCAGTCACATAGCTAGGAAGTGTCTGAGGCCATATTTTAGCCCAACACCATCATCCCTGGGCCTGGCTCTCAATCCACTGAACTACTGGGCTGCCCTTTTTGACTCAACATTTTTAAACAAAATTTTGTCAAATAGACTTCAGGAATTTATCTAAGAAATCATTCATTATGGCAAGTAGGATAGTTCAACATTGGTAAAACAATCAACATAATCATATTAAAAACCAAAGCAACCAAAACCACATAACCATCAATAAATGCAGGGGGAGGAAAAAACTTTTAAAAAATACAACACTCTTTTGTGCTAAAAAAAAAAATCCTGTAAGTACTAGCATGGAAGAATATTTTAAAATATCCAAAAACATATCTCTAAAAAAAAGTGTGTGTGTGTGCAAAATGAAAATAAAGTGTTATATGTAATGGAGAGACACTGGAATCCTTTTCATTAAATACAGGAGTAAAGCAAAAATGCCCACTTTCCCCACTTTTTTTAATATTGTTCTGGAAATGCTAGCCACAGCAGTAAGTAAGACAAGAGAAAAAATTAAAACAATAAATACAGGTACCAAGACAAAATTATCTCTATTTACTTATATTATTGTTTACTTGGAAATATCTTTGGAATTAGTAAAAATACTAATAGGTTCAGCCAAGTTGTAGTATACAAAATAAATCTTCAAAAACTAGCCACATTTCTATATGATAATAACAAAGCACAAGAAGCAATAATAGAAACTGAAATCTCATTCCAAATAACTATAATTGCATAAAATGTCTAAGCATCAACTTGTAAAAATTCAATTACAAATTGCTTCTTAAAGAAATAAAGAACTTAAATAACTAGAGGAATAATCAATGCTCATGGCGAGGCCATGCCATGCCATGCTATGGTAAAAAAAAAAAGATAATACTGCGAAAATTAGTTTATATTTTTAGTACTCTGTTAATGAAATTACCATAAGGATATTTTCTAGAACTTGAAAAATGAATAACAAAATTCATTTGGAAAAATGAAAGATCTATGCTATCTAGGAAATGATGAAAAGAAATAGGATCAAAAAGAGAAAAGCACTCAGACAAACTCTAATATAAAACAGCAGTCATCAAAATTATCTAGTATTGGTTAAAAAATGGAGATCAGGGAAAGAAACTAAATAAGGTAGAATCAGAAACAAAACTCAAAAACCCATTGTCTGATAAAGTAGAAAACTTAAATTACCTAGGGAAAAAAGTATTTATTTGATAAAAATAATGCTATGAAAACTTGAAAGAAGACTGACAGAAATTGAGCTGATTGTCAGTTACACTATATTCCACCATATTTTCTAAATAAATATGTGGCCTTAATATTAAAGGTAATAATTTTTAAATAGAAAAGAAATCATAAACCTCTTACAGATATGGGTAGGGGATGCATTCTTAACCAAACAAGAGAGAGGTGATTATAAAAGATAAAATAGTTTAAGTTCAATTGTTTGAAACTGGAAGAAATTAAGCAAGAGGATTTTTTTAAAGTTGTTTTTATGAATGAAACCATGCTAGAGGAAAAAATTAGGGGGAAAAGAGAACTATGGAAGAAAGAATTGAAAAAAGGATTAACAGATTGGCATAAGATGTATTAAACCTTATTTAAACAATAGACTCTTTGAAAATTAGAATGAACCAAATAGAAGCCAATGACTCCATGAGACAACAAGAAATATTAAAGTAAAAAAGGACTGAATGAATAGAAGAAAATTTAAGTTATAGCACAAACCACTAACCTAGAAAACAGATGAAAGAAAGGTAATTTAAGAATCATTGTATTACCTAAAAGCTATGACCAATTAAGTAACCTAAACATCCTATTTCAATAAATATTAAAAGAAGACTACCTAGATTTTTTAAAACTTTAAGACAAAGTGAAAATAGAAATAATATGCCAGTCACCTCCTGAAACAAATACACTTTCAGCAGAAAGACACATAGAGGTCAATTGAGGAAGCCGAATTAAAATTATGTTTTAGCTAAATCTAAAAAAGTAGGCATTACACTCATGATTTTGATAGTAAAATTTATCTCAAGTATTCATAGATCCCCAACATGTCTAAAACAGTCATTATCTTTTCCCTTAAACTCACCTGTTTTTAAAATTACTCATTCCTCTTGAGAGTATCATCCTCATCTTTCCAGTTATCTTGGCTTGCCATCTTAGATCCATCCTTAACTCTTCTTCCCTCTTCCTCAACTCTGCTATATCCAGTTAGTTCTCTAATGTTATCATTCTTTTTTTAAAGCCCTTACCTTCTATCTTATTAAAGGATAGAAAAGTGGTAGGGACTAAGTAATTGGTAAGTGACTTGCCCAGGGCCAAACAGCTAGGAAGTATCTGAGGTCAGATCTGAACCCAGATTCTCCTGACCAGGCGATCTATCCACTGCCCTAGGTTGTCAGATTCTTGTACACACGCTAAATACTCTTGAATCAGTCCTCTTTTTCCCACTTAAACCTGCTCGCTTAACACTTTACAACTAGACTATTTTAACAGATTCTTAATTGCTCTCCCTTTTTCCATATTCTTTTTTCACTAATCAACTTCTTACACAATTTCCAAAATAATCTTCCTAAGAAAAAAGTCTCACTATCCATGAAGAACTTTCTTTTTTTCTTTTTCAGGCTAAAATACAAATCACACAGCCTCACCTTAAACCTTTTCACATTGTGACAACCATTCACCTACCTTTCTATTCTTACTACATATAACTCCCCTTCATATTCTCTAACGTCCAACCAAAATAGCCTACCTGCTCCTCTGAACATCCTCTTCTCTGGCTCACTAAATACTTAAGTTTTCTTCAAGATCAACTTAAAGTCTACCTCTTAGTGAAGCCTTTTCTAATACCCATAGTTGTTTGTTTTTTTTCTCTTCATATTTTCTTTTATTGCCTCAATATATGTTTTGTCTCACAGTAGAATGTAATCTTGAAGGTAAGGACTCTTTTTTTTATGTTGTCTTTATATTTGCTACCATGGAGCACAATGCCTTGCACAAAGGAGACACTAAATAATTATTAATATTAATTTAAGAGACAAACAAGCTCCATTATGCTTAAAAGCCACACATATAATTTCATTTGCACCAAATGGCATTTTGTTGTTATTATTCAGCCATTCAGGTGTGTCTTACTCTTTGTGACCTCATGAACTATAATAGCATGTCAGATCCTTGTATCTTTGGAAGTCTGTCCAAACTCATGTTTATTGCTTCCATGGCGCTATCCATTTCATCTTCTGCCATCCCATTCTCCTTTTGCCTTCAGTCTTATAAGGGACTCTTCTAATATAAGTCCTGTCGGCTTATTATGTATCCAACATATTTAAGCTTCAGCTTTAGTATTTGTCCTTCCAAAGAATAGTCTGAATTAATTTCTTTAAGAATTGGCTGATTTGATCTCCTCACTATCTATGGGACTCTCAAAAGTCTTCCTTAGCACCACAATTCAGAAGTAGTGATTCTGTGATGTTCAGTCCAACTGTCACAGTCATACATAATTACTGGAAAAAACATAGTTTTATGGATCTTTGTGAGCAAGGTAATACCTCTTATTTTTAGTATGCTGTTTAGATTTGCCATAGCTTTCCCTTCTAAGTAGCAAACATCTTTTAATTTTATGACTGCAGAACAATTACTACAGGTGATAAACGTAGTTCTTTCAGAATTTGACCAGTCAGGTAAGGAAGAAGGAAATTATGGATCTGAATAGAACTTTGAAAAAAAAAACTAGATTTTGTAAATGTATGCCAGTTAATGAATAGCATCACAAATCAAAGAAGCAAAAATATTTAAACATATTCTTTTCTAGATATGACAAGAAATTTATAAATAATAGAATGAACATAAACAAAATATATAGATCTCCATAAGTGACAGAATAATGATATCCCTTAAGTAAGAAATTAGGTCAAAGAACAAATCTTTGAAACAATTAATTAGAGGGAAACAATTAAGAGTGAGATAGCATACTAAAATTTTTGTTATTCAAACAATATAATCTCTAAAGGAAAATCAATATCTGTTAATTCCAAATATTTGTTTTAGTTGAAGTGTTATTTTTGTAAAAAAACTTATACCAAAAAATTTAGAGAAAGAGATTATTTAGCTTGTAATCCTTCAATCAAGCATAAAAGTCTAAATTTTTAAAAATCAGAAAAAAATAAAATTGAAAACAAAAAGAATTTATCTGAATGAAATAAAGAACTGAGTTATTTTAAGACTAAAAAATCAGTAAAATATTAGATAATTTGATTCCCCTGAAAAGAGAGAGGAAAGGCAAAATTACCATTACTTAAAATAAGAAGTAGGCATTCATTTCAAAGAGAGAGGAAATAAAAGAAATAGGTGAAAATCACCATGCCCAATTATGTGGCAACAGTACTGAAATTTTAAATAAAATAGATGACCATCTACAAAATATAAAGTAATTTCCAAGAGTAATCTAAAAGCAAAGAATAAAACCCTAGTCCATATTGTTCTCCTAGTAAACTTATTACTAAGGAAAAATCCTGGCAAACATTCAGAAACAAGACATTCAGTGCTTCATAGCATTTTCTGGAAGACCTGGCTCTAATCTTACCTCTATCATTGACACTTTGTTGGACAAGTTATTCCAACTCTAGGTGTCCAATTTGTTTGTTTTTCTGTAAAACACTAAAAACATGTTGATCTTTAAGTTCTCTTTTAGTTCTGAAATCTTATATTCTAATCTTTATTCAGAATGCGAATGCATATATCATACTAGATCACGTAGGAGAAACATTTTTAGAATTTTCAGAAAAGCTTTCTAACTACTTACATGTTGATGACTATTTTCTAACTAGACTTTTTTTTAGGAAAAATTCAATTGTATATCAGTATTCCAAATATTTGTTTTAGTTGAAGTGTTATTTTAAAAAGAAATTTTTACCAAAGTAATGTTAGGGCATTGCAAGTTTGGGGATATGTTCTAATCACCAACGGTCCATTTTGGATGCCAGTTATTCAAAAGCATCGAATTTTTTTAGATGTGTAGAAGGCTTGAGGTACTTGAGGTTGTGCTTGTTCTGGACTGTGCATTGGAGGAAACTCCTTCCATTGATGTAGACTTAAAACTGTTTGAAAATTTATACAGATGCCCAGTACTCTGAGAGAGTAGACTAGGACAGAGGGCTTGTTTATTTCAGCATCAGCACTTGAACCTAGGCCTTCAGAAATCTAAGGATAATTGCTGGATTCACTATGTCTGGCAGAAAGTTATGGGAGAATAAATGTGTTTTGTAAACAGAGTTTACTCCATTTTTAAGAGCAAGCTAGCTACATGCTTTGTTTCTTTTTACTTTAGTATATATGTGAGAAGGGCATTACTGTGTGTATGTGGAGGGCATTGAGTAGAGGGAAGAAGATGCTTTTTCTTTATTTCATTTTTCACCTCAAGGTGTGACCCAAGGGAAGTGTATAGATGAAACCAAATCTGCCAGTGTCAGGTGCACTACCACTCAACATAGACTGACTCTCTCTCTCTCTCTCTCTCTCTCTCTCTCTCTCTCTCTCTCACACACACACACACACACACACACACACACACACACACACACACACACACACTTTTTGGGGGGAAGGAGAGAAGGTTGTATAAATACATGTACTTAATTTCTTCTATGGAATACAGAGTCACAGTTTTGTGTGCTTACACATGCACATATATAATTTATTCCCTTAAAAAAGTCTTTAAAATCTTAAAACTGACTAAAACTTTGGAAACACTGTGTATGTATTCGTGGTAACTAACAAATGCACACACACACACACACTCACTCTCTGCTGAGAATGTTTTACTGAGGTGTGATAGCTATTCATGTTACAGCTTCTTAGAGCCATAAGTAAGAGATTGATGAAAGGCGGACACCAAAAGTAGATGAGCAGCCCTAAAAAGAGCTTAGCAAGCCCTCAGACCAGAGGTGCTAGTGTCCCCTGAATACCACATACACCCCAGTGTGGCTATCACTTAAGAAGAGACAGGCCTGTTTATCAGAGTTGTAACGATATTTTACACTAAGTCTTTTGTGTATTAACTACAATGAATTTTTATGTCCTTTTTGGAAATAATTTATAAATGTGAGTTCATGGGGTTTTTTGTTTGTTTCCTGGACCTCATTGAAAGAACTCCCTTTGTCATTACACGTTGACACCTTCTTTCAAAGTATGGTTATCTGTGGTTCAAAGATTGCATGATTTGTCCAGGGTCACATAACCAATATGTATCAGAGATGGGGCTCAAGTCAGAATCTTTCTGACTCTAAGGCTAGCTTACTATCCATTACAGCAGACTGTTATTCATAAAAAGTCACTATATGACATATAGTATTGATTGGTGTATAGGTAATTCTTTTTATTTTAAACCCTTACCTTTCATCTTGGAATCAATACTGTATATTGGTTCCAAGACAGAAGAGAAGAGCAGTAAGGGCTAGGCAATGGGGGTTAAGTGACTTGCCCAGGGTCACACAGCTAGGAAGTGTCTGAGTCCAGATTTGAACCTAGGACCTCCCCATCTCTAGGCCTGGCTCTCAATCCACTGAGCCACCCAGCTGCCCCATGTATGGGTAATTCTTGTCAAAACTTCCTGTTTAATCTAAGTTATTCAGATTTACTTAGTTATATGTGAGTGTGCTTACAGCATGCTAGTTCGAAATGTAAAAAAAAGAACCAAAGTGTAAAAATTATTGTTGTTTAGTGTTTTTCAGTCATGTCCAACTCTTCATGACCTCATTTTGTGTTTTCTTGGCAAAAAGATACTAGAGTAGTTTGCTATCTTCGGCTTGTTTTACAAATGAAGAAACAAAGACAAACACAGTTAAGTGACTTGCCCAGGGTTACATAAGTGTCTGAAGTCAAATTGAACTCAGGAAGATGAGTTTTCCTGATTCCAGGTCCAGAATTCTAATCTACTGTACCCACATAGCTCCCTAAAATGTAAAAATAAACAAGTACAACCTCTGCTTTGTCCTTAATCAAGAGCAACAATAACAAAAAAGAAATATTCCCTTTACTTTTTGAAGACATATCAAAGAACAAAAAACCATATATTTTGTTTTTAGATTACATAAATGGTGGTGAGCTTTTTACTCACCTTTCTCAAAGGGAACGTTTCACAGAAAATGAAGTACAGATATACATTGGGGAAATTGTGCTTGCCCTTGAACACCTTCATAAGGTAAGCTTCTTAATGTCACTAGCTTCTTTTTCAGAGTAACCCTTATTTTATTTCCATATTTTAATTTAATGCATGATTTAGTTGAGCATATTTCTTTACTGTATTACTGGTTTGATTCATTGGAAATATATGGTTTTTTCCATTCTCTTTCCTGCTATATTGCCTGTTACCAAACTAAAAGATAGATTCTTAGAAACTTTTCTGTTCTACTAAGGAGTTGGAAATAATGCTTTATTAAATTCTGACCCACCCACCCCAATCCCCATTGAAAAGAATAACACTATAGTTTTAATTTTCCAGTAAAGAACACAAATTTAGCATAGAAAGCATCCTATTTAATATGGAACCATAATTCCCATCATATATTTTCCAAAATAAAACCTCCTCCCATATCTGAGCAAACACTAATTTAGTAGAGAAGGAAGAGTGCCTTTCTTTTTATTGGTTGAGAGTCCTGTACATTCAATTTCCTTTATCTCAGTTCTAATTTTTTAATCTTTGGCATTCTTTCTCTCCTTTTCCTACCCCTGTATAGACTCATCTCAGCTGCTAAAACAAAATAATCAATATTTGTCTATAATATTGTAAGTCATGTTGTAAAAATTAGTATAAAAGTCCTTTCTTATCTTATTAAAATTATCATTTATCTAGATTTAAGAAATTTTAGTTACAATCTTCATATTTCTGACAAATCTAAAATGTGTTTGTGACCCAAGAACTGGCACTATATGTGGGAACCATATTATTAGTTCAGAACCTTAGCTGTACCAAGATGTATTAAAATTGCCAAAAAATATGAAGATTTAAATATACATGTACATATGTATGTGCCTTTATTTATGAGCCATACATTAAAAACAAAATGCAACAGAGAAACAAGCATTATGGCTGTATTTTTATAATTGTACTTAGTACTGTCTTTCTTCCTTATAATTTTATTTAGATATTATCATATACTACTAGAACCAGACCCAGGAGTCAATCAAAAGGTGTGTTAAAATTTTAATGCTTAGGAACAGAAATTATGATCTTTGGTTTTCTATGAACTATAATGAAATCACCAAGAACATTGCAATAAGAGTAAGAAGCCAGAAGGAATATATATTTTTAAGCATTTATTAATATTTATTTTTTTGAAAAGTTAACATGGTTACATAATTCATGCTCTTACTTTCCCCTTCACCCTCCGACTTCTCCCTTCCCCCCATGGCAGATGTGTATTTCCACTGGTTTTAACATGTGTCATTGATCAAGACCTATTTCCAAATTGTTGATAGTTGCATTGGTGTGGTAGTTTCGAGTCTACATCCCCAATAATGTCCGCCTCAACCCATGTGTTCAAGCAGCTGTTTTTCTTCTGTTTCCACTCCTGCAGTCCTTCCTCTGAATGTGGGTAGCATTCTTTTCCATAAATCCCTCAGAACTGTCCTGGGTCATTGCATTGCTGCTAGTACAGAAGTCCATTACATTCTATTTTACCACACTGTATTGGTCTCTGTGTACAGTGTTCTTCTGGCTCTGCTCCTTTCACTCTGCATCAATTCCTGGAGGTCTTTCTAGTTCACATGGAATTCCTCCAGTGTATTATTCCTTTGAGCACAGTAGCATTCCATCACCAGCATATACCACAATTTGTTCAGCCATTCCCCAATTGAAGGGCATACCCTCATTTTCCAGTTTTTTGCCACCACAAAAAGCACGGCTATAAATATTTTCGTACAAATCTGTTTATCTATGATGTCTTTGGGGTACAAACCCTGAAGGAATATATTTTTTAAATAGTACTTCTTAGTTTATATAAAAACATCAACTCCATTTATGAAAGAAAATCTATAAATGTACATATTAATAATGATTGGATTAAAACCCACCTGCTTTACTACTTATATTTATATTTATATATTATATATATACTATTTACATTCAGATGTTGTTGAGTAGCGTGTAGTCAAAGTCAATTATGTGAACAAAAAGTTGCTTAGACTGACATTCATTTAATATGTTCAATAATATATAAATGTATGATGGTAGTATGTATATCATGCTAGTGTCCTTGTTCTTTTTTAATTCCCTAGTCCAAAAGAGACATTTATAAGGGGGATGGAAAGGAGGAACAGGGTAAACTGTATATTACTAAATGTTTTCTAGTGTTCAGTAAAATAACTAGAAAATCCATCCGAACAGTGTATTTTATTTCTCCCTCAGTCTTTAAGTGCCATACTTTTCTTTGAAGGTGGCATCCTTTAAATGGCACTTAGCCTATAACTTAGGGATTTGAGTCAAATTGATTGACATATATATTTCCTCAAGAGGAAAAGGTTGCTTCTTGGAAATCATTCTTATATTTTCTATATTTAAATTCATTTGTCCCTTTTAAGAGATTATCAAAAATTTCATTGGTAATGGTGAAAATAGGTTTACTTTGTTTAGAACATTTAATTCAGCCTAGGACTTCATTTTAAGACTGAATATGAGACTAGCACTGAGAAACTGGCAATGATGCAGTTTCTGTAAGAAATTAGGTAATTTGCAGGTTGTTGTGATCAGTGGTGGTTGTACACAGAATGAAATGGTTATATAATACTGAATGGGTTTGCTTTAACTGCTTCAACCCTAAGTACTAACCAAAATAAGATTATTTTAAATATTTAAATGAGCTCATTTAAAAGTCATTTCTAATTACCCATTACACACAGCACTTTACTGAATACTGAAAATATAAAACAAATGGAAAATCAGGAGTTCTACAATTTTACCAAGGTCAGACAAACATATAAGAAAAACTGACAGGGGTGTGATAAATGTAATACAAATTATATAAAAGTGCTATAAAACATTAAGGAAAGAGACAAGATTTATGGACTATTTAATCAGGGAGGGCTTCTTAAAAGGGTAATTTCAAGGAGAAAGTGGAAGCTTTTCCTGATGGAAAACATTAGCAAAAAAGCAGGACACATATGATGTAAGTGGATAAAAGGTAAGAAAATTGACTTGCTTGATTGATAAATCACAATAGGGAATAATGATAAATTACATAGGGTAGTTATGGGAAGGGAAACTGACAGCGAACCTTGTATAATATCCTCTAAAAGCTTAGAATCAGTCTGATTAGTGATAGGGAGCTATTGTGGATTCTTGAGTAGGGGAGTAACATGCTTTTTAAAATGTGATATTTAAGAGTTTTCACTGTTCTTTTAAGAAATTGTTCTTTAAGATGTTGATTTGCTTATTTTGCAGTTAGGTATTATATATCGTGACATTAAACTAGAGAATATTCTTCTTGATAATAATGGCCATGTGGTGCTGACAGATTTTGGCCTAAGTAAGGAGTTCCTTGCTGATGAAGTGAGTATTTTATATATTTTTTAATTATCAATATAGTTGTAAAAAGAAAATAGGTTTTGTGGTTTCTTGAAGAAGTTAATTCATTTGAGAATTTTGAGGTGGATTATGTTTAGTACCAGATTACCATGAAAACTTGTTAAAATTACTTAATTTTTTTTGTAGCTCTTGCTATTTTAACTGAAACTGAAATTAAGACAAACATTTATTTGTCAATAAATCCTTCTATATCATAATCAAAATCAAATCCAATTCCATTTCTGACCTATGAATCATCTAGTAGGTCTCCAAAGTAGACATCAGAAACTGACATGTGATCAACTCTAGGGTCTTTACTAGCTTGTTGTGAGGTATGTTTCCAACATTGCAGCAAGGTAGCATAGTGGATAGCCCTGGAGTAAAGAAAACCTAAGTCCAAATCCAGTTTCCAACACTTCCTAATTGTGTCACCCATAACAGTCTCTTAGCCCCCATTTGCCTCAGTTTCCTTATCTGTAAATGGGATAATTGTACCCATATCTTAGGATTATTGTGAGAATCAAATGATATAACATTTATAAAAGCACTTAGCAGGGGCAGCTGGGTAGCTCAGTGGAGTGAGAGTCAGGCCTAGAGACAGGAGGTCCTAGGTTCAAACCCGGCCTCAGCCACTTCCCAGCTGTGTGACCCTGGGCAAGTCACTTGACCCCCATTGCCCACCCTTACCAATCTTCCACCTATGAGACAATACACCGAAGTACAAGGGTTTAAAAAAAAAAAAGCACTTAGCAGAGCTCCTGGCACATAATACACATATAAATATTAGCAGTTATTATCATTATTACCTCATTCCATATCCTTGGTTACTCTACTTCTCCCTTCCATATATAAACTCCCAGTGTGGGCACAGAAGTTGTATGGCTAAAACACTATCTGGGCACTCATAACAGCAGCTGTACAGGGAAAAGTCAGTCCCTGCTCCCATCATACATAACCTTTGTTCCCCAAATCAATTCATTCATGTACTAAACACACCTCAAAGTATAAGCTTTGTACTTGGGACAGTGATCTAAAGACTAAGAGCTCCACTTTTCCCTGGCCCCCTTTTCATTTTGGATGGATGGAGTAAATTGCATGGGATAAGTAGTCATGGATGGGTTGTGATCTGCATCACAAATCTCATTACATTATTCCTCCTCTCCCCCAACCCACCCCTTTTCCAGCTTTCTCTATCATCAAATTTCTAAAATTATCACAGCCTTGGGTTTCACCTTCACTTCCTCATGCTCCCATATCCTATATAACTACTCAGTTGCCAAATCTTGTCATTTCTATATTCACAATATCTCTTGCATCTGTCTTCTCTATTCATACAGCCACCACTTTGGAACAGGCCTTTACTATCTCCTGCTTGTGTTATTGCAATGCACTCTTTAATTGCCACAAACCTCACCCCTCTTCAATCCATCTCCCTCTGCCCTCATTCTCCTACTACCTGAGTGATTTTTGTGAAGTTTAATTCTGACAGTAACAGCTGGGATGCAGTGAATAGAATGCGGGGACAGGAATGGGGAAGACCTCAGTTCAAAATCAGCCTTAGACACATATTAGCTATTTGACTATGGACATCTCACTTAATCTCTTTCTGCCTCAGATTCTTCAACTTTAAAAAATCTGGAAATAATAATAGCACCTACTTTCCAGAGCTGCCATGAAGATGAAATGATATAATATTTTTACAGTGCTTAGCACAGTCCCTGGCATAGAATCAGCACTTAATAAATCCTTCCTTCCAGCATTCCTTCCCCATATTTCCTCCCTACTCTTTTTTTTAACAAGAATTGCTGGGATAACAGTATAGCAGTTTGGCATAAATTAGGCTTAGATCAATGTATACCATAGTAAATTCAAAATGTATATGTAACCTGAACAGCAAAAAAAAAAAAAAAAAATTAGAAGAGTACCAGATGAGGTACCTCTCATGGCTTTGGCTAGGATTCTTAATGAAATAAAAATAATCTCAAAAGATAAAATAGATCATTTCAGTTACATAAAATTGAAAATAAAGGAAGTGGTTTATGGAGGGAAGGAGGAATCTTTCTATCAGATATCATTAAGAAAAATATCTGATATCTAAGATGTAAAGGTCACTAAGAGTAAATAAGACCAAAGGCTACTCTTCAGTAAATAAAAGATCAAAAGGCATGGTCAAGTGGATCTCAGAAGAATTACAAGCTATGATAGCCATGAAAATAATGCCCCAAATCACCAAAAATAAAAGAAATACAAATCAAAACAACTCAGCTTTTGCCTTCATATCCATTAAATTGTCAAGGATAAAAAAGATGGTAATAATTTTATTGGAGGGGTTGTGGAAAGACAAACACATTGATGTTCTGTTGATGGAACTATGAATTGGTACAGCAGAACTAGAAAGCAGTTTCAAAATATGCTGAGAAAGTGATTAAAATATTAATTCTCTTTGACCCAGATATTTCATTGCAAGGCATATACTTTAAAAAAGGTCAGTGATAAAAAAAAAAGAAAAACTCTATAGGACAAGATTGCAGGATAGAAGGAAATAATATTTCCAAGGCTTCCCCCAAACCCACCCCACAAAAGACTAGAAAATATATCTGACCAAGTTTTGATTGAAAATTACAAAAAAAATATCTCACTGAGTCTTTTTTTCTAGCCCAGCTGCACTGCTGATGGAGCTGTGAATTAATATAGCCATTCTGTAAAGCAATTTTGAAATAAAGCTCCAAAAGCTACTAAATTGTGCATACCCTATGATCCAAGAGTACCACTACTAGACCATTACCACAGAAAGAGAGAAAGATACATGTGTCTGGCTCTTTTTTTAGTGGCAAAGAATGGGAAATTTGAGGAAGTACTCAATAAAATTTGATTATGCTGTAAGAAATGAAAAAGAAAGTAATTGTTTCAGGAAATTCTGAGAAGGCTTATATAGATTGAGTCAGAGTGAAGTGAACAAAACCAAGAAAATAATTTAAAATATAACATGAACATTTTAAAATTAATAGTTTTGTAATAATTAACTGATCAATATATTTATCAATTTGTTTCCAGAGAACTGATGATGAATGATTTATCTCCTGACGTAGAATTGCCAAGCACTGCACTAAATCCTGAGAATACAAAGAAATGAAAAAATATGGTTCTTTCTCTTAAGGAGTTCCCATTTCTAATAGAAGACATTATATACAAAAGATTTTGTATATACAAGACATACAGAATATAGATAGGAGATAATCTCAAAGGGAGAAGCACTAGAATCTAAAGAGACCAAGAAAGATTTCATGCTAAAGGCAGGATTTGAAAATTCAAAATGGAAAGAGTCAAGATGGTAGAGTGAGAGCTTAGCAATTTTGCTGCAGCAACCCCAAAACCTCTTCCACAATGACCTAAAAAATATGTAAAACCAAATTCTGAGTGGGAAATCCAAGAAAAAGTCATGAGTTATTTTTCCATCTCAGGCCAGCTTAGGAAGATAGAGCAATTTGTGGACAATGGGGTGGGGGCCATATAGCAGCAGGGCAGAAGTGGCAACAGGCTGTGGGGGAGGGAGTTGCAATAGTGGCAGCAAGCAGCTGGTACCCAGAGAAAGAAGGACCTGAACAAAAACAGATCCCAGGGGACCCCTTTAATAGCACTGGGAACAGGAACAGGTACCATCTGGCAGCTCTGTTACCCATTATCTTGTTTTGGGCATAATTTCAGAGCAGAGAGGAGCAATCATGGTCACAAAGTACCAGGACCCTACCTATGTAAGGAGCAGAACATAGACTAGGAGGGTAGTGTCTACCCAGATTTCATTGGAAATATGAAAAACTTACAGGCCCCAAGACTGAGCATGAAAGTAGCAGAAGGACATAAAAGACAGAAACTCAGACCATTGACTCCTCACATTACTCTGGCCCCAGAGAACAGAATCCAGTTCAAGCATCAAAGTCCAAAATGAAGAAAATAGGTGGGGAAAATGAGCAAATAACAACAAAAAGAACCTAACTATAAAAAGCTACTGTGGTGACAGGAAAGCTCAAGACAAAGTCAGAAGATAGTGACTTGAAAACATCTATAGGCAAAGCCTTAAAGGGAGGGAAATGAAGATTGGACAGAAACAACAAGAATTCCTTAAAAAGTTAAGGAGAGATATAAAAAAGTAAAAAAAGATTTTTAAAAATCAAATAAGAGCAATAGAAGAAAAATTAAGGAGAGGAATATACAAGAAAATTATAAAATGAGAATTAATAGCTTAGTAAAAGACATCAAAAATACTGAAGAAAATAACTCCTTAAAAATTAGATTGGATCAAGTAAAGTTAACAATTTCATAAAAGATCAAGAAACAAACAAAATCAAAAGTCTGAAAAAATAGAAGTGTGAACTATCTTATAGGCAATCTCACAAGAAGAATGGAAGGGTGAGAAAGAGGGATACATTGAGAGAAGGGAGAGGAAAAATGAGGGAAATTATCTCACATAAATTAGGTACATAAGGAAGAGTTTGTGCAGTGGAGGGGAAAGGGGCAGAAGCATGAATGCTACTCTCATTCGAACTGGTTCAAGGAGGGAGAAGAACATACATAAACACAATTGGGTACAGACTCCAACAGAGAAGTAGGAGGGAAAGAGGCTAAGCTGAAGGTAGGTTTTCAGCTGATTACTGTAGGAAACCAGGGAAGATAAAAGGAGGAAAAGGTCACAATCTTAGACATTGAATTTGTTTTACTTCTCCACATAGGACTCAATTAAAATCAATTAATGGAATTGAAGGAAAGCAGATTTTGCCTTACATAATAAGCCAATCTGCCAGTTTCATTCTGGGATTGGAACAAAATCAGACACTTGTAGTCCATCTAATAGTTAGCAAAAAGATTTACAAAGAGAATATAGCCTTGAAATCTAGGTAAGTGCAGTTCTCCTGTAGTAGTTTCTTATGCCCTTAGTCTTTAGGAAGTGCTCTAGTCCCTCCTGTCCTATTTTTGTGCTCAGATAACCAGGTAACTATATCAGTGGCCCAAATTTTTTCCCCCTGAGTCTGTTAAATCTCAAGGACAATTTGAATACCTTCTAAACAAAACCTATCCTACCTATATGGAGCAGGACCTTATTCTGTTGCTACAGCTACAGTTTAGTAAAGTATAAATAAAAATTTCCTAACAATTAGAGCTGCCCAAAAGTTGAATAGGTTACCTCAAATACAGTGAGTTCTCTAGCATTCGAGATCCCTTACTTACTGATGAGAGTGTTGTATAGTGGAGTTATGCTCAGTTCTCAGTATCCTCCTTGAACACTCACATTCATTTTAGTTTTAAATTCTCTTGTCCTCATGTCAAATATTGAAAAGCAGTTGATATAGCAGGCTGTATCTGCACTCTGAATCCATCACCTCCTATCAGAAGGGCAGTAGCATCAAATGTCCTCTGAAATTCTGGTTGATCATGTGTTGATCAGAGTTCTTAAATCTTTCAAAGTTGTTTGTCTTTTTAGTATTGTTATTGTATAAATTGTGGTTCTGTTCACTTCACTTTTAATACAAGTCTTCCCAGGTTTCTCTGAAACCACCTGTGGGGGAGAATTCTTAATCAAATAAGGGATAAAGGAAATTACTAAAGATAAAGTAAATAATTTTGGTCATATGAAAATTTAAAACTTTTACATGAACAAAATCGATACAATTAGAATAAGAATAGAAGCTGTCTACAGGAGGGAAAATATATCCTTGATGTCTGAGCAACATCACATATTGGCTTGAGAGACAGCTATGGTGTTCCCTCTGACACATACTAGCTATAAAATTATAAATTGCAGAGAAGGTTCTGATCTGTACTGGTAGAAAAAGTTCCTCACCTGGAGTTCCCAAGTTCAATGAAATCACAAACTGATTTTTAGAAGAGCAGTTCTGAGAAAGTAGAGTTTGGCTGTTATTCAAGATAACCAAAAATAACAAATGAATATACCAGGGGCTATTTCTCAGTGAATGAAGTGGGTCAGAGGTTGTGAAGTTTTCAAAAGAAAAACTGTAAACTATATAAAACTATAAGAAAGATTGTCCAATTAGATTGCTCATTAATAAAAGAGATATAAATCAAAAGCTCCTACACAGTACCCAGCTCATAGTAGGTGCTTAATAAATAATACTTATTGATTGATTGATTGATTGGTTTCTACTAACATTTTAGAAGAAGATTCCTGAAAGGGTCCACTTGCAAAAGAATAAGTAGGTAAGGGATTTCAAAGATTAAGAGTGATATTTTTTTGAGAGCTAGAGAGAAGTAACTTTTTTTTGTGCTCCTCCTTCTACCATGTAGATCAGAGGTGTTCAACAGGTGGCCCCCGATATTCTTGACCAAACTGGATTAAAATGTAATTGGGAAATGTATAATTAAGTAAAAATAATGTCGATGTATGGTTTTCCAAGTCAATATTGTAAAAGATGAGGCACCAGGGATGTTAAAATGTGACCTAAATGGTTTGTGGGTCCACACTGGGTTGAAGGAGAGACAGAACCAACCAGGATAGGGAGACCAGGGTTCACTGCCAAGCTGTTGTTAACTGACAGGAATGGCAGTTAGGTCAACGGTCACCCAGCTCACCCTAGGCCAGGGTCTATGGAACCAGCAGGCAAGGTAAAGGTTTTTAAAAGTTTAATTGTGAGTAACTAAATAAAGATGGAATAGGGGATTCTGCACTTGAAAACCTAAAGGGCAAATCACAGGGCAAGGGGAGGACTTGACTATTCTAATCTAATTGACCTAAGCCAGGCAGGGCCCAAAGGAGCAGTACTGGAGTCACTGGGAAGGCTGCTTCAAACCTGATTCCAGCCAGGGTTGGCCAGCACAGCTAAAGGGCCTGAGGATAGCTTTGGGGCTCACGGTTATCCAAGGATGATCACAGGATGCCAGAAGCCAAGGTGGTCCAAGGTACCCAGGTAGAGAGAGTGTGCTTGAGATGCTGTCCAACAGATCCCAAATCCCTCCTCCACTTGGTGCAGCTCTGCAGGTCTTGTCCACTTGTTGAAAGCCACCACCACTCAGGATCCCAGGGAATCAGGATGCAGGGTGTCCTTAACTCTGAGATCTCCCAGGGCTAGCAACAGTTTGTGCCAGCCACTAATGGAGTCCCTCTCAGAGCACAAGCCCTACTTCCTGCTCCTTCATTCCATCTTGGAATTCTCCAGCCCTTCCTGCTAGGTCCAACACTATTACTAAATTAATTACTAAATAAACCCTCACAACAATATGCAACTGAAAACATATTGGTACATTAGTACCAATTTAGTGGTCCCATTTCTATTTGAATTTGACACCACTGATATAGATGATTGCCTATTTCACCTAAGTATATAAGGCTAGTTCTAACTTTCATATTGTATTTTTAATGGTATTTTGCTAGTATGTAATAAGATAACTTTTCTTACCAGACTGAAAGAGCATATTCCTTTTGTGGAACTATAGAATACATGGCACCTGATATTGTCAGAGGAGGAGATACAGGACATGATAAGGTATTCTTTATTTTAACCTTCCTTCTATTGTTTTTATAGATTTTAATGATAAAAGTTTTAACTAAGTTGTCTGCTTCTTTCAGTTATTTCAATCAGTTCATTCATCTATGTTGGCATTCTTATCTTTGGTATCTTTCTTTACTTAGTATGGTTGAAGACTCAGTAGTACAGTAGCCAGAACACCAGGCCTGGAGTCAGGAAGGTTTATGTTTCCAATCTATCCTCAAACATTTATCAGTTATGTGGCTGTGGGCAAGTCACTAGAACTCTTTGCCTCAGTTTCTTCACCTATAAAATGGGAATGATGATAATAGTGCCAACCTCCCAGGGTTGTTGTGAAGATCAAGTGAATTAGTAATTTGTAAAGTGCTTAATACAATGCCTAGCAGTTAATTATTATCATTATTATCATTAAATTTATCTAATGCTTTTTGGAGAAATGTGCCATATAAATGAGTGTGTTCATCTCTTATTGGGTATAATTTTGTCATTCAGTGATATCTGGCATTCATTGTTGTAAATTTACCTCAGAGAGCCACTATATTTTCAGGGCTATGTTGGAGCTGAAAGAGCTGGCCTGAGTTAAGTTTTCAGTGTGTGTATATTTATACCTCAGAAATTGGCAAATGCTTCAAATCAGTGCTTGACTTACTATTTTGTTGATTGTTTACACTTAAAAAAGTGATAAATAAAATTTTAATAATAATAGAGATTAAGCTTTAAAGCAGTGATTCCCAGAGTGGGTGCTACTGCCCCTGGTGGGTGCTGCAGCGATCCAGGGAGGCTTTGATGGCCAGAGGTGCATTTATCTTTCCTATTAATTGCTATTAAAATTTTTAAAAATTAATTTCCAGGGGGCTAAGTAATATTTTTTCTGGCAAGGGGGCGGTAGGCCAAAAAAGTTTGGGAACCACTCCTTTAAAGTATTATGCATATTTTAGTTAGTTGTTAAACATTAATCTATTTATTTATATTTATTATCCTGCCTATATTTTCTAGATGTTGATAAGTCATCATTATATTCTGTTGCCTTTCAAATCATGTTATTGATTATAGTCTAAAAAAGTGGTACATAGGAATTATTTTATATTAACAAGAGCTTCTTTGTGCTTGTATTAAGAATTTTTGTGAAAGCCTTCTGTACTTGAAAAAAATGTTGTTGTTTTTGTTTATTCCCTTTAATTCCTGCCAGATAGCTTATAATTTCAGCTTCAAACCCTTCAGGCTTGTTATTTAATTTTTGTTTACATTAGTACATTTCTTATGCAATTTTGTTCGTATCGTTAGATCTCTATTTCCCAGTATAGTCTTATAATTTTTTCTTTCATGAATTTAACTCATGTTATTTGTGTTAGAAAAGTTAAATTCATATACAACATTCTATTTAGTAGTATGCTTATGTTCATTTGTTCCATAGCTTAGCATCTTAGAACTGGATAGAACTTAAAAATCAGCTAGTCTAATCCCTTCATTTCACAGATAATGAAACTAAGGCGGGGGGGGGGGGGTGTTAAAGTGAGTAAGCCTGGTAAGAAGGGCCCTGCATGTGTAAGGAGCAACAAAACAGGTTCCAGAAACTTAATGTGTGTCTCTGAGCCTAAGAACAGAGTGGGGACTTAGCTCTAACCTTTATTATTGTTGCTATTTATTCATTTCAATTGTGACCTATTGGAGGGGAGGGGGGGAAGGTGTCCAAGATACTGGAGTGGTTTGCTATTTCCTTCTCCAGCTCATTTTACATATTAGTAAATTGAAGCAAGCAGGATTAAGGCATTTGCCCAGAATCACATGAGTGTCTTAAGGCTGGATTTGAGCACAGGTCTTCTTTACTACAACCCTAACATTCTCTCCACTGTCCCCACTTATAAGGCTGCAGAGGAATAAAGCAGAACAGGCAATCCAGATGAAGGGGGAGCTAACAGGTCAACTCTGAACCTGCAGAACCTCCCAGGGTCTTACAGTGACCGAGTTCTCTAAGTAGCCATAAAAACTCAACCAATAGACTAAAACTGTTTTGGGAACTTCCAGAATGTAGAACAGGAAAGAAGACAGTGAACAAACCTCTCCCCAGGTCACAGCATATTAGAAGCATTGAAAACTTGTAGAAACCCATACTGAGCTATGAAAGCGACCTAAGAACATAAAAAGACAGAAACTCAGACCAGACATTTTCCTCCTCTCCTACAAGTGAGTAGAGACCGATGCACCATAAAGTCCAAAGTTGAAAAATAGAATGGAAGAATGAACAAAGAAGAACCAACCTGGTGCACGAATGCTCAAGACATAAAGCATAGAAGACAATGGCATTAAAACATCTACAATGTTTTACACATGCCAAACAAGAATTCTTAGATTTTTTTTTAAAGAGCAAAAAACAAAAATGATTTAAAAATCAGAGATGTAAAGGAAAATTTGAGAAAAGAAATGAAAACTCAGTAGCTTCCTCAGGTAAGAAGGTTAAAAGTTCTCTGACCTTGCTGCTTGTATCTTCTATCTCCTGCTGAATGTAGTATGTCCCCTAAGGAAGTGTCAAGAATGAGGCCAAGAGTTCCATCACTCCCAAAGGACTTCTCCTATGCAAGAAGTTTGATACTTCCTGCTACCAACTCCTTGACAGCCTCTTCAGATAAGAAATTGAGCCAAAAGTTCCTCTGAAGGCATTTTGTTCCATCTCTTACTGGGTACACTGATTATCTTGAGGAAAGGCAATAAGGGTCTAGGCATTATCCATCTGACATAAAGCAATTATTTCAGTATTAACCAGCATAAAACAACTTCTCTACTTCCTACTGCCAGCCCAGTCTTTTACAGGGAGCCTTCCCCAACACTACTTAATTCTAATGCCTTCCCTCTATTTATTATTTCCTATTTATCTTGTGTATAGCTTGCTTCGTAAATATGTATTTGCCTGTGGTCTCCCTATTAATAAGCTCCTTGAGAACAGGGACTATCTTTTGTCCCTTTTTGTAACCCAAGTGCATAGCATTAATTTAAGTGCTTAATTAAGCTTTATTGATTGAAATATGCAAGAAAATTATGGAAAAGAAAATTAACAACTTGGTTAAAGAGTTACAAAACAATACTGAAGAAAATATATTCTTGAATTATGGCATTAACCCAATCCTAATGACTATATTTCAAATCTAAAAGAAAAGAATGAAATGACCATTATAAAGATATCTCTTCTCCAGAGGAATTATTTAGACAGAAACATTCTCTAAAAATTGAATTGGCAAGTTAATCTCCTACTTGCTTTAATTGAAAATTTTTGAGAAAATATATCTACTTTTTCCAATAAGCAAGCAATAATTATACTAATAAATCACACTATATAATACTTTAAGGATTGTACTTTCACAAAGCCCTGCTCTGATGCCGCAACGTGGCACAGAGGTACCCTTGGATCCTTGAAGTTTCTAGTAGAGCATAATAAACTTTGTAGATTCCCTCATTAGGAAGAATGACTTCGAGTAAGTACAATGCCAGAATTATGCCTGTTTTCTGAGAAGCAGCCAAACTAACTATAGAGAAGCTTATCACCACTAAAATAGCTAATTTAGTGATGAATTATTTGTCTCTGGTAATTCATGAAAACAAAAACAACAAAAAAATGGCACCTACTCTTTTGCATACCCCTTTTGCATCTATAATGACAGAAGTGAGATAACTGGAAAGTACAGTACAAACTTAGTAGTTTATCACTGTTTTTAATACTGCTTCTAAAATTAATTTAACTGTTGATACTATAAATGTGAAATTCTTGTCCAATGCAGGATTTTGGACATACTATTAAAGGAACTTAATTCTATTAGTTTTAATAGCTTCACTGCATATGAAACCAGAAGGCACAATGATGTTACCCCTATATGGAAGAATGGACACAAGTTCTCTTTGGAAAATCAAAGAAAAGAGTCATTGATCAGTTTTATCATGGATCTTAGGACAAGAAACATCATTTCATGGGACATTTCATCACCTCTTCAAGATCATCTTGAAAATAATTGTAACTTACATGTCAAAATCTTTTGTAAAGAATAAAGATCAGGAGAACTAGGTAGATCAATGGATTGAGAGCCAAGCCTAGAAACAGGAGGTCCTGGTTCAAATCTGGCCTCAGACACTTCCTAGATCTGTGACCCTGGGCAAGTCACTTAATCTCCATTGCCTAGCCTTAACACTCCTATTGATTCTAAAACAGAAGGTAAGGGTTTTTAAAAAAAGAATGAAGACGAAAAATTCTTTAAAGCATTTGACAAACCTCTAAATTAAATTAAAAAATGTTTTAATATCTCATGACTTTAACACAAAAATGGGCACATGGGAGATCAGTAAAAAATATTTTGGGGAAAATATGGTTCAGAAGTAAGAAAGAAAGATGTCAAAGTTTTATAGACATAGAAGCCTCAAATCATCTGAGAAATTACTTTTTTTTTTTCAGAAAGAAAATTGGTAGTATTAGAAATAGTGAGCATCAAATAACATAATAAAACTGAAATTGATTCTGTTATGACAAAAACTGCTTAAGTTATTTCTGAATTATTTCCAAATAAACTGGCTATATAATCCATACCATTAATTTATTAAAGCAAAGATAAAAATCCACATCAAACTATAAGAAAAATAAAAATGCACAGATTTGGTATATAATTGAGGTAACTCAAACCTGAGGGCTATTTCAACACATTTTGAAGCTGACAGTTTTAAAATGCTAAGAGAGCAAACATTGATGTAGACTAAGGAAATTTAGGTCATATAAATTTATTGCCACAAGGAGAAGATCAAAAGAGCCTAGAAAACTGTCTCGGGCAAAAATCACGTGAACACTTTGCTTAGTGTGGAGAAATGATAGCCAAGAACTTAAACTGAGCTCACAGCATAAACTCATTTGTAATATTTTATGCTAGGAGATAGGGCATGATTGTCATTTTGTGATCAGTGGCACCTCATAAAACTCCAGAAAGCCCCAAAAGGAAAAAACAAATTTTATAATTTTTGGTAAGAGATCCACCTAATCAAAATCATCTACGAGAAATATAAGGTTAAAAAATGGAAGAAGAATGAGAATAGAACAAAAAAAAAAGAAAAGAGAAAAAGGTTTTATTCACCATCTTCCCATATCAATGATAATGGAGCTGCCACATTTTAATTGTAGTTCAATACTCTAATAAGACAGAAGTAGCAGTGAAGAAAATAATATATACCAAAGGTTTGGGAGTTGACAAAGCACCTTAAGAGGAGGTCACCGAAAGTATGAGAAAAAACCTCATTGTTAGATAAAAATAGATTTAGAAGAATATTTATAATTCCTGATCTCTACGCCTACTTTTCCATCTTTACAAAATTTTTCATGAGATTTATTTATACTTGCATCTAGGGCATCCTTAATGAAGGTATAAAAGGGAATAGGCAGTTTTTCTTACACGTGTTTTTTATATAGTCAATTTCCTAAAGGGTACAGAGAATACAAGATCCCACTCTGCTTATTGTTTGGTTTTTTTTGTTATTTGTTTTTATATTTCAACCAGTTGTTTTTCTGCTTCTCTTTTTTTAATGAGGAAGCTAAAGACCAAAAAAATGAGATGATAGTTTATTCCCTATTAGCTTAATAGTTTCCTCCCCCAATTCAGTTCCACAGATATTTCTTGAGTATGTCATAGTTTTATAAACGGTATTTTTATACATTTTCAATTATTATCTTTCCAACACCAAAATTTCTAGATTTTGCATTGTTTCTTATGAATATATTTTCCTTTGTACATGATATTGTTGTATACTTTAAAGTTCTTATATTTTGTCAATTTTTAATCACCTACTGGAATTTTAGCTTTTTTTTGGTACAACAAGAATAATTCGAGTGAAGCTTTTTTAAAGGCCAGAATTCAATTTTAAAATCTCCTGTTGGCTTGAGCGCTGACTACTATGGTCATTTTTAACTAATCTGATTTTTCAACAGGAATAATTTTTATTATAATATAATATTGTAACACCAGCATTTTAAAAAGAAATAGGTACTTTTCCATGTTCTCAGGTATATAACACCATTTATAATTTGTCTGAATATAATATAGGTAATCCTTAAACATAGACCAAACTCTTAAAATTAAAATTCTTTGAAAGGAAAAAAGAGTATATAGGCTGAAAAGTAATGTTAATTATTGGTCTTGTTCTAATATTTGTACAAGTCAGATGTAGGGAAAAGGTACAATCCATATTCAGTTCAATCAGTTGTATCTTAAATCTAATTTTATTATTTTCTTCCTTGAAGATTTTGAAGTATATTTGAAACACTTTTACAAGGAAAACTGATTTAGGAAGTTTCAGAATCAAATAATTAATTAAAGAAAGAAATTGTGCAAAACTGCATGCTAAAATAAAATCATTGAATTTCATTTTGGAGGTAATTATGTCCTTTTTATTTTATTTGTTAATTTTATAAAATGCAACTTTTATTGTTTTGTAGGCAGTCGACTGGTGGAGTCTAGGTGTTCTTATGTATGAGTTATTAACTGGAGCATCTCCATTTACTGTTGATGGAGAGAAAAATTCCCAAGCTGAAATATCTAGGTAAGTTATAATAAAATTAACGTTTTTTTCCCCACTCAAACCTGATTAAAATGGCATAGGAAGCAGATTAAAGCATAAATCTTTTTTTTTTTTTAAACCCTTGTACTTCGGTGTATTGTCTCATAGGTGGAAGATTGGTAAGGGTGGGCAATGGGGGTCAAGTGACTTGCCCAGGGTCACACAGCTGGGAAGTGGCTGAGGCCGGGTTTGAACCTAGGACCTCCTGTCTCTAGGCCTGACTCTCACTCCACTGAGTTACCCAGCTGCCCCTAAAGCATAAATCTTATTTCAAGTTTGTTGGAAAAGCTTATTTGGAGAATTCACATGTATTTAGCATCATTATGTTCAGAAAGAAGTCTGTTAGTAATTTTGATATACAGAGACACTAGTAAAAGTTTCAAATTGATTAATAAAGAATGAACAGAAATAACTAAAATTCAAAGAGTTTAAATTTCATATAAAATTTTCATGGTTGTTTTCTCATTACTAAATTATTACTTACTATGCTAAGACAGATTTTAAAGTTCTTCAATAGAGGAGGTGAATAACTTGAAAACTACAAAATTGCCAATATATTTTTATAAAGCAATCTTGCAACTAGAATTGTACAACCCAGAATGACAAACTGACATTAACTTAAAACCTTTACATAGAATCAGTGTTTTGTTTTTTTAAATATAAGTATTGCAATGAGATAATGTTACCCATCAACTTTGTTCAGTTTTCCCTCATTATATGTTGTTTACATTCAGATATTGTGTTAATACAGTGAAAGATGTAACTTGGTTGAATACATATATACACATACATATTTAATATATTTAATCCTTAATATATTATATATATATATATATACATATATATACTGTATATAAG
>NC_058131.1:504620257-504630429 GCF_016433145.1 Gracilinanus agilis | reverse complement strand
TTTTTTTTTAAACCCTTGTACTTCGGTGTATTGTCTCATAGGTGGAAGATTGGTAAGGGTGGGCAATGGGGGTCAAGTGACTTGCCCAGGGTCACACAGCTGGGAAGTGACTGAGGCCGGGTTTGAACCTAGGACCTCCTGTCTCTAGGCCTGACTCTCACTCCACTGAGTTACCCAGCTGCCCCTAAAGCATAAATCTTATTTCAAGTTTGTTGGAAAAGCTTATTTGGAGAATTCACATGTATTTAGCATCATTATGTTCAGAAAGAAGTCTGTTAGTAATTTTGATATACAGAGACACTAGTAAAAGTTTCAAATTGATTAATAAAGAATGAACAGAAATAACTAAAATTCAAAGAGTTTAAATTTCATATAAAATTTTCATGGTTGTTTTCTCATTACTAAATTATTACTTACTATGCTAAGACAGATTTTAAAGTTCTTCAATAGAGGAGGTGAATAACCTGAAAACTACAAAATTGCCAATATATTTTTATAAAGCAATCTTGCAACTAGAATTGTACAACCCAGAATGACAAACTGACATTAACTTAAAACCTTTACATAGAATCAGTGTTTTGTTTTTTTAAATATAAGTATTGCAATGAGATAATGTTACCCATCAACTTTGTTCAGTTTTCCCTCATTATATGTTGTTTACATTCAGATATTGTGTTAATACAGTGAAAGATGTAACTTGGTTGAATACATATATACACATACATATTTAATATATTTAATCCTTAATATATTATATATATATATATATATATACATATATATACTGTATATAAGTAAATTAAGGGTCTTATTTTTCTATTCATAGGCCCAATTTGAAATCTTAGGGAATTGTAGAGAATTTTATAGCATGTGGAAAATATTTTTATGGCCAAATATATTTAATATTCAGATAATTGTTCTTGTTTTACCTTGGGGGGGGGGAAGATCTAGAATTTCTAAAAATGGTATAATTTAGAGGAAAGTTCTCCATATGAGGCCAGTGAAGTTGTACTAAGGAACCAGTCATAGTCTTACATAGTAGATCATAGGCCTGATATTACGAATACATTCAAGACTAATACAGTGATCGTGCTCACCCCACTAGGGGCCTGACCACCCAGTCCACGCTCAGTGAATTTCTATTATTCCACTATCAATGAATGGCTGGCTGAATTAAAACCTCTTGTTTTTTACTCTATTTTTTTGTTTCTCCTGAAACCAGAAGTGGTTCACATATATCTTTTTTAGCAGCCCGAAGATAGTGAGGTTTGAAAGAAACTGCACTTTTGTAAAGGAGTTCCTTTTTTGTAAAGGATTGTAGATTTAAAAAAATTTTTTTTAATTTTTAATTAAAATTTTAAAAATATTTTTAAATTGTAGATATGACCTTTTTTAATATACTTCATATACTGCTAGGAATCACAAGTCTTTCAGTCTTAATTATAAAATTAGCACTAACTCATTAAATTATTAAATTACTGTTTTAAATGGAAGCTTTCTCATTTTAGAAAAGGGTAGAGCCATTTTATGTTCATTAAACTATGTTAGAAAACAAGATAAAGATTTACTTAATTTAACATGTTTTTAAATTGTTGAAACATAGCATGAAGTTTCTTTCAAGATTATTTTTATACCATATTACCTTAACACAATTCCAAATGTTTTTAATTGGTAAGATTTTTATAATTGAATGTTCTTCTTTATTACTTTTGTAGTGGCATAATTTGTAAAATTAATAAACTTTTAAAGAAACCCAAATTTTTGTTTGTAATTTAGTAGATATATATGCATTGTTAATATAAAATATATAAATATTTGCATTATTTATAAAACAATATTGATAATGACAGAACCCAGATTAATTTCATCATTATATTAAATCTTTGAGGATTTGGATTTTTTATCTTTGAACTAATTTATAATTCCAATGGTATAGAAAGATTCTGATGAGAAAATTTGACATAACAATACTAATTAACAACTATTTTGGAACTTCTAGTCTTGAAGAGCTGTCTGGAACATGAAAGGTTGAGATTTGCTCAGGATTACTTAGGCAATATGTGTCAGAGATGAGGCTTGAATATGTATCTTCCTGACTTTGAGGCCAGCTTTCTATTATGCCATACTCCCTCTAATTAAATGTATTGATCTTCAAAAGTATTATAATATAAATATTAGAAGAGAAAGAGAAATAAAGTGAAAGTTGAGTTTTACATAAGAATAAATCAAGGCATTATACATAGGACAGAGTTTTGCTGATTCATATAGTGGCCCATACATTTTATCATAGTTTTAATCTATTAAAATCCTGTTTTCTGCACAGGTATTTCTTAGCTTTATATTTTAAAATTCAAAACAATGTTTTCAATTTTCTCTTACATCCACTTGGATGGATATTGAGGGAAGTATAAAGTTTAAATAAGACATGGTCACTACCCACAAGAAGCTTGAGATCATGGAGTTATTGATTGACAGGACTTATTATAGACATTGGGCATAATATGACCAAAGAGGCATGTAAAGATGGTATTATCTCTCCCCTATTTATTCTTTAGACTTTAGCCACCAGGAATGTATACACCCCACCCCACTTAAGAATCAAATGGCCGGGAAGGGGGGTAGGGGGGAGGTCTATGACCCACGTTTGCTAGCAAGTGACAAATCAAAAACAACTGACTGCCCCTGGGCAGTCTGAAGCAAGATTAAAGCTGCCATTTGTCCAAGTTTAACTGGAAGGTAATGCAAAGAACTTATCTTTTAAATATGATGGTAACTTCCTTTGAGGGAGATTCTGCCCTTTGAACTTGGCCTTGGAGGAGCTCGGGTTTGAGACCTCAGACTGCTTCCTTTTAGATTGTCACATGGGTGAGTGAAAGACTGACTCCCTTTCCTTGGCTTTTCTGGAGGCACTATCCTCCAAAGAGGCCTCTTGTCTTGGAAGAGGCCTTGTGGCTAGAAACCTTGTTTAATTAACTTCTGTGCCGCCTCTTTGCTGGGGCATCTGAAGCCCTGTCTGGTTCGGACCTTGGGACTATGCTGGAGTAATTATCTCTCCCTCTCATTTCCCTTGCTTTCACTCTTTCCTATTTGTAAATAAATTATCATAAAAGTCATTCTGACTTGAGTCTTTCATTTGGAATTAAATACTTAATTCCTGGTGATCAAACTCTTGAATATTCAGTCCAACCATAATTTTTATCCTTTACAGGAATAAATAAAAAAGAGATGGAGTGTATCTAGTTTGGCTAGATATGCAAGGACCTCACTTGGTCTATTCAATCTCTGCACATTTATTCACCTAAAATCAGCAAAGAATAAATATGAGACAAAAGAAGTACACATGGTAACCAGCTGGAAAATAGGGGCCAATGTCCATCACTGACCCAAATACCATAAACATTTCTTCGTCCTCATTTAAAAGCTTCTAGGAAAGGGAGTGAGAGATTGTCTACCTAAAGGTTTTATATGCACATTTATTTTCAGTTCATTAGCCAATTAAAAGACATCATCAGACAACAAGAATATAGAAAACAAGAGAATACTGGCATCTTAGCTGAAGTGAGGGAAAAAAGGGCCTTATATTACATATCCATGGAAGCAGTCTCACCAAGCCTCCAAATGATTCAGAGCCACGCAGGTCTTTTTCTTCTTATGCATTCTGTAAGGACTAGGCTTTTGCCATTTATACTTAAGGAAGTATATGAATTAAAGAATAAGAGTTTGAAAGGACACAAAAAGGAATGGACAAGCAAGATTGGAGTAGGATTGCGGTGAATGAAGATGAAAGAATGCCACAGTTTCCTCATATCTATAAAATGACCTAGGAAAGGAAATGATAACATGCTCTAATATCTTTGCTAAGAATACCCTAAGTAGGGTTACAAAGAGTCAAAATATGGGTAAAATAACTGAAGAACAAATTTACTTTTAAATATTTTTTATATCTTTATATAAATTTCATTTCCAAATTTATCCCTCTTTCCTGCTCTACCAATTTAACAAAGAATAAAAAAAGAAAGGAAGAAAAAGCAGTTTATCAAAGCCAATCAACACAACAATTGAGTCTGTGGCATATACAATGTTACATATACCCATAGAGGTCCATCTCTAAAAGATAGGAGATAGATTTTTCTTACCTTTTCTTCTGAGTTATTTGATCATTATAATATTCAGTTTCAGTTTCATTATGTTTGTTTTAAATTACATTATTATAGTCATTGAATATATTTCCAAGTTATATATATTTCACTTTTCATCAGTTTAGGTTTTCCCACACTATTCTGAATTCTTCATATTGCATGTTCTTTGTTCTAACCTGAGATTTCATTGCTGAAGGGAATTCCCACTGAAGAAATTCCCCCTTCCAATACAAACTGGCACTTTCTCTACAATTTATAATCTTTTGAGACTTGCCATTGTTTCTTTCTTTTTTTTTTAACTCTTACTTTCTGTCTTACTAACTCTAAGACAGAAGGGAAACAGCTAGGCAAACAGGGTTAAGTGACTTGCCCAGAGTTAGGGCAGTTAGGAAGTGTCTGAGGGCAGCTCCTTCTTGTTTGTACCATAATTTGTTTAAGTAGTCCTAATTTTATGGATCTCTATTTTATTTCCATTTTCTTACTATCACAAAAAGTACTGTTATTTCAATCAATTAAGCACTTCCGTGCCAGACGTCATATTCAGCCCTGAGGATTTAATTACAAATAAGGAAGTAATACTTATTCACCATGAGCTTACATTCTAGTTTACTAATTTTCTCTCTAATTCCAATTCTTACTGTTAAAAAAATGTGATTTTAAGATATAGAGCAGGGCCAGCTACCTATTAATTTTTTCACTTTGATCTCATTATTGTCAAGATGATTTTTTTTTGCTAATAATTATTTGAAAAGCAATTAAGACTTTACAAGTGATTTTCAACTAACAAAACATTTTAAAGTACTCTTTTGATATTTTGATATTCTACCCTTCCTTAGCATTCATGAAATTGTACCCTGATAGTTCTTCTGCCTGTCTTACTGCTCCTGGATCTTTGTAACCCCTGCTTCCTAAAGATAGAAGTCCCTAAAGTCCAAGTCCTGGACCCTCTTTCACTTGTATTTTTTCCCTTGGTGTTCTCAGCTTTCATGATTTCAGTTGTAATATCTATACTGATATCTCCCAAATCTATACGTCTAGCCAATCTTTCTAATTCTAATCATCCAACTGTTCTACTGTTCCATTCCACATGAATATTCCAACAACATCTCAAACTCATGCACAAAAGAGAATGAATTATCCTCCCTCTCAAGCATGATCCTTCTTCAAATATGCTTATTTCTTTTGAGGGTATTACTATCTTTCCTGTCACTCAGGTTCATCAGAATCATTCCTGATTCTTCACACACCTGCCTTCATATCTAATTAGTTGCCAAGCCAGGTCTATTTTAACCTCAACAAGATCTCCTCCACTTCACACAGTACCACTCAACTGAACTATTATATCAGCCTCCTATTTCAGTGATTGGCAAACTACTGCCAGTGGGCCAGATGCAGCCCCCTGAAATGTTCTATGGGGCAGTGCAACATTGTTCTTAATCTGATGAATACAATGAGCAGAATGCAATACAATGAAACTTTGAAAAAGTTGCCTTAGAAACAGACTGACAGATGAGCATTTCCTTTCCTTTGGTCCCCTCTTTAAAAAGTTTGCCCATCACTGTCCTATTTGATCTGCCTATTTCCAGTCTCTCCTCTTTGAAATTTATCCTCACACAGCTGCCAAATTAATCTTGAAGCACAATCTGACCATGTCATTGCCCTACTCAAAAGCTTTCAGGGGCTCCCCATTGCTGCCAGAACAAAATATTGCCTCTTCATCCTGGCATTTAAAACTACCCACAATATGATTTCAATCTAAGCATATGGTTTATCACTTGTTTATTTGAGTATACATTTTAGGGCTTTGGTTTTATAAGATTATTCACTTACAAAGAATAAAATGGAAACATGTTTTACGTGACAATAAATCCCAGGTTAAATTACCTATCAGCTCTGGGAAGGGAGACAATATGGATTATATAACTTTGGAAAACTTATGTGGAATTTTGTTATTAAAATAAAAAAACTAAAACAAAAAATGTTTCCAATCTGCCTTCATAATATAGCATATTACAACCTTTCATACATTTTATATTCCATCCAAGCTGAACTACTAGCCGTTCCTTAACTTGACACCTCCAGATTCCCCTTCTTTGCATTTACACAAGGCTGGAATACATTACATCCACAACTGCCTTTATCTTCATTCAAAGCTTCTCAGTGGCTATTTATTTATTAAGTAAACTCTAGGAGACAGTTGCTAGCACTAGACCTTGTCATCAAGTTGGAAGGAATGTAGACTTACTCTTGATCCCCTCTCCTTGCCCAGGTTGTACTCATCTGTAGACCCCAGCCCATGGTTGTGGTTGGAGCTGAATCAACATCCCCCATCCAGGGTCAGTTGGTTTTCTATGTCAAATACCAGTCAATCAATAAGTATCTGTTAAATGACTATTATGTGTTGGAGAATAGAGATAAAAATACAAATATTTGAATAGACTAATCACAATGATCTTACATTCTAATGATGAACTAAGTACAAATAAAAATATAAGCAGCATAAATATAAAATTGTGTTAAAATTAAAATTAATATACAATAACTATTATATTTTATAAAGTTTTTTACTAATAACTAAAATAGAAAACTAGAGTAAAAAGGCAGCTAACCAAGTGGTCGCGGGAAAAGAGAGAGAGAGAAGTGGAGTTACAGCCAACTATATACAAAACGTGACCACACAAGGTGATGGAAAGATTAAAAAGAATTTTGGGAAATACTAAAGGAATTCTGGGGACCATAGTTCAAAGGTACAAAATTTTCCACTTATACATTCCCCACTGTGGTCCTTTTGGGAGACCAGTCTCCCCAAAGGGATTGTTTTAAACATAACCAATTTACAAATTGCAATAATTTGTGGATAAAAGGAAAAGAGAACAAAACCAATAATTACTAGATTGACAAAAAACCAATTTGGGGACAGTCTCCTTTGGCATAAGTGTATACATTCAAAACAATGCATTCAACCCCCCCGTAGTTCAATTTAGCACATCCCAAAGTTCACTCTGGATCTTCTGGTGCAGCATATGGTCTCTGCAGGCTTCTTCATGGTGCCTTCTCCAAACAGTTCACATTCTAGATTCTGGGAGGTAGTCTCTTTTTCTAAATTAGGCTCAAATTCAAATCAAAGTTCACAACAATAACATAGTCCCCCCCTAAGGAGGATAATAACAAACACAGGGATGCATGGCTGAGTTATGAGGTATATGAATCAAATGGCAAAAGAAATCAAAAACATCAAAAAAAAATCCAAATAAAAGAGAAAAAATAACTTGTGGATGAAATATAAAATATCAAAGTCTTATGTCTAAAAAATCTAAGTAAAGGAAAAATAAACCTATAGCAGGTCCTTGAATCAGGGTCCACTTAAAGTGGTTTATGTAATTATGCACTTACCCAATCAGTAGCCCGGTCTACAGAAAGTTCGCCACACTATGAAAGACAAAAAAGGGACTAGATTTTAGCAGCAAATGGGAAATAGCATTTCCTGATTTTACCTTTTCTCTCAGGAATACTGGAGCCAGGAAGATAGCCAAAGTGAGGTGCTTGGGATAATATGACTCAGGGAAGTCCTGCATTTAACACATGTTAAATAGCTGCAACCTCGAGTCTCACACATGATCAAGTCCTCTTGTCTTGGCTCAAAATTTCATCAATCCCATTAGGATTGGTTGGTCTCTTTGACATTGTGCTCAACTGGCACTATGCAGGTTATCTCTGTGCTTCTTTGGCACTGTATAGTGGCTCTTTTTGTATTTCCTTCTTCTGGAATCAGACAGAATCATTAAGCAAAGTCCCATATTTTTTTTAAACAATCAATGGCATTATTTCTATAGTCTAAAGGTGGTGTTGTTGTTTTTTTTTGCAGTGGGGCGGGACATGCATTGACATTAGGGTTAATGGACATTTTTTAAATTACCCTAGTGCAAAATAAAAAAAAAACCCTTTTAATCCTGGTAACATGTGCTTCGAGTTCAAAAAAGGAGAGAAAAAAGTAAAACTCAAATATTATATTTCAAGTACAAGGAAAAAATTATAAAAATGTTTTAAAATATATAGCTTACAATCAGTGACACACTGTGTCAGCCAAGGAAAGGTAGAATAACAAAGGTTTCTCACCCAAAAATGAGATCTATTTCCTTTTTAACTAGGCCATGAACTACTGTGTGAGTGCATATGATTTTCACAAAGTAACAGTTTTATAAAACAGTAATATAGTAGATAATGCACATTCAAAGAAAATACCAAAATTCCCAAAATTCACAATAGCCAAGTTAATGACAATAGCAAACAAAACCACTATCATATAGGAGTCACATGAGTTTCTATATAGCCACTTGCTGTGTAACATTTTTAAAAACCTATGAACCGATGGATATTTGTCACAGATTCTACAGATGTAGCAAATCTTTCAACCTTGGCAAAGATATTTTTAACAAAGTCTATTACTGCCATTATTCCAAAATTTGGCAGAAGAGCCTAGGAAAAACACAAACCTCTGAACTGCTGATGAAAGCCTTTTGAGTCTAAAACATCACCAAGAATCTAGATTGTTCTGATGGAAGTAGATTAAACTGGAGTTAAAATATCATGCAGGAACTACTTTTGGCTTCATGCTTTATATAAAACTTTTCTTGCAGGAACTTCTATTTTGTTCTCTACCTTTAATTCAACATTCTTTATTATATATTATATATAATAATTGTTATTATATTAACATAATATATTATATCTATTTATTATATATATATTCCAGAAGCTACTAGATATCTAAAAATCATTTCTGAGGACCCCTTAAAAGCAATTTAAATTCTTAAGTCATTAAATTCTCCAAAGGTTGCATACAATTGTAACCAATTTTGATGGAGTCCATCCATCATCATCTATGTGACAATTAACAAAGGCAAAATGGAAGAAAAGGCTATATAAACAACATGTGACCTTGACGGATCAGGTGACAAATGCAGCATACATAAGGAGTTATGGGCTTTGCCACTTAAAAAGGTTTATGCAAGGTGTTCATGGGCTTGTACAATGATATTTTGTTCAGTACAATTATAAGGGAAAGGTAAGAATAAAGACAATATAACAGAATATATCTAATAGGCAAAAACAGAATAGCTTAAAATGATTCAGTATAACAGAAAGATATTGATTAGATTAACATATATGAACTTAAAAAAATTAAATCTTAAAACAAACAATCAGCAAATAAAATAAGCATGACAGGGACATAGTTATTGATGCCAAAAGTCCTTTTCTCCAATTCCAATAGATTTCTTCACTATTTGGAGGGGAAGCAAAACTCAAAAGGTTAACATCAATAAACTTCCAGATCTCATTAAAGGTTCCTTCCCCTCCCCAGTATTTTCATCCATTTGCATTTCTTTTGTCACCCCTCTGGAGTTCCTCATACATGCACTGGGCATAGTGTAGACAAATCCCATAATGGTTATGTGACAGAAGCTGGAGAGGAGGTATAGGAAGATGAATCTCCCCTTTGAATCTTAAGATTAGTCAAACTAGGTGCAAGGACCAGCGTACCCAGGAACAGTAGTAAGAAAAGACACTCTAAAACTTTGAGCTGCTGGTGCTGGATAAAGCTCCATGGAAATGAAAGCTGTTTGCGCATTATTCCTCCAAAAAAAAAAAAAGCTGAATTTCATTTATTTATTTGTTTGTTTGTTTGTTTTAAAACCCTTAACTTCTGTGCATTGGCTCCTAGGTGGAAGAGTGGTAAGGGTGGGCAATGGGGGGGTCAAGTGACTTGCCCAGGGTCACACAGCTGGGAAGTGTCTAGAGACCCGGTTCTCAATCCACTGATCTACCCAGCTGCCCCGTGAATTTTATTTACTGAGTAAACAAAAAGGTAAAAACTTTGAGGGAGAACAATAGAATATCTGCATATGAAGGACTGGCTACCCCAGGTATTTTGGTATTTCAGGAGAGAAAAAAAAATCTCAAATCCACTGATTAGGGCTAAGTGCCCTCAAAAAACAAAAACAAAAACAAAACACAAAAAAAAAAAAAAAAAAA
>NC_058131.1:504533573-504619302 GCF_016433145.1 Gracilinanus agilis | reverse complement strand
TTTTTTTTTGCAGTGGGGCGGGACATGCATTGACATTAGGGTTAATGGACATTTTTTAAATTACCCTAGTGCAAAATAAAAAAAAAACCCTTTTAATCCTGGTAACATGTGCTTCGAGTTCAAAAAAGGAGAGAAAAAAGTAAAACTCAAATATTATATTTCAAGTACAAGGAAAAAATTATAAAAATGTTTTAAAATATATAGCTTACAATCAGTGACACACTGTGTCAGCCAAGGAAAGGTAGAATAACAAAGGTTTCTCACCCAAAAATGAGATCTATTTCCTTTTTAACTAGGCCATGAACTACTGTGTGAGTGCATATGATTTTCACAAAGTAACAGTTTTATAAAACAGTAATATAGTAGATAATGCACATTCAAAGAAAATACCAAAATTCCCAAAATTCACAATAGCCAAGTTAATGACAATAGCAAACAAAACCACTATCATATAGGAGTCACATGAGTTTCTATATAGCCACTTGCTGTGTAACATTTTTAAAAACCTATGAACCGATGGATATTTGTCACAGATTCTACAGATGTAGCAAATCTTTCAACCTTGGCAAAGATATTTTTAACAAAGTCTATTACTGCCATTATTCCAAAATTTGGCAGAAGAGCCTAGGAAAAACACAAACCTCTGAACTGCTGATGAAAGCCTTTTGAGTCTAAAACATCACCAAGAATCTAGATTGTTCTGATGGAAGTAGATTAAACTGGAGTTAAAATATCATGCAGGAACTACTTTTGGCTTCATGCTTTATATAAAACTTTTCTTGCAGGAACTTCTATTTTATTCTCTACCTTTAATTCAACATTCTTTATTATATATATATGTGTGTATATATATATATATACATATATATATGTCATTAAGCTAAAAATCATTTCTGAAGACCCCTTAAAATCAATTGAGATATTTAGCTCATTAAATTCTTCAAAGGTTGTATACAATTGTAACCAGTTTTGATGGCATCCATCCATCATCATCATCTATGTGACAATTAACAAAGGCAAAATGAAAAAAAAGCTGTATAAGCAATATATGATTTTGATGGAGCAAGTGACAAACTCAGCATACATAAGGGCTTATGGTTTTGCCACTTAAAAAAGGTTTGTTCAAGATGACTATGGACTTGTACAATGACATTTTGTTCAGTACAGTCATAGGGGAAAGGTACAAATAAAAATAATGGAACAATATATCTAATAGGCAAAACGCAGTAGCTTAAAATGATTCAGTGTAACAGAATAGTATTGATTAGATTAATATGTGAACTTAAAAGCAAAATTAAATTTTAAAACAGTCAGCAAATACAATAAGCATGACAGGATATATAGGCAGTGAATTCAAATGTCCTTTTTTCCAATTCCAATAGACTTCTTCACTATCATGAAGGGGAAACAAAACTCAAAAAGTTAACATGAATAAACCTCTAGATCTCTTTAAGATTCCTTCCCCTCCCCAGTTTTTATCATCCATTTGCACTTCTTTGGTCACAGCTCTGGAATTATTTTTACACACACTGGGCATAGTGTGGACAACCCCAATATGGGATGATTTGCAGAGGTTGGGCAAAAATGACAAAAGAGTGTAAGATGAACCTCCTATCTGAATCTGAAGATTAGTCAAGCTATCAAATGCAAGGTATCCAATCAGTAGAAAAACCCCAATGAACAGAAGTAAGAAAAGACATCCTAAAGCTGTAAGCTGCATGAGCTCAATAAGGGTCTCTGGAAACAGAAGCTGTTGGAGAGGGGCAGGAGCATGTTTGCAATCTCTGCTTCCTGTCAATAGGTGGTGCTACCCTAGTATGCACTGCCTAGGAGTAAAAAACCTCACAAGGAATGTTTGGGAGAAAAGTTCTGACCCTTCCCACACAGGGGTAAAAACAATGGCCCCATGATAATAAGTGAGTCCCTGGTCGGCTTAAAAATCACCTTGGTAAGCCTCAGCAAGCAAGGGAAAGGGGGATGTATACTTCACCAGCTTCTTAAGAACTCCCAGCTTGTGTGTTGAAAAGACAGGTCTTGTTGCAGGCAAGTGGAGGCTGTAGGCTGGGTGGCAGCGGCAGTAGCTCAAGGCAGCAGGAGCAGCAGGAAGAGTGGCAGCAGGAGGAAAAGCAGCTTGCAAAATTTATCTACACTATCTTAAAAAATGTTTGAAAATTCTCTCCCTTCATGGTAGGCCAAATTGTTAAGATTAAAATTAATATATGATAACTAAGTATTATATTTTATGAAGTTTATTAATAATAACTAAAGTTAGAGTAAAAAGACAGCTAACCAAGGCACAGTCCAGTCATGGGAAAAGAGAAGAGAAAGAGGGGCAAAGTTACAGCCAACTATATACAAAACATGACCACACCAACATGGTAGAGAAATGAAAAGGAATTTTGGAAAATACTAAAGGAATTCTGGGGAATGTAGTTCAAAGAGACAAAATTTTCCACTTCTATAGTTGATACATGCAAATATATACAAAGGAGTTAAATACAAATGAGAATGCACTAGTACTTGGAGGAATAGTGAATATGGAGTTTGCCTCAGGAAAAGGCTTCAAGTAAAATATGGTGCCTATGCTGCATCTTAAAAGTAGAGGGCACACCATGTGTGAAGAATTTTTTTTTAAGTCCCATTTATATGGAAGAAATGTAATGTCCAATGAGGCTAGATCAGATTGTTATAGAGCTATACAAGTTAAAAAAGGAGTTTTGTTTGATGCTAAAGACAATTGGAAGGCCTTGGAATTGGTTGAATATGAAGATCAGATTTGAGTTTAAAGAAAATTATTTTGGCAGCAGTATGGAGAACAGATTAAAGTGAGAGAGATTTGAGGCAGAGAAACCAGTTAGGAGCCTGTTGAAGAATCTTGGTAAGAGATAATAAAAGTCACACAGCTGCCCCTTGCTTCTGTTCTGCTTCTTCCCTGGCCAAGACATCCCTTACCAGAAACAAAACCCAGCTCCAGGGTCCCATCTATTCAGCAGCAAGCTGGCTCATGTTTCTGTTCCTTGCAAGTTATATAGCTTGAGGTCAGTTGCAAGATCCCTTACCACTCTGTTCCGTGTCCTGGTGCACAGCACTGGAGACCTCAGTCCTGACTCCATGTAGAAGGCTCTACACAAGCCTTCCAGAATGGGCTCCATCCTCTGTGCCCACAGGCCTCTGGCCTTCTCCCTATCATGATGCAGGCTAGAAAATGACTTGCTGTGGTTTCTCCTTGAATTTCTTCATCATTACTTGGTCTGGTGTTCTTCCTTGATCTTACTAGAGCAGTTGTGGAAAAGAATGAAGTTATACTGATTTTTCCTTTTCTACCATCTTTGCTATTTTGAACCATTCAGATTTGGTCTTCATTCTAAAAAATAAATGACTAAAAGTGGAATTCTCTTATTGAAGAGTTATGGCTAATCCTTCAAATTAATAGCACTACCAAAATATCCAGTCAAAATTTATGGCTCCATTGATGTTCCTTTAATAATAACTCTTACTGTTTGCTTGAAGCAAGTAGTGGAGTTTCTTTTCTAAGTGTGCCTACTTAGAAATAGCTAATTGTGGCATTAAAATAGAATAATTATATGATATGATTTAGTTCTTTTACAGCCATTACAAAGTTTTCACCTATTTAAAGGAATTTTTTCACCTAACCAAAGAAAGTAAACAACCTGTTATTTACTTTCTGTGCTAAATTTGTCTTATTTATTATACCTTGGGGTTTTAAATAGTCTCTTCCACTCTCCTTTTAAATGTAAATTCATAGCTTTTATATCATTTTTAACCCTGGCCTGTAATTTCAGCATTTTGGGAACTCTTAGTTTATAGATTCCTTCTACCAATACATGTTATTTTTCTGTGGTTTGCAGTCTTAAAGAGTTGTTTGGTCTTGAAAGATTTAGTGACTTGTCTATTGTCACACAGCTGGTGTTAGAAGTGGGACTGGAAACCAAGTCTATCTGATTCTAAAATAGGTCTTTTTCCTGTTATATCATTCCCTCTTTTATCTTTAAAATTATACAAAATAATGTATTTTATTATATTCATTATCCCTGAATCATATGGAAAAATGTTTTAGGGCCCCCAATGCTATAGAAGAGACAAAGTTACCCCCCTCCCACTCCCCACACACATAACAACTAACATGAGTGTTTCATTTTAAATATGTAGGGGGCGGGGGAAGTCAAACCATACCCATCTTACAAAAAAATCGTTTCACCTGCATGCCACCCTGTAGGAAGCAGTCAGAATCATTCTCATCTCTTTTTACATTTATTTTTAAATATTTTTCCATGTTTACACAATTCATTTTCTTTCCCTTCCCTCTTCCTTCCCCCCCCTCCAAGAGCCAACAAGCAATTCTACTGGGTTATACAAATGTTATCATTTGATACGTATGTCCATATTTTCTTATTCTCATTTTCATTTTTGCCATAGAGAATGACTACAAAATCCTGATGAGGAAATAATGTCCACTGAGGCTGGAAATATGAGTTGATATCAGATTATATAGAGCTGTAAAAATTAAGCAGATGATGTATAATTATTACATGACCAGGGAGTGTGGTAGGTGTAAGCTTTGCCTGTTTTGTAGCATTAAGAGCCATAAAATACATTTTTCTATATGAAAGATCTTAATGATTCCTTCCTACTATCAGAAGAGTTGTATAGGAGAATGATTCTATCACCTTCTCTTTTACTACCTCCTACATTCTCATTAACCCTAATAGATGGTGGCACACAGGTTTAAAAATTTAATGGAATATGGTTGGTGCTTTTTTCTATTTATCTTAAAATTAAACATTAATATTAGTTGTGATGTGTGCTCTGATATTTTTTAATTGGAAAGGATCTTGAACTTGATCAAGTCAACTCTGTACCTTATATTACTATATATTTTAATCCAATAAATGTTTGGCATTAAGGGGTGAATAAATAGTAAAGAAGCAGAAGCAACAAACAAGTGAAAACACCTCTTAATATTTTTAAGTGCAACAGAGAAGAGATGTAACAGTAGCTTGAGAGGATTAGAGCATCAAGGGAAAATTTGGGGGTTTTTCCCTTTGTTTTCTTTTTAGAGAACAGTGAAACAGGAATGCTCTCAGATAGCAGGGATAGATTCAATATAAAGTGAGAGATCAAGGTGAATTTAATTTTTCATCAAAGCTTGATGCATTAATTTTCATTCTTGGATTTTCTTGCATTTAAGAATCCCAGTTCTAGAGACCTCATGTTTAAACATATTTTTAAATAAAATTCTTTATTGTCTAATTCAATTCTAAAGTATCTTGCAACAATGTTTTCTTAAAGAAATATTTATTTAGCCATCTACTATAGATGCAATATTTTAATAGCAAATATCTTTATACAGGAGAATTTTAAAAAGTGAACCTCCATATCCTCAAGAAATGAGTGCTTTAGCTAAAGATATAATTCAGCATCTCTTGGTGAAAGATCCTAAGAAAAGATTGGGTTGTGGACCACGAGATGCAGATGAAATCAAAGAGCATCCTTTCTTTCAGGTGAATGAATTCATTTAATATTTATTGTGTCTACTGTGATAATACTGTAAGACGTAATTGTCCTTACTTCCCCAAGTCATTTTTATTGTTATTTTCTTTTAAGGACACTCCTATCCTCATATGTGAAAATATAATACTATTGAACCACTTTGGTTGAAATCTCTAGAAATTCATTTCTATTTATGTATTCTAATTGGAGAATATTTTTATTTCTATTCCTTGATCAGTTTATAAGCTATTGCTAATACTTTTATCAGCTTTATGCAAGTATATGTTTTCTCTGACATAGAGGCTTAAAATATGCTGTTTTGTTTTGTTTTTAGAAAATATCTCTTAGCTAATTCAGAATCTGTAATATAACTTAAGTCAGAATGATTTAAGTAACTTGCTGAGCCTCACACAGCTTAATAGCTAGGTGTCTCAGACAGGATTTAAACTCAAGTCTTCTTGACTTGATTTTACTCTTGATACTTAAAATAGGTGTGTGAACCTAGGCAAGTCACTTAACTTCGTGTTGGTATCAATTCACTGGAGTAGGAAATGGCAAACCACTGTAATATCCTTGCTGAGAAAACCCAGTGGACATTATTAGTGTGCTATGGTGCATGGGGTCACAAAGAATTGGACACAACTGAACGATAACTTCTTAACTACAAACCCATTCAGTCTTTCCACAGCACTGCTTAGCTGCCTAAGCAACTCATTCTACTTCTATATAAATAAGTGGTAAGAAGTTTTTCTTTACTTCAAACCTTTTTTTGTTTGTTTGTTTTTTCAACCTAACACTTGTAGTTCTTTCCAGTAGGCTCAAACAGAAAAATCCTTATCCCTCTTTTAGGTGACAACCCAGAAGTAGATGAAGAGTCTGTTCATGTCCCACTTTTATCTTTTCTTCCCAAACTAAACATCTCCATATCCTTCATCTGGTCATCTTAATGGCATGAACTCAAAAATCTTCTGTATCAAGGTTGCCCTCCTGAATGTTCTCCAGCCATTTTCAAGACTCCCAAGAGATGATTTGTTTTGAATGGAAACCATTACTGCCTCAGTAAAAATAGCACTGAAATGAAAGACTAGACCTACTATAGCTATTTGATCTGGAGAAGTCACTCTGGTCTCTAGATTTTAAGATCATAATTTATAGAACTGAAGGGATTGGTCTAGAATGATCTTTAAGTTCCCTACAAATTAAAAAAAAAAAAACTCAATGATCAAATTTATTTCCATTTCTTCCACAAGAGGGCATAAGGAAAACATTTTGTATCAACTGATTAAATTTAATCAGGCAATGTCTACAGGATAATATGGGCTCATCAGATATTTGCTCTTCTAATTTCTCTCTCATAGTAATTAGTCATTGCCTGATACTGTATACCCAGAATCATTTAAAAAAGAGATTCTGAAATAAACATATTGAGAAAATAAAAATGTATTGAGACTTGAGATTTTTTAAAAAAGATTTTAAAGACTTATTTGTTAGTGGAAAGACAAATAAAAGAAAGGATGTCAGATTATAACTTTAATCTAGTAACATGAAATAAGTTTTATGATCAATGTAAATATTGCTGTGGAAAATAGAATTAAGGGAAATTGAGAAAAATTTTAATTGGATGCTTTATCTCTTATCATATTTTTAGTATTTAGAAACTCCTTAAACCTTTCATGGGAATTATACAATCCTTCCTCCCTCTAAATACCACTTTCTTCTCAAACAACCTACATCAGATGATTAGAGAACTACTGAAAGAAGAGGACTAGGATCCAAGAACATGCATCCCATTCTGAAAAGAAAAGGGATACATGGGTGAGACTTAAGAGGAGCTGACAGCTCTGTGGCTATTGGGAATGAAGACTAAAGTTAGGGGCAAGAAGAGGACCTTATCAGAAAAGACCAATTGGATAACATCCAATCTGCATCTTTGGGAAGAATTTTAAATTTTTGTGTTTTTGCTTGGGCCTGCTACCATTTAAGAAACTTCTGGATGAAAGAAATTTTTTTTCAGTTGTAAATTAAGATATTGCAGTGCCCTCTGGAGGATACCACAGTATTTTAAAATATATGATACCTTTTGGATTGACTCCTGTAATAGTTGTGATTTTACATTTTTTTAAAGTCATTGAATTATACTACTTAACTCCTCAGTCTAATTAGTTGAAATTTGATGATCCTATTCAAAATAATTTTTCTCTTAATCATTGTCTGTTTTTATTGATTACCACTAATTTTTTTTTTTTTTAGAAAATAAATTGGGATGATTTAGCGGCCAAAAAAGTGCCCGCACCATTTAAACCAGTAATCCGGGATGAGTTAGATGTCAGTAATTTTGCAGAGGAGTTTACAGAAATGGATCCCACATATTCTCCTGCAGCTCTGCCTCAGAGTTCTGAGAGGCTATTTCAGGTACTCTCAAAAAGCATATCTTTCTAAATACATTTCTATAGCCAATGTAATGTTTATAAAATAATGATTACCTTTTCCTATCTTCATATGATTTTAACAATCTTAAGAAAATGTTCTTTAAATTTTTCATAATTTAGTACAGGTGATATCATAATAAGGCTACAGCTACAAATTACATTTGATAAATTTTATAGTTTATTAAACACAAGATATTTTAAGAGTTTATTATTGATATATGAAAGACAACATGGTGTACTGAATAAAGAGCCAAGTCAAGAGTCAAGAAGACCTGGATTTAAATCCTGCCTCTGACATTTAGAGGCTATGGCACTCTTAATTAAGCTTTCTGTATCCCCAGGCAATTCTATAAATTGTTTTGTAAGGAGCTAGTCTGTGTTGGTAGAGAGTGTTCTATCAGATATATAGGTTCTCCAGTCCAGCTAATAAAAGGGGGGGTGTGACTTTTTATATACAAAAGGAATTAATTTATTTGTATTTATATAGAAAAATGTATTTCATGAAGCTTTTATAGAAAATGTGCTGAATTACTTAACTGCTTTCCACCTCAAGCATTTTTAGAAGATTTTGCAATTTTAAAAGGACATCTATTATACTTCAAGATTTGCTATTTTGACTAATAAGCTTTATTTCTTTAAATTATGAGTTATAAATGAGTAAATATGTTATTTGTTAGTCTTATCTGGAATTAAACATGATTATTCTAGTCATCATTATAGCTATGTACTGTTATATTTCTAAATTGAATAAGACTTTGTTTAATTGGGCTATGGTATTCCAGTAACAGGATCAAATGATCACAAATTGAAAATGTATTAAGGTAAAATCCATTTTTCCAATTAAAAATAGCACTTTTCCTAATGGCAACACAGCTTATTTTTAATACCCTAACTAAATTTCTTTGGAATCTAGCCACTTTGAATTGCATGCTTTTGTCACAAATAAAGAGAACTAAAATTAGCAATCACTTTTTTTCTTTTAACAGATGAAAAGAAAATCATTTTTTAAATTTCTTAATTTTAAACTAATTTAACTATACCAGAAGGTGGCATATTCTTCTTCTAGAAAGCATCTATCTTCCTTTTGATTTGAAACAAAGATGTATCTTAAACCTTAAAATAATATCTACCCATCCTTGTTTTTTCTTTCTTCAGAATTTTTGTAGTCCTAGCAATTAACCTAAAATTAATTATTTCAGTTTGTAAAATCTAAACCTTTATCTTTTTTTTTTTAACTTCTCTCCACCCCCAGGGATATTCTTTTGTAGCTCCTTCTATCTTATTTAAGCGCAATGCAGCTGTCATAGATCCTCTTCAGTTTCACATGGGAATTGAACGTCCAGGAGTGACAAATGTTGCCAGGAGTGCAATGATGAAGGTAGTAATATATTTGTGCTTTGCATGAATTCTGATGTGAATATTTTAACCGCAAATATTTGTCTCTTAAAAATCCTATTATATATTAAAGTTATAATATGAGAAAAAAATACCATGAAGCCATTAGATTTATACCTTTCGTTGTAGAGAACTGTTCGCCACAGTTAGTACAAGCTTCAAAAAACAGCTTAACAGTATTATATAATTTAAATAAATTTAACAAGTCTCAAGAAATAAAAATAAAATTAATTTTTGAACTTTGTTTTTAATGAATATCAATGATTAATCAATATTCTAAAATTGTCTTACCTTTAAATAGCATATATGTTATTTAAGTTAAATGTTGTTGACTTATTTCCAGGACTCTCCATTTTACCAGCACTATGACCTAGATCTTAAAGACAAGCCACTGGGAGAAGGAAGTTTTTCAATTTGTCGAAAATGCTTACACAGAAAAAGCAACCAAGAATATGCGGTCAAAATAATAAGCAAAAGGTATGAATGTTTCTGAAAGTATTTTTGTGCTTTTGTGCCCATGCCATCTGATTTATTTTGTAAATCAAGTTGTTCATAGATCAAATTTTGTTTTGGTTCATAATAACAAACACTTATTTAGTACTTAATATCTCAACTTAACATACATTATTTCATCTCACAATAGCCCTGTGAAAACCAGCTTGTCCATGTATTATTATCCTAATTTTATAGATGATGGAAACCGAGACTCAGGGTTAAGCAGCTTACCCACAGTTATACAGTTCATAAGTGGATGAGTCACTATTTTAATACAGTTCTTTTAATTATGTATCTAGTACTCTTTCCACTATGGCATGCTATCTCAAAACAATAGTTTGTATTAGGTATTGTGCTTTATAGTAAGAAAATATCTTCATAGGCAGCAGGCATCCTTAACATGCATTTTGAATAGAAAGGTTCTTTGCTTCTGACAGGGACATTTAACTGATGTAGTTTTATGATTAATAATCATATTTCTTCAGGGTTTTTTTGACATTATTGGTCGTATATAGTTACTTTTTCCTAGAAATTAGGCTAGCATTGCCAGAATGTATTGATTTGCTTTGTTTAACTGTGTTTCCTTTTTGCAAGGGAGGGTTCTCTGGGGGAATTCAATGGGGAGAGAGTCACTGGAGCATGACAACAATATTTTTTCAATCATCAAAAAAACTTTCCAAAAATAAAAAAGATATTAGTTTATCAGTGGTTATTATTAGGACTAGGAAATAGATGTGTTTGTTTTTGCTAAATGATTATTATAACTTCTGTGATTGTACTGTACAATGCTATTACCAAATTATGAGACACAGGGAGTCTTATCATTTGACTTTCTTATTGTGGGCATAGATAGTAATTTTCTCCAAAATAAATGGATAATTTTCCAAGTGATTTATACAAGTCATTGCTTTCACAGGAATTTTGTTCTTCTTCCTTGACACTGATTTTAAGTTCTTGGTACACATTAAATAAAAACAAAATTAGATTTAGGCTAGTATTGAGTTGGAAATATGCTTAAATAGATTGGTACAATCTGGCTGCTTCATTTTACAGAATGGAAGCCAACACTCAGAAAGAAATAACCGCTTTGAAACTCTGTGAAGGACACCCCAATATAGTGAAGTTGTATGAAGTTTATCATGATCAGGTATTTCACTGCTAAACATAAACATTATTGTTTCTTTGCCTACCATTAACTAATTGACAGGATGGTTTGATATAAGCATATACCATTTATCCTAATAGAAACATGTCCTAATATTAGACCACATTTTGATCTTTTTTCTTATATACTTTTAAAGACTCCAAAATAAATGGATTTAGGGAATATCTCTACTTTATTTTTCCATTATCCCTCCTTTTAGCTCTTAAAATGTTGAGAAGCATATTATTTCCTTGATTATGTAACTAAGTTGCCTATAAGCATTTATTTTGTATTTGGTCCATATTCTCTCTGTCTCTGTCTCTGTCTGTCTCTGTCTCTGTCTGTCTCTCTCTCTCTCTCTATCTCTCTCTATCTCTCTCTCTGGTTTGATTCCTTCAGTCCTAAGGAAGTAACTTTAACAAAAAATTGGTTGCTTAGATATTAACACTAATTAATTACACATTCAAGTAGTGAACCTTGATGACTTTTTTTTTAATTTGGAAGAGTACCATTGGCAAAAATGAAAACATGTAGCTCATTTGGCAGTCTTTTATGCCCTTAATGCCATTTTGAGAGCCATATAGGTCATGGTAGAAAAGAAATTTTACATACCACTGGAGCAACACCTACTATCTTCCCAAACATTTATTTCAGGTTCATTTTCCTGTCCAAACTAGGTATGTAGTTATGCACAATTGCACATAAAATGGATGAAGACCTTTAATAAATATTTTCATCTTTGTTTTCTCATCATCTAGTATAATGCCTAGCTCATACAGTAATAACCCTTGATAAATGTTTATTGAAATGAATCAGATTTCACTCAATTGAAGGAAGGAAAGCTGATCAACCATGGTGCAGGTATTAAATGTTGATAGAATCTGAACAATGCTATCACTACTACTGGGTATATTTTTTTGATGATTCAACTGCCATAGCTATAAACCCAATTCCTAGGAAATCTCCCTGCCCCAGCACCAGATAGAAGGTTACTTAGCAATAATTTCTTTCCTAGGGGCTAGGGGCTCTTGAAACCTCACATCCTAACTTCTTTAGGCAGAAAGTAAAGGAGATACCAAGCAGCATAAACTTATTCTCTTATTTATCCTGTTCTTAAGACCAGTTTAAATCAGAGGTCAGATGCTATCTTCTTTTTTGCCTTTTTTCTCAGTTTTCTTGCTTATGGTTCTTCCACCAGGAATCATGACACTATTTACCCAGGACAACCTCAATGTGAGACCCTGTTTCACTGAAATCTATAGTAAATGACCAGAATAGAGGAATTGTAGTGAGGTCAGGAAGCAAATTGGTATGAGCAAGCTGACAGTGAGATGAGCAGCTGAAATATAGTTAACCTGATGGGGAAAATAGTGTTTTGAAAACTCCAGGTGATTGTGGCTGCATTTGGATCCAATGTTCCCATGCCTTTTGTTCTCATCAAGGGTCAGAGAATTAGCTTAATTGAGAGCACTTGGGGTAGGGAGGAACTTAAGGCTCTGAAATCAAGTGCTCAGGATCAAGGCCCATGCTGAGAGAACCAGGTTGAAGCTGCAGCAGCCAGAGGAAAAGGTATGGCCAATGGCAGCAACATCATTTTTCAGACTATCCTCCTTTACTAGTTTCTATGACTGGCTTCTTCTTTCCTCCCACCCTCCCTCTTGCTTATTCCCACTTTCAGGTGTTGTTAGTATGCTGAATTATGAGGGGCACTGTACCCTCCTGTCCCCCCATATCACCACCCAAGATATCAATGGGCATCAAACCTATTTCCAACCTAAAAGTCAGAGGTAAGACTTCCCAACTAGAGTTCTGTAGCTACTACGCATTAAAAAAATCTCAGATATATTTCCAAGCAGGTGGCATCTGAGGGGTTTGGCCCCTGACTGAAAGGTTGGCAGTAGATCTCAGGTATCAGGTTCCTAATGACTAGTTTATTTAGTCAAGTTATTATTTGTGTTTACATTAGTTTTATGCTATTTTTTACTTTTTATACAGAGGAGCCAGCAAAACAAATTGTTTCCCATCTCCCATAACCTTTTATATAGATGTGATATTCTTTCTACGTGAAGATTCTTTTAGCCTATTATCAGAAGGACTTGTGTTTAAAATTGTTTTCTTAGTTCCTTGAATGGAAGGATTATGTCATTCTGGTATTTATATCCCCAATACCTACTTCAGTATATAGGTACTTAAAAAAATACTTGATTGATTGGTTTTCTGGTAATTGATTGGTTTTCTGGTAATATTGCCTGATTTTCCCCCGAGTCATCTCATACCATCCATTTTTTGTAACCAATAACAGTGGCTGTACGAAAGGTATGGCTTCAGACTATAAATGTGGAATAGGAATAGTATTCCCCTTATGAAACCAACTGGTTCAAATGTGTATTAAATGTTTAACTTTGATCTTCTTCATCCTATAAAAAATTATTTCAAATTAGCATGGCCTTTGATAGCCTGAGAATCAGTCTCTAAGAGAGGCATTTCTCTTTTATAACTCGATCATTATGTTCTAGGAACAGTGATGGGCAAACTATAGCACGCGGGCCAGATTCGGGCCCCCTGAAATGTTCTATCTGGCTGTGCGACATTATTCCTAATCTGACAAATACAATAAGTAGGATACAATACAATGAAACTTCAAAGAGTTGCCTTAGAAACAGACTGACAGATGAGCATTTCCTTTCCTTTGGCCCCCTCTTTAAAAAGTTTGCCCATCATTGTTCTAGGATGATACACTTAATTTAACTGACTTTTCACTGTATTTTTTCTTTCTTTCTTTCTTTCTTTTTACTATCTAAAAAGAAAACAAGCTATTTAGATAATATTACAGTAAATCTCCACACAAATCCTTTTCTAATACCTCATCATGAAATGGAGGTGTCCTTTGGGGTCTCAAAGTCAGTGCTAGTAGAATCTGGAAGGTCCTACCAAGATGGTTTAGAAGATGGCCTACCATCAGCTCATTTGTCCATCATTTTAGAATTAAATTTTTGGAAATGCTTATTGTTAAGATGGCAACAATTGGCAGTTGTTGGTTTCTTTTGCATAGCAACTGTTGAAAACTGACTATCAAATTATGTTAGTTTTTTATCTGCATAGTGGAGAAAATACCTACCCAAACAAAATCCACGAATTATTGAAGAAGATAACAATGCAGTTACACTTAGGCTTTGTAATCTGAATAATTCATCTTAGCTTTTTCTAAACTTGAGAGTTCTTTAAGATTTAATTTGAAAACTGTTGTTTTTCAATACCTCTACATTAGTATTCTATAACAAAAGATATACAAAGCTTATATAATTTATGAATGGCAAATTGTGATTAATCATGCTAAAGTATTAGTACCTGAACTTTCGTGAATTTGGAATCAAAGATAAGTATAGAATCATACAGTGTCACCTGTAAATTCCCATAATAATACACGGGCAACTTAATATCAAGGTACTTGTCATAAGTATTCACAGAAGTCCTGAACTGATTACGTGGCCAGTATCTGAAAACAGGTGATAGCATTTTTATACCTTTTGAAGTTAAATCTGCCATTAAACAGATGTAGCATGCTTTCAGTAGGTAAGGGGAATCCAAAGTAATTCTTAATCTTCATTATTTTTAAGAGCATACAGACCAGACCATCGTGGTGGTGTTTCTGCTTCATAATTAAAAGAAACTAGATTAAGAGGAGTGAAGTAGATCTTTCAGTAAAGCAGGGATTCCTGTCCTCATTAATGTCTTTGATTACTTTGGGAGCCTGATGAAATCTGTAGCCCTCGTCTCAGAATAATGTTTTGTTTCCTATATTCATAATTGAAGAAAATGCTAAATTTCAAAGAATAGTAGAAATAGAGATGTTATTTTTTTTTCTCTAAGTTCATGGGCCCCCTGAAGTCTCTCCAGGAATCCAAAGTTAAGAACCTAGGCCATCTAGGATTTTGAATTTATATTTAGAGAGGGACCTCAAAGATCATCTAGTACTGTCCTTTCTTGTACAGATGAGGAAATGGGGTCCTGGGAAGTCGTGACCTACCAGCCTCTCTGAGTAGTCCATGGCAAAGCAAAGCTTTACATCCATGTCCTCAGGCTTGAATTTCAGCATTCTTTCTGTCTTTTAACCTGGTTGGATTGCATGGAATTCTCAGGAAATCCTTAAGGAAAAATATGTAAATATTTAACTATGGTATTTTAGGTTTTCATTTTTCACCCAAATGAAGTTCTAAAGAACCATAATTTTCCTCTTTTCCCCCCCTTATTTTGTTACTTTGAACATATGTTATTTTAACAAGGAGATTATATATTTTGAAATATATACCATCAAAAGAGTTTGAGCAATTATAGGGAGAAGTAGCCTTAAGAGTCAGGAGGAGCTGAGTTCAGGTCCTGTCTTTGACAGATACTGACTGTGTGACCCTGGAACAATCACTTAATATCTCAGTGACCCTGACAACTCTTTAGTAAGATTATAAGTTGCAAAACAATTGCTCATCTGTATTGATACACTTTCCTCCCCAGAAGTTTCCTACACCAGTAAAATCACAGATCTGAACCAAAAAATAAAAAATAATTTTAATATATCTTGAAACCTAGTTATTTAGGGAGAATGAAGGATAATAGATGGGCAGACCAAGTACTGCATAGTACTTCTGAGAAGTTCTCCAGAAGACTAGGTAGATCTTGTATGAATGATTGATGGAAAAACATTAATTCAAATAGTACAGATTGAAAACACGTAATAGAATCATGAACTGTATCAGCAGAAAATAAACTCTCACTGGTTAAACCTTTGACTCGTCAAAGTGTAAAATACAATTGATAATACTCATAATAAATTATCTAAAATGTTATAAAGACTATTAACACAGGCTTTTATTTACCAACATTAAGGATTCCACACACAATTGTATTTGTTTTCTAGCTTCACACATTTCTGGTGATGGAACTTCTGAATGGGGGAGAGCTGTTTGAACGAATTAAGAAAAAGAAACACTTCAGTGAGACCGAAGCCAGTTATATCATGCGGAAGCTTGTTTCAGCTGTAAGCCACATGCATGATGTGGGAGTGGTACATAGAGATCTGAAGCCTGAGGTATAGAATAGTATTATCTTAAATAATATCATTACTACTTAATCAATGATTGTATCCTTTTTACTTCTAGGGCATTCTTCTTAAATAGAAAAAAAAAAACAACAACTAAAAGCATGTTTCTTAGATTTCTATTTCTTTCTATTTTAATCTCAAAGGAAACTGTCTTTTTTTGCCAGTTGATCATCTTGACATTATTCTTATTTGGGCGAGAGATCTTTTATGGAATGCATTCTTCATACAACAGTTATAAACTAAAATTGGAAGTAGAAATTTTATAACAAAAAAATCAGAAAATATTGTCATATATACTATGTGGGGGTAATGATGTATTTTTAAAGTTTTTTTTAACATTTTTTTTAACTTAGTTGTTGCTCTATGAATACAAATGTAATAAGAAACATTGCTAGTATCCAAAAATAAATCATTTCTTTAGTTTGTATTGTATGCATATTTTTAAATGCCACAGCGGTATGATTATATTTATATTAACTGTGCTATCAGTTCTTCAAATTTAGCACTTTTTTTGTACATTTCTCATGTCTAGTGGCTCAGTCTCTCAAACAGATCTTTTTTACATGGTAAAACTGTGAATTTTAAAGCCTCCTTTAGAAAACTAATGAGAAAAACAATAATTTTACTGTTTTTAATGAACCATTTATTCCTATAATATTGTATAACTGGTCATTTTATTCTAATGGATCCCCATTAGCCTAGTACAAAATCGTATATTCCTCTCTCTCTGAAAACATATTATTATTTTAAATATTTATCGATTATTATATACCCTAAGTAGCATTTAAAATAGTAATTTATTTGAGACTTATTTCCAGGTAAGGGCATAAAAGATATTTCTCTAGAAACAGAATTCATTCCTTTAATTTAAATAACTTGAGTTTTAACACAGACATCTTTGGATTACCCAAATGTAGCTGATTAACATTTAAACTTTAGCTTTCAGTGGCTATAATTACTCATATACTTTTATTAATATTATAGGTAATTGCCTAAAAGGCCATCTTCCATATATCTTCAGCTCCCAAAGCAACCTCTGTGCTTCCTTCATTGCAATTCTCACTCTCCTACTTGCCTCCCACTGAAAATATGGTTCTCTATGTTAGAGATTAGTTGTCTATTTTTAAATGTGAAAGCACACCACTTAAATGTTTTCCTGATAGACAAGGAAGGAGCATAATTTTTTTTTAATTGGAACGTGTTGAACATACTGCTTTATGTCTATATAGAACCACACATTTTCACATATTTCATTCTTAAATGATTGGCCACATATATGGATATGAGTATTTATACTCCCTAAAATTTGATCTCTAATCATATTTAATTAACAAAAAATATTAAACTCTTTTCATTTATCTAACTTGTAAAGATTTTTTTTTACATTTGAATTGAGCTTTATTCTTGGCCTATTTAATACATTCTTAGGCAAGTTTCCAAAAACTTGTAATCCAGTTAGGTTTTAAAGTAATAAAAAAAGCATGCCTTATTAGCTTTTTATAGACTGTATCACTTTGTGTTTTAAATGTTAGAATATATTCTTCTGAAACTAAAGTGTTTCTCCTACTTTTCCATTTGATTCAGTACTTCATTAAGATCAGAAATTTATACTTCTTTCAGTGGCCAATTATGAGGCATTCATTGCTGGTTTCAAATATAGGAAAAAAAACTATTGCTATTATGCAACACTGGGCTTTAATAAGGTTCTGTTTATTTTAAACATTATCATTTACTCATTTGGAATTCCAGAATTGGTTACTGATGCCAGACTTGGTTTCATACTTGTAGAAAAGAAAACATAGAAACTTGTTCCCACCATCTCTGACTATACATATCCACAAACCCAGTTGTTGTTATTTAGTCATTCTAAGTCATGTGTGACTCTTCATGACCCCTTTTGAGGGTTTTCTTGCAAATATACTGGAGATTGCTATTTCCTTCTCAGAATCATTTTACAAATGAGGAAACTAAGACAACCCTTAGTGAGTTGCCCATGGTCTCAAAGCTAATTAAGTGTCTGAGGTCAAATTTGAACTTAGATCTTCCTGACTCTATGCCCAGTGCACTGTTTTCACCCAGATGCCCACTGAAAATCTATTAAATCTCTGCACTTTAGGCTTTGAGGAAAATAAGGAGAGGGGCCTTTAATTATGAATATAAATGTTCAAAACAGGAAGGGATAGCATTAAAATCTTTGAAATAAGAACAATAGCCATTTGCCTCCAATGAATGAAACAAATTAGCCCTTATTAAGCTCCTACTGTGTGCTAAGCACTGTACTAGGCATTTTACTCCTTCTGTCTTTTGAGCAGTAGTTTTAGGAGCATCATAATTCATTCATAATACAGAATAATTTTAGTTCTTTCTTTAAAATATCTCTAATATCTTTTCATTTCCATTTTAATAATCATTAGCCTGTTCTTTCCCTCCAATCCCTATCTTTTCAGTGATTATACTACATTTTGACTTGACTAAAATCTACTGTTAAGCTTCTTCAGGACTTTGAAGAATCTCACTTGTTTCTTTTTCAGTTTTTAGTAGATGATGAAGTTCTTAATTATGGTGAATTATAGTGCATGTAATCATAGAAGATTTAAGATCACAGCTAGATTTGAATATTGTAAAATCTAATATGCTTTTAAAACTTTGCAATGAGTAGTTTAACTCTCTTATTTCTTTATTATCTCTCTTGATATTAGGAGGAAATCTTTAACAAATTTATTTAATGACAAATGAGCTGTTTTTTATTAGTTTCTTCTGTTCACTACCTCCTTTCTTGCTAGACTTCTGAATATGCTCATCTCCCCATATTTAAAAAAAACAAAATACCTTTTTGCTAAGCTTTTCTATCCCTAATAGCTATCATCCTATATCTCTCCTGTCTTTCTCTGCCAATCTCCTTTGAAAAAACTGGCTTCATTCTTTGCCAACAGTTCCTTGGCATGTGACATCATTGTCCAACTGAATCTGCTCTCCTGAAAGATACCAGTGATTTCTTAATTGCCAAATCTGATGATAGCCTTTTCTCAGTCTTTATCCCTCTCAATCTCTGCTGAATTTACCCTTTCTTCCTGAATACTCTCTCCTCTCTTAGTTCTTGTGACACTATTCCAGTTCTTTGCCTCAAAGTTCTACCCTGCACTCTCTTCCATTTTCTCTGTATACACTCTCACTTTGTGATCCCTTCATTTCCCATGAGTTCAATTATCATCTGTATTCATAATACTCCTGGATCAACAATCTCAAGCCCAAATCTTTCTTCTTTTAAAAAAATCTTTTTAAACCCTTACCTTCTGTCTTAGAATGAATACTGGTATCAGTTCCAAAGCAGAAGAGTACCAAGGGCTAGACAATTTGGGTTAAGTGACTTGTCCAGGATCACATGGCTATGAAAAGACTGATGTCATATTTGAACTGGCTCTCTATCCACTGAAACAGCTAGCTGCCCCTCAAGTCTCTCTTCTGTCTATACCTATTAAGTAATGAAAATCGGATGATCTACAGGCATCACTCAAACTTGTCTAAAACAGAACTCATTATCTTTTCAAAAAAAAAAAAAACCAACCCCTCTATTGAATTTTCATATTACTGTCAAGGCTATCACAATCTTTTCAGTCATTCCACTTTACAGTCTTAAAATTATCTCTCAACTCCTCATTCTCTCTTACTTTTCATATCCAATCAGTTGCAAAGTCTTATTGTTTTTTCTTTAACAGTGTCTCAAACCTATTTCCCCTTATCCCTATTCTCATAATCACCACTCTGGTTCAAACTTTCATCACCTCTCACCTGCCTGCCCTCTTAATGAGATTCTCTGATTGGAGCCTTTCTCTTCTCCAGTACATCTTCCATACCAAAATCATCTTAAAGTCCATTTCTGGCCAAATCACTGTCTCACTCTTAGCTCTCATATCCATATCCATACTCTATAAATTCTGTTGGTAATCTCTAGACTCAAATATAAATTCCTTTGGTAATTAAAGCTCTTTGTAACCTTGCTCCATCCTACGTCTCGCACCTTCTCACTTTACTTCTTTTCCATGTACTCTGCAATCCAGGCCTACTGGCTTATTTCCTGTTCCTTGAACACTATTTTCCGTTTCCTATTTCTGGATCTTTGTACTAACTGTCTCCCATAGCAAGCTCTCCTTCCTCACCTCTTAGAATCCTTAGTTTCCTTCAAAAATCAATTAAAGTGCTATCTTCTGCATAAGACATTTCCTGATCTCTCAGTTGCCAGTAACATCTGAACAAGGTTACCTTGTAGCTGCTTTATAAGTGTTTTTAACATACCTAAATATGATGTCTCTGCCTTTAAAACCCAAGTTCCTTGAGGTCAGGGATTGCCTCACCTTTATATTTTGTAATCTCAGCACCTAAGATAGTGCCTGGCATGTAGTGAGTACTTAATAAAAGCTTGCCTTTTTCATTCTACTCATTACAGGAAATTATATTTCCCTTCAGAATTTGAAAAAATAGGATAGAATATAAGCCAAATGATATGGATGAAGTTGAGTTAATTTTGATAAAATATGAAAAAAATATTGGAGTATATTGAGTTAAGGAGACCCAACTGGTTCATGGGTGCACAGATTCAGCAATTGCCATAATAAACACTGCTTTCCATTCATGGAGGACAGAATATTCAAAGACAGAAGGAATGTTATACATGGGAATAACAAAAAAGCAGTTTGGCTGGATTGCACAATTAAGGGAAGTAACATATATATAATAAAACTAGGAAAGTAGGTTAGAACCAGATTATAAAGGGCTTTATAAGATAATCAGAAGTATATGATCCTAGAGGCAATAAGGGATTCCTGGAGTTGATTGAGCAAAGGAGTGTCTACTTGTGCTTCAGAATATCACTGTGGCAACTGTGTGACATATGGGTTTGGCAAGAAAGAGACTTGAAGCAAGAAGACCAATTTGGAAGCTATTGAAATGGTCCAGGTGATAGATGATGAAAACCCAAACTAAGGTGTTGGTTGTACAAGTGGAAAAAAGGGCAAAATATATTTTGGAGGTGTAATCAGTCAATCAACAAATATTTAAGTAATTACTGTGTACCAGTCTCTGTACTAGGTACACTGGAGATACAAAGACAAAAGCAAAAGGGTCCTGCTCTGCAAAGAGCTAATAGTCTAGCCATAGAAAGCAAAATATACATAAATAGGTATGTACAAAATAAATAAATGCTGGATAATTGGGGGGAGGGGGTTACTTACAGCTTGTGGTAACAGGAAAGGATTCATGTTAAAAGGTGGTACCAGAACTGACTCTTGAGGAAACTAGGGTGTCTAAGGAGGCATTCCAGGTATATAGAATAGCCAATTGCAAAGACAAAGAGATGGAAGATGGAGTGCCAGGATATGGAAGAGTAAGAAGACCAATTTGGCCAAAACATACTGTATACATGAAAGGGAATAGTACTTAATTATTTTAGCAAAATAAATTGATGCCAGGTTGAATAGAGTTTAAAATGTCAATGGAATTTATATTTGATCCTAGAGATAATATGGGACTACTGCAATTTATTGAAATGAGAGTAACATGGTCATATTTGCGTGTATGTTGAAACAAGAGTTAGATAGGAGAGATTTTATAGAGAGAAATTATAAGAGTTGGCAATTGATTTGTATATGTGGTGTGAGGAACCATGGATAACATTGAGGTTGTGAACCTGGATGACAAGGGGGGAGATGGTAGTACCCATAAGAAAAATTAAGAAATTCATAAGAACATTGGGTGTTGAGGGGAGAGAGCTCAGCTTTAGACATGTTGAGTTTGAAATGTCTGTGGTATATCATGTTCAAAAGTCCAATAGTATTTGATCTAGAACTCGAGAAAGAGACACTGTGTGTGTATATGTGTGTATGTGTATCTCTGGGAGTTGTATGCATGGAGATGATAAGCCTCTGAAAGCTAATGAGTTTACCAGGAAGTAACATAAAAGTGAGTACAACACAAAATCTTGAGTATAACCCATAGATAGTGTGTGAGGCATGGATGATGATCAAGTGAAGGAGTTTGAGGAATGCTTATATCGAGAGAGGACCAAGTGAGTATAGTATTATCAAATCCAGAGAAAAGAGAGTATCTAGAAGAGGGAGACTATGAGCTAGGATGTCACGAACCAGGGGAATACCCATTTTGGTGGGTTACTCTGGTAGCTACTGTTAGGGTACAGGGAAACCCTAGAGAGTTGCTAAAGTTGGCTAGTTGTGAGTTGAGTTACTGCTCATCCTAGCTAGCACAAGTGGCTAAGGAGTCAAATTACAGCATGTGTTCTGACCAGAAGACACAGCTGATCTGAAATCTCTGAGTGAGAGAATGTGTGACTGCGAGCTAGAGAGCAAAAGACAGATAGGATGAGAGCAGGGAAAGACAGGGACAGAAAAAGGCAGAGAGAGAGAGAGAGACGCAAAGAGAACAATCAGGCAACTGGCTCATGGGAAGCCGGGGGGGGGGGCGGGGGGGAGGCAGCAAGTGGGATTGCAGATTCCAGTTTATTAAGCATATAAGTCAAGTATATATAGTCTTCTACATACTTAGAACAAAGGAAATGATATATCAAGGAAAGGACAAGGTCAAAAGCATATTCTTAAGGGCCAATTAAAAGTACATAGACCAATAAAATATGCAGGTGTCCTTAGTAATGAGTGCATACTGAATCAAATATTAATCTTCAAAACCTCTCTTTGGTGTGTTATCTTTGACATATGAATTTTCTGGGAGTAGAATTATGCAAGTGAATAAATGTTTTGATAAACAGAAGGTCATTCTGTCCCAAGATAGAGCCCAAGGTTCATGATAACTTAGTGAGGATGTCCTGAGCCAATTAAGAAAACCAGATGTTTTAAAGACATGATTTGTTAGAACTACAATGTGAGACCTGTCTTTGCCAAGGGCTGAGGCAGATCTGCAAATATGTCTTTTCTGGCTGCTTTTGCCTCAATGAGCCTAGAGTGCCCTTATGGACTTGTCACTAGGAAATACAGCAGATAAAAGATGAAGTGACCTAGGAAACAAAGATTCAATCTTCCAAGTATATTGATTATTAAGCAATACACTGGCAATTGCCCAACAAACCAGACCCTTACTTCAGCATAGGGATGGACCTCAAATACAGAGGGAGACAGACTTATACATTAAAAACAATAAAATAAGACCAATTGATTAAAAGGAAACAATATAACATTAGGTCATCTAATTTCTAATTGGAGGAAAGATTAGAGATTTGCCAAGTTGGGAGGGGAACAGTGAAGACGTGCAGTTCCTTAAAATCATAAAAAGAGGTATCTCACTCCCCACGAGTGTCTGCAAACAATCAAACACGGAAACAATAACTGACTGATCAGTATGGAGCCAGTTTTCAGATAAGACATATGAGTTGCTGGAGATATACAATTATGAGAAAACTCCTCATCAAACTTAGGATCTGACTGTTTCTGGTCAACATAACCTAGGTTTTTGGTTAAGGATCTCTAAACAGCATGTTCAAGAGATCCAATTCCCCAACAATGGAGGGAAAGGCTCAAATTATACAATAAGGTTTTCCCATAAATCCCTCAATTGAACAAACTTTTCTAACAAGACAAAATTTGGATTAGACCCATAATTCAATAGAAAGGGAACTTTAGCAAGCTTCAGAATTGAGTTACAATATAAAGTCATTGTGGTTCATTCAATTACTTCAATTCCCACTACTATTTGCTATCTTAATTCCCTCGATTTTCCTCAAAATTGAAGTCCTAGAGATAGGAAAGAAGATGACTTGGAGACCAATAAAAATCCTGCCACTAGGATCTGGATAGAGTGATATATCAGGATAGGTTGAACCTCAGAGATGGAAGTTGCTGAGTAATGGTAGCAAAGAGAAAATCTTGAAATAATATTAGGGAATGAGGAGTACTCCAAATGATCTTTGGGATTAACGTATTGGGGTACATCCAGTTTAGGAAAGGAGAACCAGAAATTTAGTGTTGTATGAAGTAGCCAAATCTGTATGAATGCTAGAAGATTGAAGGATCTAGATGAGATCAGGTGGGGTAGAGGGAGGGGGAAAAGGAATACTTAATGCTTTATTGACCTGTAAGCTTAATATGAATAAACAATAGGACATAGCTGCCAAAATATTTGACACGATCTTCGACTACATTAATAAAGACATGACACTCGGGTTCCAATAGCATTGTGCTGAGAACTAAGGATTAGAGGGACTGAGCAAGACATAAGTATTGGGTCACTATGTGACATTCTCCTAAGACTAAAGGAAAGAGCCTAGCATTCCATTTGGGGTTACTTAGGTCCTGCCACAAGTCACCTGGGGCAAAAACCTAGACTTGTGAATTGCCCAGTATGGCAGGAGGCTGAGACACTTTGAGATTCAGGTACAAGGAAATCCATGAGGAATTAAGAAAGTAAGTAATAGAGAAAAATATGTGGGGGAAAATACTAAAATTGTCAAAGATCTTATATAGAAGAAAACTCAAAAAACCCAACTATAAATGTATATACTAATAGAGAAAACAACAGTAGAAGGAAATAGGACTGAAAAAAGATTGCAAAGCAAAGGGAAATTGTCTTAACACCTAATAAGGCAAAGCACTGAATTTTGAAGAGAATATGAACCACTGCACACTGTTTCTAAATGGTCTAAAAGTAAAATGAGGATTAAGAGAAGAATTTATGGCCTGCACAGCAGAAATAAAATTAGAATAGAAAAACTTGATTCCTCAGTGGCAAGTCTCACTAAAGAAACAAAGGAGAGGATAACTGATTGAGAATGCAAATATACAGACTGTGAAGAACAATCTGGAAGAAAAGCCAAAAGCAATAATTTGAAAAAAACCTACATTCTCCAAATAAACAAAAGATATTGATCTTAAAGACAGAATGCATAGAAACAAATTAAGGATTCTGAGTCTTCCAGAAGAACTTGATAAGCAAAAAAAAACAAAAAAAAAAAAAACATGAATACCATAATGCAAGAAATGATAAAGAAAACTTCCCAGAATGTTTGAATACAGAAAACAAAGTACCAATCAAAAGAATCTAGATCATCTCCGGGTAAAAAACAAAACAAACAAACAAACAAAAAAAAAAAAAACTTGGGTTGCAAACCACAAGACACTAAAAGTAGTTAAAATTAACGATTCTTTTGAGAGAAAATTTTATGAGCTACAAGGAAAAAGATCTTCAAATATAAAGGAAAAGAAATTTGAAAAACAAGACTATTTTATACCCATCAGGCAATGCAGGAGAGAATAAAATAAAGTGTTCTGAAAAGTATTAAAGCTCAAGATGCAGTCCAAGGTGGCCTACTTTGAAAATCTGAGCATAACTATGAAAGAACAATGATGAACATTCAAAACATTCTTAGGAAGAAAATTAAAACCTGAAGAGATTACTTGCTTCTTAAATACCCCAAGCAAAAGTAGAAATCAAGGACAACAATAGCAATCCAACAAAATAGCAGAATAACAACAGAAAGACCATTAAGAAACTGCTTTCTAAATATACCTATATATATAGACAAGGATGAAAGTAGATCAAATAGAAGCACTGGTAGAGAAACAAGCTGGGAATTTCAGGGACTAAACCTTACAACACCCTGTCTACAAGTGAATAAATGTTTTTGTGGGACAACTTTATAAAATGAGAACATTTACAAGAAGTGGAATGGAGGAAGAGAAAATAGAAGGGAATCGATGATGTATCTTGTTCAAGTCAAAGACTGACAATGAGGGGGAATTAACTTCTGTAGTCCATAGGAGAATGGGTGAGGAGGCAAAGAGAAGAAATGAGAAAGAAACCTTGTTTCAGTGGTTAGCAGGGTATCATTAATGAATGTTCCTATAAGAGAAGGGACATACTCTGTTTAGGGAGATGAGAATATTACAGGGAATGTTAGTTGCAGGAATTCAGAGTTTAGAGACTTACTCCTCAGGCTTCAGGAGAAAGGGAATCAGAGCTCTTAGGGACAACTGATAATCAGAAGAGTAGAAAAGCATGGATCCAAGAAAGATTGGGGTGGGGGTAGAGGTGGGGGGGGGGGAAGGATGACAAAGGACAAAAACTCCACAGTCAAGTACATAAGAAGAATCTAACCATGGGCCTTATATCTATCTACCTGTAAAAATTAGTATTTCTAAGATTAAGGCAAAGTTTTAAAAGGCAGGAGGTGGGGGAGGCACCAGGGAGCCTCAGGGCACAAGATCTACAAGACAGTAACAGAAGTTTAGAAGAAAGAACCCAAAATAGTTACCTCATCATTTTAATTCCATGAGGAATACAAGAGATAAAAAAGCACTAAATATAAGAACTATGAGGCAAAGAATAAAAGTCTATAATATAGAAAAAGAAGAAAAATAATGAAGAGAATCAGAAATTCTTTCTAGAAAAAGGCAAAAAATATCAAAATTTTAAAATTAATGATCAGAGAAAATTAAAGGCAAGGCAAGTAAGAAGAATCCCACTTGGCTACTTAATTGAAAGGGAAAAAAGGAGAAATTAAATGGATAAAAACAAGAAAGAAAAATAGTACTAAAAGAAGCAAAACTTCAAAGCCAGGGAAGGGGTAACAAAGGAAAAGGATGAAGCTGGAGAGTGAGAAAGGAAGAGCTAGTCGGAATAGGAATAATCTTTTTAAAAGATTAAGCTAAACTAATTGCAGAGATTGTATTTACACTAAAAAAAAAGAGAGAAATCATTATTTGAAAAAAATCCAACATTAGAGACAAAAGAAAGAAAATATAAACCTCTCATATAAATGTGAATGAATTAAGTAATCCAATAAAAGGAAAAAGAATAACAAATTAGATAAGAAAACAAAACCTCACAATCTGTTGCTTACAAGAAACATAATTAAAAAGCAAAGATGTCTGCTGAATAAAAATTAAAAGCTAAGAAAAAAATTCACTGTGCATTAAGTGGATCCAGAAATGCAGGAATTGTAACCTGCTGTCAGATAAAGCAAAAACAAACATTCAAAACATAAAAAGGATAAGCAAGAAAATGCAGTTTACAGAAAAGAACTATAGACAACAAACTAATTAATACCAATGTTAAATATATGTGCTTCAAAACATATGTCACAGCAACTAAATTCATAAAACATTCACTGAGCTAAAAGGATACATAGTAACATAATACATAGATAGTGATCGGATATTTCAATGTCCTCTCAGTTTTAGGTTAAGTTTTAATAGAACATATTCAAAAGACAAAGTAGAGAACTGAACAAATTGTTAGAGAAATCAGAGCAAAAGACTTCCAGTGCCTTCCAAATGTGACTGCCAAAGAATATGCAATTTTATCAGTAGCACATGGCACTTTTACAAAAATGTAATTTGTATTATGGTACAGAGATATTGCAAACAAATATTAAAAGGCAGAAATCCTATTATGTATAGACCATAACACAACAAAAATATTAATTAGTTCAAAGATCACACACACACACACATAAAAAAGACCCAAACGGAAACTTAACAATGAAATCTAAAATAATAGGAGTCTCAAAGGACAAATCATAGAAACAATATGTGGAAGAAATGTGAAACAAATCAGAAAAATTTATGGAATGCAAATAAAGCAGTCCTCAAAGGGAAAATCACAACCCTACAAGCATGCATTAACAAAATAGAAAAAGAAAGATTAAAGAATTGAATATACACTTTTTAAAAATTAGAAAACTGTTAAACCTAAAATAAACAATAGGTGAAATTAGAAGTTAGAGGAGAAATAGGTAAACTTGAAACAAAAAAACTCATAGATATCATAAATTAAACTAAAGGCTGGTTCTTTGAAAAGATTAATAAAATTGATATACCTTTAGCCAAGTCAATTTTTTATTTCAGATCCAGAAAATCAAATGAACAAAGCACCAACTTAATAAGGTGAAATCACAACAAAGGCAAAATAAAAAAGAATTCTCAGAATCCATTATGCACAATTTTAGACTATCAAAAAAAGAACATGAAATGAATTGAGGAATGCCTTCAAAAATATAAAATTCCCAAACTGACAGAAGACCAAACAGAGATCTTAAATAGCCCATGCTCAGAAAAGGAAATAGAGCTAGCTATAAAGGGACTACTAAAAGAAAAAAACTCTTGGTCCCAATGGATTCAAAAGATAATTCAAACTTTTAAAAAATAGATGATAGCCATACTGCCCAAATTATTCCCAAAAATTGAGAAATAAAGCACCCTAACAAAAATTTTAATAAGACAAATGTAGTCCTAATACATAAACTAAGGAAGGTTAAAATATAGAACTACAAAACAATATCATTAATGAATATTGATCCAAAATTATTAAATAAAATCCTGTCAAAAAGACTAAGCAGTTTATATTAGAAATCACTCATGACCAAATGGTTTTTATTCCAGGGATCTGAGGTTTCAAGAAAAGCTAACAACATAATTAATCATATTAAAATTACAAACATCCAAAACCATTTGATTATCTCAATAGATGCAGAAAAAGGTCTCGCAAAGGACAACACTAACTTTTACTAAAAATTCTATAAAGTATAAACATAGAGGGATATTTAAAATATAAATACATTTTTAAAGCCAAAGGTGAGCTTCATATGTACCAGTACCTTTTTCAGTAAATACAGGATTAAAACAAGGATGCACATTCTTCCCACTATTATTTGAGATACAGTTCTGGAAATGCTAAAAATAGCAATTAGGCAAGAGAACAAAATTAATGGGATAAAGATAAAAAGGAGATAAATATATCCCTGTTTGCTGATGGCACAATAGTATACTTGGAATATTCTTGCATTTCGGTAAAGAAACTCATCAAGACAATAACTTCACTAGAATTGCAGGCTAAAAAATAAACCCTCAAAAAACAACCAAATTGGAGCAGCTAAGTGGCTTTGTAGATAGAAAGCCAACCTTGGAAATGGGAGGCTCTGAGTTCAAAAGTGGCTTCAGATACTTCCCATTTATGTGATTCTGGGCAAGTCATTTAACTCTAGTTGCCTACCCCTTACCACTCTTCCACCTTGGAACTTGGTTATCAATTCTAAGACAGAAGGTAAGGGTTTTTTTTTTGTTTTTTTTTATCAGCAACATTCCTGTATCCTAATAACAAACATCAAAATCCAAGAGACCACAATAGAAAAGGAAATCTTATTTGAAATAATTACAGAACCTATGTAATATCAGATTCAATTTACCAAAGCACACAAATACACCTGAATAGATTCAGTTACAAAATGCTTCTTAACGAAATAAATACTAATTTAAATAGCAGAAGACTATTTAATTCTCATGGTTGGACCATGTCAATATAATAAAAGTGACAGTACCTCCAAGGTTAACCTACACTTTTAATGCTATATCAATCAAATTGCCAGTGGCTTATATAAAGATTATAGAACTTGGTAAATTAATTAAATTCCTTTGGGAAAAAAGGTTGAAAAGTAGAAAGGAAAGGAGACTAGCACATCTACATCTTAAACTATACCTTAAAACAGGAATCATTGAAAACATAATATTGGTTAAAAAATAGGCAGATCAGAGAAACAGGAAAATCAGAAGCAGTGGAACTAATCCAGTGTATGATAACCAGACAACCATAATTACTCAGAAAGGAATTATAAAAACTGGGAAAACTGGAAAGTAAGCTGACAGAAATTAGATTTTTTTCTTTTTCTTTTTGCCTTAAAAATACACTTATTTAGGGGGCAGCTGGGTAGCTCAGTGGATTGAGAGCTAGACCTAGAGACAGGAGATCCTAGGTTCAAATCCAGCCTCAGACACTTCCCAGCTGTGTGACCCTGGGCAAGTCACTTGACCCCCATTGCCTACCCTTGCCAATCTTCCACCTATAAAGTCAATACACAGAAGTTAAGGGTTTAAAATAAAAAAAAAATACACTTATTTGTTATATCAGATGAATCTCTGGGAAGGAGAGAAGTGTTGGGGAAAACTACGGTAATGTAAAAAAAAGCAAGACATCAATAAAGTCTTATTTCTTTTTTAAAAAGGAAACTATATAATTTAATATTAAAATATTAACACAGTCTTTCTTTTCTTCTGAATTTAACAACCTCTTTCCACTTGCCAGTTATATAGAATCAATGTAAATAAAAATTTTGGCAATACATTCCACATTTTAAGTAAATTTCTACCAGCTAAACTACCAGCTAAAGATAGTATAAAGATGTATTTCTCTAGTTGCCATTATCTAAAGATAAAGAAATATATCAAATTTATAGTTGGATAGAATATTAAAGATCATCTAGTTTTTATCTCCTCACTTTAATGATGAAACTTGGTTACATAGGCAACAAAATGAGAACTGTGAGTCCCAATTTTCTAATGAAGTTCTCATTCCCAACACAAAATGACATAACATACTGAACTCATGACAAAATTGCTTTCCTAAGAATTTGCTTGTCTCATAAATCAAGACACTTGAACTTAGGGAGCAGCTGGGTGGCTCAGTGGATTGAGAGCCAGGCCTAGAAACGAGAGGTCCTAGGTTCAAATCTGGCCTCAGACACTTCCCCTGGGCAAGTCACTTAACCCCCATTGCCTAGCCCTTACCACTCTTCTGCCTTGGAGAGCCCCAATACTGTGTATTGGCTCTCCAGAGCCTTCAAGACAGAAGGTTAAAGAAAAAAGAAACGCAAACTTCAATATAATTTGAGAAAGTTAAAGATTATTACCCGAATTTGGCCTATTTCCAAATTTACCAATATTTATAGCAAATTTTATATATTTTTACACAGTAGAACCAATCTGTTCAGTAGCATTTTTAATATAGTTTGTTGGGTATCCTATGCAAAGCAGCTCCTGAAACTTATGTAAATTTCCATGTGTAACACATACCCCATACTCTGCTGAGTAGAACTGATCTTCTCTATTGCTGAATTCTAAACAATCCAGAATATCTTACTAGTTTGTTTTACTGTATTTAAGGCCTAAAAGCATAGTTCAGATATTTCTTTATCTTTATAACTGTCTTTAGACATAGAAATATGTATTATCTCTGATGATCAGATGGCAGATCTTGAGCATAGAAAAATCATGTGTTTTGCTCATTGTCAAACATTTGGCATTTGTCATGAAATTAGAAATAGAATTCACCTAATTCAACATCCACAACCACTATATTATGCTGTTTCTCTAAATTATAACTCCAAGTAGCATATATTCAAGGATCTTTTCCACTGGAGAGAAAGTATGGTTTCACCTTAGGATACGTAGAGATTTACAGTGTGTGTGATGATCTTTAATTTCCTCATCTATTAAAAAAAGCATCATTAATATCTATAGTGCCTACCTCAAAGGGTTGTGAAGGTCAAATGAGACAATATATGTAAAGAATTTGATAAACTCAAAAGCACTATGTAAAGCCAAATGTATTATAGAATGTTAATCATTAGTCTAACTTGTGTGTGTCTATCTTACAGAATTTATTATTCACTGATGAAAATGATAATTTAGAAATTAAGGTAATTGATTTTGGATTTGCACGTTTAAAGCCACCTGATAATCAGCCTCTTAAGACACCATGCTTTACCCTTCATTATGCTGCTCCAGAGCTCTTAAATCATAATGGCTATGATGAATCTTGTGATCTGTGGAGCTTGGGAGTCATTTTGGTGAGTTTCTTTCAATGTAATAAATTTGTCCAGGTAATTGAGTATATTGAATTGATATCTTGCTATTACCACAGTGTTGAATTTGGGAACACAAGTGGATTAGTTATTCAAAATGCACAGATAATTAGGTTTCTGAAAATCACAGAATCTAAAAGGTAAAAGGAATTTTAAAGATCATATATTCTAACTTATACCTGACCAAAAACCTCTTCTCCAGCATCCTAAAGAATTGATCATGCAGCTTTTGCTCAAAGCAATGAGGAGAACCCGCTGTTGCCAGAGAGAGCCTATTTCAATTTGGGACAACTATTTTGAGTGAAATTTTTAGTTACTTTGAGCCTACATCTAATTGTTTATACTCTCTGCCTGTTGGTTCTACTTCTGCCTTCTGGGGACAAACAGGATATGTCTAATTTTTCTTCTGATAGCTATCAGATCATCCCCAAGTCTCCTTTTCTCTCATCTTCCTTATTCAGTCAGTGTATGGTATGTTCTCCAGTCTCCTCACCATTCTGCCCAACCTTTTCTGGGCATGCTCTTATTTACTTTTGCCATTTCTTTTTAAGCTTGTGGTTTTCATAACCCTACTAATTGTTTCTTAATTTATGTGAATGTCGTATGTCATCTAGAAATGTCTCTCAAACTCTAACACGTGGTTTCTTTTTACGTTTCTTTTGTTACTTATACCTCCATTCATTTGCTATTATATTTTTAAAGTATTAATACTACTCTTTGCATTATTCATTTTGAATTTTGGTGGGGTTCATACACTAGAATTAAATATAATGCCTTTTATTAGCAAAAATATTTGTTAAACAGTTTTGTTTTATGATATGAATAACTCAAGTGAGTTGAGTTCTATTTAAAGAATCTAGAATATATCATAATAAATTAAGAGTATGCTTTGTATAATATGAAAGAATAACTTACCCAGCAAAATCGAGTATAATGCTACAAGAGGAGAAAAAAAGAGTTTTTAATGAAACTAAGGACTTCTGATCATTCCTGATGAAAAAATCAGAGCAACATAGAAAATTTGAAGTTAAAACATTGTAGTGAAGAGAAATATATAAAGGTAAACATGAATGAAAAATAATTAAGGCTTAAACAAGGACTTAATTTCAATAAATGCAGTGACCATTTGATACTCCAGAGAACCAAAGATGAAGCTCGCTATACATCTCTTGACAGAAAAGCGATGAATTCCGGTACAGAATAAAACATTTTTTTGGATATGTCTGGTGTGGTCATTTATTTTAATTTAATATGCACATTTCTTACTAGGGTTTCCTTTTTCCCATAATTGGTGGGAGGGAGCCTTGCAAATAGCTTTCTGTTCATTGAAATTTTTTAATTTAAAAACACAAATAACTACACAAGAAGTGATGAGAGATTGTATAAAAGTGATAGCTGTGTGAATGGAGAGGAATCAGATGTAAGAGATAGTAATATAAAAAGAATAAGATTTGACATGATTGGATATGAGGAGGGAGAGAGAAGAATCCTTTCAATATCAAGCTGGAGACTGAAAAGATTGTGGTGCTTTTAAAATAAATACTCAGCTTCCAAAGTGTTCTACTACCTAAGGTAAAGGTCTGACTATTTCACACCCACTCCCAAGTCAGTAAACCCATATAATTTAGGACCAAATATAAAATCTTCTGTTTATCTTTTAAAGACCATCATAACCTGGCCCCCTCCTATCTTTCCAGTCTTCTTATACCTTCCTCACTTCTATATACACTGTGATCTAATGGCAATGACCTACATGCTGTTTTTTTGTCTGATAACGATGTCCTATGTACTTGTACTCTATCCCTATGCCTGGAATACTCTCTCTTTATCTGTCTCCAGGCTTCCCTAGCTTCCTTTAAGGTTTAACTTAAATCCCATCTTCTGCAAGAATCCTTCCTCAATCTTCCTAAATGCTAACATTGCCTTCCCAATGAAATTATCTTCAGTTTATCCTGTATATAACTTGCCTGTACTTAGTTGTTTGCATGTTTTTTCTTTTATTAGATTATGAGCTGCTTGGAGGCAAGGACGGTTTTTTGCCTTGGGGTCCACAGTGTTTAGCACAATGCATATCACATAAAAGATAATTTTTAAAATGCTGTTGGCTTGACTTAGTGTATTTATTTTATTTCTAATGGATGAATGAGGAATATTATACTATAGAGGATAGAGCATACACAAGTAGACATATTACAAATGTAGATTTTAAAATTAATATCCAATTTTCCAAGTATTACATTTAATAAGATTTTATTCAATTTAACTTGAAGCAGAAGGGAAAACTAAAAAGGAGTCCAGAGAGAACTCACCCAAACCACTCAAGTGGAAGAGACAGCGAGGGGGAGGAGACCCCGAAACTATATACAAACAACGTAATGATGCACATACACAAAAAGGAAAAGGAATTTTGGGAGATGGGGTCCAAGGGTTCAAGATTCTAATTAATACACAAGGGAAGGGGCAGCTGGGTAGCTCAGTGGATTGAGAGCCAGGCCTAGGGATGGGAGGTCCTATGTTCAAATCTGACCTCAGACACTTCCCAGCTGTGTGATCCTGGGCAAGTCACTTGGCCCCCATTGCCTACCCTTACCACTCTTCTGCCTTGGAACCAATACACGGTATTGACCCCAAGATGGAAGGTAAGGGTTTAAAAATAAATGAATGAATGAATGAATGAATAAACAAACAATTAAATTATGATTACAAATAATCAAATGTTTGCTCAACTAGCTTTCTTAAATGCCTACTATGTGCCAGGTGCCCTATAGGCATTGAGGTTACAAGGACAAAAATAAAACAATCTCTACTTTTACATTGAAATTCTGATGGGGCAGACATCATATACGTTTATGGGTAAATATAAAACACATACAAAACAAATGCAAAATAGGGAGAAGGCACCAAGTAGCTGGAACAGAAAATAATTTATGTGGAAGATCATGCTGAAGCGGAGCCTTGAAGGAGAGTAGGGATTCCAAGAGTGGAGTTGAGGAAGGAGTAAGTATATGGCAGGCATGGGGAACAGACAGTGGCAAAGGTGTAAAGATAAGGAAACAGCAAAAAGACTAGTTTGATTGAATTGAAGAGTATATGAAGAGGAATAACGTATAATAGAGCCAAAAAGGTAGGATGAGGCTAGATTATAAAGATTTTAAATGCCAAAGAGAATTTCTGTTTGATCCTAGAGTTCATAGGGAGCCACTGGATTTTTTTTGAACTGGGGAAGATGTCATAGTCATACCTATACCTTAGGAAAACCACTTCAGTGCCTATAGGGAAGACTATATTGTTTTAAATATGACTTCTCTAGGCTTCTCTTTTCTCATCTGAAGATTAAGAGATTAGACTAAATAATTTATGAGGTTCCTTCCAACTCCAGAGTGTCCAGTCAACTTTGTTAACAAGCTATCTCACTTTTAAAGAAAATTTTTTGATAAATTTTGTTTTAATTTCCATGGTATGTACAAGAATTCAGATATATGAACAAGAACAGAAGGTGAGATAGAAAAAGCAAAAGCAAGAATAAAACAACCCAAAAAGTTCCAAACTCTTTCAATGAGGTGAATATTCAAGGATCTAGAAATAAAATAATTTGTTAAATGCAGTGGTGCTATTTGTTAATACTTGAGTGGTAATCTGTATGAATAAAATTGTCACAATTAACAGTAGTGTTTTTAGATATTATCAGTAGTAATTTTAGAATCATTCTATGATCTTAATTTAACATTCCTTTCTTTTTCTCTGAATAGTATACAATGCTGTCAGGACAGGTTCCATTCCAGTCTCATGACAAAAGCTTAACATGTACCAGTGCTGTAGAAATCATGAAAAAAATTAAAAAAGGAGATTTCTCTTTTGAAGGAGAAGCCTGGAAGAATGTATCCCAAGAGGCCAAAGATTTGATTCAAGGTAAATCAGTTTGTTTTTTTTTAATGTTTTATTAGGATCAATGATTATAATTAAATTAGAAGTACCTATATGTGCTTTATTTTTGCCAGAAAATCAAGCATCTGTTTTTTAATTCTCATGACTATATTAACTTGGGGCACAGTGCTAGAGGGTCAGGCCTGAAGGCAGATGAACCTAATTTCAAATCTGGCCTCAGACACTTCCTAGCTATGTGACTCCAGGCAAGTCACTCAACCCCATTTACCTAGTCTTTTCCCTTCTATCTTAGAATTGTTACTAAGACAGAAAGTAGTTGTTTAAAAAAAGAGACTATATTAACTTAAAGTTTACAGTGTGATCTTTTTATTAAAAGTAATTATTTTAGAAAGGCAAATCAGTGGAACAGACAAGAAGAATCAGAAATAATCAAATTCATTAATGCTTTGTTGGATCATATTTAAAAACTACATTATCTAAGAAATAATTCTCCAGTTGATGAGGTTTCTGGAAAAATTGTAAAGAATTCTGGCAGAAATTAGGTATAGAAATAAGATCATATAATAAATTCAAAATGAATATATGAACTGAATATTAAGGATTATAGTATAAAAAAGAAAACCAAGTCAGGTACCTTTCACAGCTATGGCTAGGGTATAAATTCCTAAGCAAACAAGTAGGGGGAAATAGTTTAAAAAATAAGATAGATCATTTTGATTATGTTAATTTAAAAGTTTTTATATTAATATGAATTTTTATTTTATTATTTTATTTTCTATGAATATATTTTATTTTATATGGATTTTTTAATATTTTATATGAAATTTTTTATTATTTTATATGAATAAAATAATGTAACAAGCAGAAAAAGAGGATGACAGAACATTACCTTTGCAACAAACATATCTGCTAAGAGCCAAATAACCATTAAATCAAATAGAAGAAATATATAAAACTATTGGCCATTCCCTAGGCAATAAGTGGTAAAAGGATATGACACATCATTCACACACACACTATTAACAGCCCTGGGAAAGGATACTCCAGTGTATCCTAATAATAGGCTAATCAAAAACAACTTGGAAGCTTCAACTCACACCCAGCAAACTGGCAAAGGTGATAAAGATCAGAATGATCAGTATTGGAGAAGCTGTAAAAAGACAGGCTCTATTGGGGAAACTGAATTGATTGATCATTCTGAGAAGTAATTTGAGAGAATGGTAAAGTTAGCAGAGTTTGAGGAAGCAGGACAGCAGAGCTCTCTCTCACAACTACTTAGACAAAGACTGAGAAAGAACACCAGACTGAGTCATGATTGGGAATTCCAAGGAGAAACCTCAGGGGACCATTTTTCCAATGTAAGATCAGAGATTTAGCCCACAGGCTAGTAATAAGAAAAGAGAATATAGACCAAAGGTGAATATATGTTATAACCCTGGAGCAGGAACCTGGATTCAGCCAACAGGCAAAGGGCTAGCCCAGTGATGGGCAGACTTTTCCCCAAGGGCCAGATCCAGCCCATAGTGATTACGGATTTGCTTAAGGGAGTGATGGGCAAATTTTGGCCTGGATCTGGCCTGTGGGGAAGTAGTTTGCCCATCACTGAGCTAGACAAATTTTCATTATGATCACTGTTTATTTCTCTGAAGTTAGTAGGCTCCTCACCTAGATTTGGGGCCAGGCAAAAAAACAAGCAAACAAAAACAACTAGACTTGCCCTATGGATAGTATTTCAGAAAACAGTTGCAAACCCCATTCCTTGTAAACTAGCTGGAAGGTCCTGAAGGTTCAGAGCAAAAAGGTGTTGGTCAATTCTTGGTCCATATTCCCATCTTGGTTACTGGCCTATGGACTGAATCCTCTCTTGAAATTCTGATTTGCTCTTAGGATCAGGGATCAGAGCCACAGAGCTGTTTCCAAATCTTTTAACTCTGTATCAGACAGTTTAGGGCTGCACAGAGTAATTTAACCCTTTCCAAGAACCTTGAAAAAATTCATTTGACACGAATAAAACTTTTTGAAAGTTAGCAATGATAGATCTCTGCCAATTGCTTATTGGGAATAGAAAGGAATATACATGTATCACAGTTGTCTGTGACATCTTTACAAAATTAATCATGTATAAGGACATAATAATAATAGCATTTATATAGTACCTGAGTGTGAAGCACTATGCTAAGCACTGTACAAATATTTTTTCATTTAGTCCTCACAACAGCTCTGTGAGGAAGGTACCAATATTAGCCCCATTTTTCAGTTGAACTGAAACAAAAATAAATTGATTTGCCTGTGATCAAATAGTGTATGGGGCTGAATTTGAAGACAGGTCTTCCTGACTCTAACCCTAGCATTCTATCTCCTACACAAACAAAAGACAAAAAGAAATGTTCAACACATCCTTTAATGACCACAGTGCAATAAGAATCATTCATTAAAGGGCTAGAAAATATTAAAACATAATAGAAGACTAAAAATAACCTAATCATGAAAAATTGATAGAACAAAGAACAAATCATAGACATACTAGATAATTTAATTAAAGATAATGACTTTTATCATTTAATAGGCAACTGAAGTAACATGCCACCTTTTGTGGGATAGAAGCAAATCAGTCCTTATAGGAAAATGTATATCTCTAAACAGGTTTATGTTAATGTTGTAAAGACACAAAGAATAAATTGATTAATTAGTCATGAAGCAAAATAACTAGCTAGAAAAACCACATTTTTAAACCTAAACAACAAAACAGAAAATTTGAAGTCAAAATTGAATTTAAGAAATTTGAAACAAAAAAAAGAAATTAAATTAATAAACAAAAGTTAGAACTATTTTTAAGGAAAAATAAAACAACAATAAAATGGATAGCTCATTAGCTAACTCAATTTAAAGAAGAAAAGAAAAATGAATTACCAGTGGTTACCAATAAGAATTCACAACAAATTCAAAAGAAAGAAACTACTTTGCCCAATTATATGTCAGGAAAATTGACATCCTCAATTAAGTTGATGAATATTTAGAAAAATACAAAATGCCCAGATAAACTGAACTATTAACAGGATTTAAATAGTCAAAACTCATGGAAAGAAATTGAACAAACTGCAAATTAACTCCCAAAAGAATAAACAACAAAGCTGGCACCAGATGCATTTATAAGCAAGTTCTATCAATCTGCAAAGAATAAATCTAACATTACATAAACTATTTGCAAAAATAGGAAAAGAAAGATGCTACAAAGTTCCTTCCAAAATTCATATGTGGTCTTGATACTGAAATGGATGAGCCAAAACATAGGAGAAGTACACCCCAAATCCCTACTAAATATTGACAGTTTTTTTATAGTATTTGCCACAGAATCATAACCAAAAAAATTAAACACAATGACCAGGGTGGATTTATCCTAAAAATGAGGGTTCATTGACTATTAGGGAAACTGTCAACATAACTGACCGTATTATTATGAAAACAAAAAAAATCATATTATTCTATCAATATGTGGAGAAAGTTTTTGCTAAAAGGCAACATCCATTTCTATTTTTAAAAAACAACAACTAGGAATACTCAGAATAAATAGACCTTTTCTTAACATAGTAAATAGTATCTATCTAAATCAGAAATCCAGCATTGTTAGTAATGGGAATAAACTAGAATCCTTTCTAGTAAATCAAGAATGTTTGTTATCCCTACTTCTAACTGATAAAGTGCTAGAAATATTAAATATAAGCATAAGACAAGAAAAAGAAGTTGTGAGTTTAAGTTTGGGCAAAGTTGCAAGAAATAAAATAAATCTATAAATCATCAACATCTTTATATATCACTAACAGACCTCATTAGGAAGAGATAGGAAAGAAAAATCCCTTTCAAAGGAACTACAAAAAGTAAGGAGGATGGGGGCAGCTGAGTAGCTCAGTGAATTGAGATCCAGACCTAAAGGTAGGAGGTCCTAGGTTCAAATCTAGCCTCAGACACTTCCTAGCTGGGTGACCCTGGGCAAGTCACTTAACCCCCATTGCCATTCTTCTTACCACTCTTCTGCCTTTGAACACAGTATTGGTTCTAAGACAGAAGTAAGGGCTTTAAATATTTAAAAAAAAAAACTAAGGAGGGAGATTACCTCCCAAGATATATAGGAACTATATGAATACAATTTGTTTTACTTTTTAAAAATTTTATTTTCCTTTATTTTATGTCTCAACTTATAAGCATTTATTTTCTTGCCTTTTTCACTTCTGCTGTCCCTTGGGAAAAATTAAAATAAAAACAAAGCCCCATATAGCAACTATGAATGGTGGAGCAAAACAAATTGCCACAATAGACATATCCAAAAATTCTCTTATGAGAATAAGAATTTTTCCTCTATTCATAAATAATCAAAAATAGGTGAACAGTTAATCCTAAAGGAAGAAATACAAACTATCCACAAAAAAATGTAAAAATGTCCCATATTACTAATTAAAAGGAATTCAAATTAAAATAACTCTAAGGTTCTATCTCATACCCATCAAATTGGCAAAGATGACAAAAAAATAATAATGACAAATGTTGGTGAGGAAATATTGAAGAAACAAACATCAATGACCTGTTGATGGACCTGTGAGTTAGTACAGTCCCTCTGATAGGTTCAGAGAAGCCTGGGAACATTTGTATAAAGTGATTCAGAGCCAAGTGAGAACCTGTACAATGACCAACCAGAATTCTAGGAAACTGATGAAGCATTTTATCTTTCTTCTGACAGAGAATTCAAGGATACATGGTGCAGAATGAGACATACAGTTTTGGACATATTCAATTTGATCATTTGAATATGTATATTTGTTTCGTTTTGTTTTGCAATATAAGAGGGCAAGAAAATAAGAGTTTGTTGATTTAAAATAAAATCATCTTCAAAAAGGAGTTTTGAATTGTTATGAAAATAATTAAGGTATCTGTACCCTTTCACTTAGTTATTCAACTACTAGTTATATACCCCAAGATTAATGATAGTAGAAAGGCCCTATAGGCATAAAAATATTTATAGCATGTGAACTGAACTGATCCAACCATTTTGAGAGCAATCTGGAATTATGCCCCAAAGTTATAAAACTGCGTTTATCTTTTGATGCAGCAGTACTACTATCAAGTTTATTTCCTAAAGTGATCAGGGAAAAAGAAAAGAACCTGTATTCTAAAATATTTATAACAGCTCTCTTTGTGGTAGCAAAGAACTGGAAATTGAAGGGATACCTATCAATTGGGGAATGTCTAAACAAGTTGTAGCACATGATTGTGATGGAATACTATTACGTTATAAGAAATGATGAGGTTAATTTTTTTAAAACATGGAAACACCTACATGAAATTATGAAGAGTTAAGTGAGCAGAACCAAAAGAACATTACATAAAGCAACAGAAATATCATTTAAAGAATAACTTGTGTATGTCCACCTCTAGAGAAAGAACTGATAAATAACTATAAGACATAGATAAGACAATTAATTTGATATCACCATTTAGTGTTCAAGGAAGGATTAATTTCAAATTAAAATATGATGTTTCAGGTTTGAAGACTTGTAAATTCCCTTACCTTACATATTATTTGGATTTATGTCTGGTCTTATACTTACAAATTTTCAACTGCAATAGAAATCTTCCTTAACACTAATTTTTGGGCTTTTTGTTTTGTCCTATCAACCCAACTAGACTATAAGTCCCTTAAGGACAGAAATTAGGTCTGATTTACCTTTGTATTTCCCATAGCATTGAGTACAATACCTTGCGCAAAGTCACCACTCTCTCTGTTGAATTGTATAAAATTAAAAAAAAAAAATCTCCACATATTTCTATCAGGACTTCTTACAGTGGATCCCAATAAAAGACTTAAAATGTCTGGCTTGAGGTACAATGAATGGCTACAAGATGGCAGTCAGCTGTCTTCAAATCCTTTGATGACTCCAGACATACTAGGATCTTCAGGAGCTGCTGTGCATACCTGTGTAAAAGCAACCTTTCATGTAAGAGCAACTAAAGTTTGAAATAAATTTATAATCAGTTCTTACTATTTATATTATATGTAGAATTCTCTCATAAATGCAGGTTTATAAAGCATGTTCCCTCCTTTTAAAATAATGTATTTACAATAACATCTAAAATTTGTGTGGTAGCTTCAATATATGCCAACAGTATAGAAAATTATATGTGTTTAATGGATCAGTCACTTCTGGTTTCCCTATCGCTCTTTATCAAGGAATCAAAACAACATCAAAAGAATTTTAAAATGTATAAAAGCTGAGTGTTTACTTTAAAATTCCATAATTCCAAGTAGCAACTTTAAATTCTTTATAATGACTTGTCACAATGGAAACAGAATCCAGTCTATTTTCTTTAAAAAATGTAAACATTTGTGTTGAGACCATATACTTAATCTAAGCTAAAAATAAAGCCTTTCCTTCAGTAAACAGTTATTATGTATATAACATTCTACAAAATGCCAACAAGACTACAAAGGGAATAAACAATCCAAAACCCACCATCAACTAGTTTGCTAGTTGGGAGTGTGTGTGTGTGTGTGTGTGTGTGTGTGTGTGGGTGGGCCTATCTGTGCCTGTTTCTGTATGTGTATTGTAGATGGTTCAGTGGATAGAGAGCCAGACCCAGAGTTGGAAAAACCATTCCAGCTGTAAGACTCTGGAACAAGACACTTGACCTTTTGTTTGCCTTAGTTCTTTCATCTGTAAAATGGAGATAAGAATATCATCTACCTCACAGGGTTGTGTGAGCATCAAAAGCCCTTAGCACAGTGCCTGGCACATAAGAAGTATTATGTAAATGTTAGTTATTTTCATTATAATATTTAAAGACAATAAATAAATTTTCAGCCTTATAAGAAATGTGTGTTATTATGGTGCCAATTATATACAGAAGTGCTGAACAAATGTCAGTAATTCAGGAAAAGCCAGTGTTGGATCAGAAGAGTCAGGAGCAAGAAAACAGGTTCTCCAAAGAGGTTCTCTTAAGAAAGGAGGAGGACAGACTAAACAGAAGAATGAGAGGATGAATGTCAGGGTAGGGGAACATGTACTGAAGAATAGAGAAATGCCCCCGGAGAGCTTTATCCTCCATCTTCTTGTGATAGGCAAGATTCACAGACCTGATAGCCACAGAATAGGGAGAGACAAGAGGTCAAGGAGAGTAGTTTCAACATAGCTATGATGAGGAGTTAGCCAAAGAATGAGTGAGGTACTTTTTGTAGTAACCAGGAACAAGTTACTGAGCACAGAATAAGTCCTAAACATCTGAATTAAATTGAATATGTAATATGAATAATTGAAATTGAAGTTGTATCTGGAGAGTACAAAACTATAACGAAGCATAGTTGCATAGTCTGAGTACTTGGTGATAGAAATTTCTAAGGCCAAACCTGGAGCCAGTGAAGTGGTGGTGTTCTGGATTGTTACTGTTCTTCAGATAATGCCAGTTAACCAATGATTTGCTAAATTGAGTCTAACAGATTTCTTCCAGACATAACGTTGATCTGCACATAGTATTTTAAAAGGGGGGTTTTGTTATGCCGCATGACTTTTAGAAATACTCCTCCTATGACTGACATTATCATCCTAAATAATATGGAGGTGGTAATTAAAGTGATTTTTTTCATAACGTAATAGTCAGGAGAGAAGGAATGCCAAAGTGGTGGTTCTTGCTACAATAAGACATGACTTATTAGTGGAATTTAAAATATTAAAATAGTCTTACTTTAACACATATCATTTTTATTCCCATTAGGCCTTCAACAAGTACAAGAGGGAGGGATTCTGCCTCCAGAATGTCGATAAGGCTCCTCTTGCAAAGAGAAGAAAGATGAAGAAGACCAGCACAAGTACAGAGACCCGCAGCAGCTCCAGTGAAAGTTCTCATTCTTCTTCCTCTCATTCTCATGGTAAAACTACACCAACAAAGACACTGCAGCCAAGTAATCCTGATAGCAATAATCCAGAAACCATTTTCCAGTTCTCTGACTGAGGACTATTACAGTGGTAGAAAGGGAATTGGGGACATCCGGCACCTTTACTTCCCCCAGTTTAGAACTGAGAGATGTTTATTGATTTAAAAAAAAAATACCTGCAATGGATTTCTTCTGTTTGGTTTGTCCTTGTCCAGTTATTCTGGACCCAGTATATTACTGTGAATAGAGCTAGTATTAACACTGTTTGGAAATCAAGAATAATACAAACAGTGCTTTTCTTAAAAGAGCAAAGGTTTCAGTATATTTAATTAGAGATTTTCCCCAACTGTTTAGGTTTGAGCTGCTTACAAAATAAGTCTTTGTTTAGATGTCTGCTAACAGGAATTGGCCTGTGCTAAGTAAGATGTTTCCAGCTCTGGATGTCATGGGGTTTCAAAGAAAACTTTGCACCCTTTGCATAGTGACTTACCAGTGAAAATGTCTGATTTTTCTTAAGGATTTTGTGATGGATTTCATGTGTTGAATACATTTGTTTCTTGAGGGAAGATTTTAACTTATTGTTTCTAATTTGTGCTTACAGATGATGATAACCTGCAAATGTAAATCTTTTTCTAAAAAGGATTCAAAAATATAAAGTCCCACAGTATGTATTTGGGATCCATATGAGAAATGCATGTTTTTTAATTTCACACTGCTCTTTCCTAGCAATTTGTTTTAATGGCTATTGCAATACATTAGGGTACATTTATCTCTTTTCTAAGTCATATTGCACTTTATGAAGGAGTATGACAAAATAAAGCGGACTGTTTTATAAAGTGCACAGCTTATACCACATGTACTGTATTTTAACCATTTTTTCCATTATCTACTTTAAATTACACCTCACATCCCTCTTCTATTTTTTGTATGCAACAAATAGAATAGGCCTAACTATATGGTGAAATCGTAAGCCACTTATGCACTGATGTGAGGACAAACTAAAGGGAAGTTTTACTAAACACTGTGCTTCATAACTGTACACTGTGTTGCGCTACAGAGAGGGATTTCCTCCTGTGGTAGTTTATTATGTATATAATTATCTTAGCATCATAAATGTGATTTGTTTTCAAACATTTCAATTAACTTTTAAATATGAAAAACATTTTATAAACTTATGCAGAGCACTTTTATTGCTCAAGTTCTGAACTAACATGGGAATCTTAAGTGCTAACTTTTTGTCTAAGAAGTTTCATTAAGAGCTTGCTGCATTTTAAAGTAAAATAAATCCATTCCCTATGCAAAAAAAAAAAAAGGTTATAGGAACTGTAGTTACATTTTATTTTACAAAAAAACAGAGGGAATTATAAAGACTGAAATTTGAGATTAACCATGTTTATAGGAATCATGTGTAACAAAGTCAAGACTAACGTGTTTTTTTGTGGTTTTTTTAATCGATGATAACCTTTTTAGTATTTGGGAGAGGATTTGGGCATGAACTTACTTTATTTATTACTTTCTTGATGGCAACATCAAAGATAATAGCAGCATTAACTTTAGCCTGATGTGAATACTGAAATATTGCACTGTTTATGTAGTAATATATTTAATATTAAATCATTATGTAATTGATGTCACTGGGAATTAAATGGCCAATATTGATATTTTCAAAATATTGATATACATTTTATTCACATTTTCTTCTTAAGAATTATTAAGAGTAATTTTTTTGTATTTTTGAAAGAGCCCAGTGGTTTCATAATTCTTATTGAGTCAGGGATGGTTATTTGTACACTCGGTATTCAAGGTCATGATGAGAAAGCCTAGAATGAATTATCACAATCCACAAGCAGTTCACAGAATATGCAAATGAGACATAAATTTGTAATATTAATTAAGATTCCTATAAATAGCAGTGGTTATCCTAGAGGTAGTTTTTTTTAACTGCACAGCAAAGTAGTAAATAAGGCAATTGCTATACAGACCTAAAGGGACTTTCTTAAATACAGGAAAATAGTTAAGAAAAATGTTCAAACAATATGCTTTTGGTGATGTGGTTGATGGTAGTTTAAAGTGAACTTAGAAACTGATAAATACAATTTTCCTTTTTCTTTACTCTGTCTTCTGATGGAAGAGCTTTATAAGAGATAAAATAAGCAAAAGACAGCTCTGATGAGAAAGGAACGGTTAAGTTAAACCATAAACTAATAACCCACCTCTAAATAATCAAAATTTACTATAACACAGCTTCAAATTAAGTCCATAGTGATGCCTTCCTTTTCAAAATTCTCCCTCTCCTAATTATATATACCAAAATGTCACTATTTAATGTATAATGCTCTTGTAATTAATACCATTGAAATGCAGATTCAAACTGTATTATATGTTACATTTTGAAATTCATGCTTTCAAGCCACTGAAAGAGAAAACAGTTTTCCCATTATGCAAAATGTTAAGATGAAATGACTGCCTTCTTTTCAATAAATAATGAAAATACATATGAACAAACCAAAAAGAAATATAGGTGTACCTGTATGCCATTAATGTGGTATATAGGTTTAGTACCACACCATAATTCCTACCAACTCCACCCCTGCCAACTCCCATAGCGTTTTTTACTAAATGAATGTACTTGTTTGGGAAATATGCAATTTGACCTTCTTGTAAGTTCTAATTGACTGGGGCTCTATTTTCTTTTGAAACTTAATATCAGTGATTGAGATAAATGAGCAAAGATGATACTTTAGGAAAGAAACTAAGAAGATCAGTTATTTTAGCCTTAAAGAAATCATGATTCTCCAGAGGCCATCATTATTCATAAGATGAGCTCCTTCTAGTGAAATAAATATATATAAATATATATATTAGGTATTATGAAATTCATTAACTCCTTCAGTTTTCCAGTAATTATGGGTCACACCTCTAACAGAGCAAGTTAATAAATCATATTTCCATTTTCCTGAAACAGTTCATGCACATCCTAAATATACCTGCCTTGAATTCCAACATTCGTTCTTTTTCCCCTTGAACTTTGTCTTAATTTTAATGCTTCTAATATTTCTAGGGATTACATAATGAATGCTTTTAATTGTATAAGAAATTATTCTGAAAGACTAGTAGAATTGTAATAATTTTATTTATAGAAGACATAAAATTTATTTTGAATGTTACATTATTTTAAATATATCCCCAAATGTTATTTTACAAGAACATGACTACGATTTAGTATGTTCTTGTTCACCTCTTTCAGTTAGCTGTTTTAAAAATTCAGTAGGAAACATGTTTTTGTGAGGGGACCATTTCTAATTTATTGCTCATTTCTTTTACCCAGGATTTGTTAATTATTCAGTGTGGTCTTCTCTTTGCCAATAATAGAAGAGATTTGTTTAATCAAATTCCTAATAATTATTAACTGCTAAATAGCTAAGTTTATTTATGGTAAGCCACTTAAATTATGGAACATAATGATCTTGTAAATTAATTGTATTACAGTGTTATTAAATATCTTTTCATTTTAAATAATTTGTATATAAATTTGAAAGTCGTATTACTAAATCATATTGGAATTTGCTATTTATTTCCCTGTGATAATTAAATATATCTTTTGTATGTATATCCTCTTCTTTAGGGAACTGGCTCTTTAAAAAAAATTAATGTAGCAGAAAATTACTGAATCAAGAATTTTATTAGGAGGCAATTTCTAAATTGTTAGGGCTTTAGAAATGGAAAAAATAACATCAGAGAAGAAATGTTTATCAAGATACCGGAAATATTCTTAACCCAAAGAAAAAAGTCTCCACAACTACCTGGTGGGTTTTATTCACCTGTTAATTTTCTTAATCAAGTTCATTTAAAACTGTAGACATAATGAATATTTCCCCAAAAAGATAGTTTTTTTTTTTTATAAATTGCTTTTGAAAATGGATTTCAAGTGGAAAGAAACAAATTTTTTACTGTAAGAGCACTTCACAAACCTGATTTCAGTCATTTTCTGTAGCATTTTGTCTTCTGAGTTTTAGCAAATGATTCTTTCTGGCCTTTATCCTTCTTTCCATTTCTTTCCTCCCAATTGTATTTTTAGTGAGGTGCTCGCCATTGCACTTAGTTTCCTTGCCTAAAGTTGTTTGTCCATCCTATTTCATGAACCTGGAATTTGGCCAGCTACTATTGCTCTGTATGTTGCTTCTGTTAGACTTAAAGTGAACATTTTTTGAATCAAAAACTTAAATCAACCATTTCCTTTCACAAAATCGTGGTTTTTAAAAGCACTTTTTTCCTTTGAATTTGGTACTATTTCAGAGAACCTAGGACATGTATTCAGACTACAAGAAATACAGTTCATACAGCTATTTCCAAAATCCTTGGCTTCATCCTCCCCATACAGAGTAGGTGAAGATAGTAAAAAAAAAAAAAATAGCTGATACCTGTAATTTTGCTCCCTATTTTTACATAACAACATGTGTAATGACCCAGATTTATATGTGTAAGCAACATGTATTTAAAAAGGGGGGAAAAAAAGGAAAGTTCTTACTGCTTAAGATTGAACACTTCTGGTTTTTTAAGACTAAAAGAAAATGTTAAAGATTTAAACATGTTAATGATATGCTTATATTTTAAAGATAATTGACTGATATAGTATAGGTCAAATGTGTTTCTATACCTCTGGGCATTGTGGCAATAGTATTTACATTTGATTAATTTTCTTCTTGTTATTAAGTCTTCTCTTTGTGTACTGTATTTGATTTTTTCAAAATCTGTCATCTCACCAAAAGTCCATTTTCTTTTTAGATCATTCCCTAAAGGTATTTCTTTTTTAAAATCCATATCCATTTTTTAAGTCATCTTAGACTCAGACCCCCCCAAATGTATTTTGAAATTGCATTATTCAGGAAATGAAATTTGAGTTTTATGAATAGTATTCTAGTACTTGATTTCCTACAATGAGAAGTTGAATTTCAGTTGTTTGCTGCAAAGAGGTATTTTTTTTTCAAAAATAGACATATTGCTTTGTAGTGTTATCATAGTTTTTGTTAACACTTCATCAAGCTTTAATAAACCATTTTTCCAAAGATTTTCAAGTGACCTGTTTCACAATTATTTTTCATCCCACTAAGGGATACTTGGGTACTTTTGACATTTCTGGTTACATTTTATTTCAAGTCAAAAGATTAGTTTAGTAGTCATTTAGATTTTTAGTGGCTAATTGCATGATTCTTCTATTATTATTATTATGACATGTAACATTTTAATTGTTTAAGTAGTAGTATGTATACGTTTTGGCATTTGAAAACAGACATTTCCCCCTCCTAATTGACACTTTGATATTCATGTTTGTTCAGGTTCCACAGTGAATTTGGATAGATTATTTTTTATATATGTTATAAACACACAATCCAATGAAATTAAAATTAAAGTGCAAAATAGTTTTTGTCTTGATAAATAAAGAAAATATTATAGGTGCTATTTTGTTGAAAAGGCGTTTATGTGACAATCCCCAATTGTAGGAGGTCCTTTTTCTTTAAAATATTGCATATTCTGTGAATTTAAGGAAAAAAGGTGTGATAGAAAACCAAATGAGCATAAACATAGGAATTTTTAAGTCTTTTAGATTTTAATTTGATAAAAAAAACCAGTGCCTTTAAACTTATACTTAAAGCTCTATATTTTCTTAAACATTGTTTTTAAATTAATTTTAAAAGAATACATTTTAAATTACTAGAATTTTATTCTATGTAACTGTGTAAATTCTCCCACAACTTTAAGCAAGGATGAGAATGTTATTTTAAATACTTTTCCATTCATTATGTCTTAGCAAAATTAAGTTAAAAATGGTTGGACAAAAGCATTTTTTGTGCCTCATAGACCACATTGATAACTAAAAATAAACATATCCATTGTCATTTTTTACCACATTTTTAGTTGATCTTTTCACATTTATGAGTGAATTTTCTTTTTTTCTCCCAAACATTTTTCTGTTGCCCATCCATGTCTTAGATTTGTGCCACATACACATTGGCTTGACTGTGCTGATATTTCACCATAGTGCATTGTCCACTTCTTGTTGCTCAAATAGAAATTAAAATTTATGGATAAGTAAATAATTTTAGAGACCAACAAATGGGCAGGAAGTTGAAGATGTCAGCTTTTCAAAATGCTTTTGAGTTATTATTCTATTACAAGAGTTCTAGTTAGCTGTTATTGAAACCATGACAATAAATTTATTTATTTATTTTAAAACATGAGTATTCAAGGGCTATTCACAACTTCTGTACAGGCTCAATAAAGTGATTATCTTCTAAATAAAGATATTTAGTCAACCCTTCTCCCCATTTACCTAGGTGCCCAGTAACACTATAATCAATGCAGATCAAACCAGGAGGAACCCAAATGTATTTATCTAGGAGCAATCATTTAATCATCCCGATGGACATGTCAGATATCACCTTTGTTTTAGACATAATAACTCAGTTCGCAACTTTTTAAACCTCTGTTAGGAATGCAGTGTATTTATTAAATGCTGTTATTTCCAAAAGGTTACTTGGTGCTATCTGTGTAGAACTTCTTGTTCTAATGGTTCAGTTTGGGATTTCATACATTTACACATTCAGGAAAGACCAACAGAAAAAGTCTTGCTTCATGTGGTTATGTTTTACAGCTCCAAATTAAGAAACAAATGGCCTAGAAATGCTTATTAGTGGGTGACCACAAAGCTTTTGTTGTTTAGAATATGGTGTAGCCCTTCAAAGACTAAAATGTGTTATTACACTGCACCACTTGACTAAGGACTGTATAATCACTTATCAGGAATGTTGTCAAAAGGATTCATTATGTAAATTTGGAGGTAAACTAAGTCATTTCTGAGTTTCCTTCCAATTCAAGATTCTATGCTGCTAAGGTGAATAAGGTTTTAGAAGAGTAGATTAGTTCCCCTTTTGTGGGCATCTACATTATAAAAATATCTCATTTTGCTGCATTTCATTTGATTGTTTGAAATCAAATACCAAAGAGTAAAAGGGTAAGGAAGAAGACTATCACCTTTCACAGAAGCAAACTTGATACATGGTCACCCCTAAATCCACAGGAAAAAAAAATTTTTCTGACTAGCTTTCTACTTTGACTTCAGCTTGTAAAAGGATGCCTTTTTTAAAATAAACTATGAGGCCACCTAGAAATTGCTTTAAAAGACTAAAATGGCTTAAAGTTGTTTTATTCCAGGATTTGAAATTGTCACAACGAAAAAGAGAAAAATATATAATTTAGGAATTTATAATTATTATACACTTTTCTTAGCAGATTAGAAGTATGAATTATTTTTCCCTTTATCATGTTTCCTTTCTAATTCAAAATTGTTATCAGATGGATTGATTTTATCTAATTAGGGCAAAATAAGTACCAATTTTGTAGTTTGCTGTCCTATTTCAACAAATCTATGAATAATAGTACTAGGAGACTAGAAAGTTATTTCAGTTGGTTGGGCTACAGAAGTAAGTTTTATTCTAAAGGCACCTTAAAAATTCTTAGCCACCTGTTGCTAGCTAAACACTCCTGAAGTAGTTCCCATTTAATAGTTAAAAGTTATCCTGTGGATAAAGTTATTAACTATTAAGATGTAATAAATTTCAGTACATACTATTCAGGGAATAACCACCTCCACACTGCCTTTCTTTGGCATCAACTCTGTTTTAAAAATAACTACTGCTAACACTGGGGAAAATCCTTTGCTACAGGCAGAATTTAATTTTTTTTTTTTTGTGAAAATGTAGATTTCTGTCCCTTGCAGAAAACATGTAAGTGAAAGTCTGAAAATTTTTCTCTGGGCTTTTGAGCAGTATTAAAGTGTGGTATATACTTTAAAGGGGGCTATCTCTTGTTTAACAAAACTATTATCTCTATTACAAGGATTAATGATTTTTGTTGCTCTCTAGATGCTAAGATGATTCCCCAGATTCACAAGCATATTATTTCATCAGAGCTTTTCTCATATCTTTCTTCTCCTACATTAACCTTTCTGATAAAACAGGTTTAAGTATATGCGTGTTATGTCAATATCTCTGAAATGTCATTTTATTCTTCTAAGGTCACTTGCAGCAGTTTCATTATATCAAATGTAATGTGTGAAATAAAATAAATATTGGATTTATTTAGAAATTAATTCTTAAAATGCTGCTATTTACAATTTTATAATTTTGTCCCTCTTAATATTTTCTTCCTTTACTCCAAAATTATATCTAGTAAATGTTTTCTCTTCTTTATTCTAAGTGTTTATATATCCACTAGGTATAATTTTAGTTATTTCAGTAAGAATCACAGGTTATTTACAGGTTATTTTGTTAACTGAGATGACACATGAAATCTGGCTTTTGTCAATGAAAATGCAATAGAGATTTGAAGGAAATTATTTAGGTTTTGTATATACTTCAAAATAATTGTATTTTAAAAGTTAATATTCTTTATTATTTTATATAAATATCTTTACTTGTGTAAAGTATAAAGTCAAGTTTTTATGAAATTTGAATGGTAAATGTTTTAAAGATATTTTAATGGTAAATGTATAAGATATTTCCTTAAAACATTTAACGGTAAATTTGTTGTTTCTGGGACAGCATAAATATATTGTTGCATAATTAATAGAATCACAAGTAGATTTATTAACAAAATTGATAAGCTAAAAAGATAGATTGATAAGTACACAATGAAATTTATATTCTATTGAATCACTATTGCTGATATGAATATACAGATATATAATAGTTATATGTTTGTATAAAATAACCAAATATAAGTTTTCTGGATTTTTTTATTCCAAAGTTATTGCCTATCACATGCAATCTTGAACTCAATGTTGCTCTTCTGCCGTCAAGTCATTATGAATATATGAACTTGCAGGAACACTCAAAGATTTTAATGATATATTTAGTTGAAAACAAATTTAAAATGGGTTGGTTTAGGCATATGTATACTGAAAAATCTAATAAGACTATATGCAGCTTTTAGACTGAGTGCATGTTTTGTGGGTTACAGGAAGAAATCTTTGAAAATTAACTTTTGTGATAGTTTCATGCTAAGTTCAGGAAAATAATGATACCTGTCATATGCCTCTTCCTCTCTTACCCAAAGGTCAGATATCTTCTTCAAAATGCAGAAACACATTTGGGAATTTTCTATCTCCAACTGGCTATGTTAAAGTATTAAATCTGGATAACCTATTGTTCAAAATAATGGAAGCTAGGAAGGAGAATTTAAATATCTAAATGATGTATCTGGCTTTGAAAAAATCATTTTAGGCATTTTAAATTATAGCTATCATTTGTGAAAAATCTTTTATTTTAAAAGTATTCAGATTGCCAGTTGGTGCCTACATCACCTAATTAACTAGTAAGAAACATTCCTGAATTTCTCATCTATTTATGCTACCATATAGGGACATATCTTTTAGAATGAATTATATTTGAATAAAAAAATTATTAGGCTGCCAACCATGTTGACTTTAACTTTATTAAAATATACATGTAGCCCAGAGTAAAAAATTATATTTCACCAAAGGGAAGAAATTAAGCCTGTAAGTAACACAGTGATTTCTAAAAATAAGAGCGATTACAGATGATAAAAACAAACATCTTACTGAGTGTTCCCCACAAAAATGAAATTATAGGTCTTAGCCCTAAAAAAGAAAAAGAATTAATTAAAAAAGTTTAAAATATACTTGTCACTTCTTTTAATGTTTTTCTAATCATGTTTGATTAATCTTCATTTGGCTCCATTTTTAAAATATATTGAAATTTTCTCCAAATACTATTTAGTATAAATAATATCCTTCACCAATATCTGAACTGTTTAAGTCCTAATGGAACTAACTTTTTAAAATCCATATGCCCTTCATCCTCTTCCTTATTTTTGGTAAAGCAATCAGAAATAACTGATGTTATGAAAATATCAAAAACAAAATATATTTTGTTTTATAGTGTAAATCTCTATCTGAGGAATAGGAAATATAGAGAGAAAAATCTCAGCATCATATTCACTAAAAATGGACTTACATATGCTTGACCCGGTTATAATAATTCAGTCATTTGGCTCTCAGCTTCCCCTGCTGAGACTGCGAAACAAAGGGATTGAATCTATAAAGTTGCTTCCCGTTCTGACAGTTCATGAATCTACCACATCCAGAATAGCACAGATTTCATTTTGTGTATAAAATAAATTAATGCTCTCTGGAGCTATTCTGAAAAGAAACTAATACAATTTTGGAATAGACTAGGTTATTCATATATGGACATATATTAATATCTGTCATTTTTTTTCATTTTTTTGCTCCTTGTGCCATCATATAATTACAATCCTTTTTTGATTACTGAGGAAAATATTTATTTTTACTTTGCAACAGGCCTCATACTTAGTCGTTCAAGTAAAATTAGAAGATATTTCTAAAAATCTTTCAGAATCTAATCATATCAGTAGGGATTCTTTTCATTGTGCATACTTAATGGAGAATTTTATCAAAAGGATAATAATTATTTCCAACACAGGAATAGTATATAACTAATACTCCCTAATTTAGAAGACTATTGCAATTTACTTTTGTTAAGACAAATTTCTTTCTGTGTGGAACAGTAATGTGTAGCTTTCTGATAGTGTATTCTGAGAGTAAGCATATGATATTCAAATCAATCTGACAATTTACATTTTCAAAGTGCTTTTAAATTACTTGTTACTTAATTAGGTTTTGATTTTAATAGGCATCTAAGATAAATATATAACAACTTCCTTATAAGGCCCAGCATACCACTAACTAGTTGATTGTCCATAAATATAATCAGAGGCCATCAAGCTGATAAACAGTTTTGAATGAAACTTCAGTTGAAGCATCACCTCCTAGTGAGATAGTATTGATAATGTATCTTCAACTTTTTTGTAATTTAGCCCTGCAAAATTTCATATTTCTAACTCTTAAGACCAATAAAATGAATAATTATTTTGTGTGTGTTCTTTGGATCATTTAAAGAACACTGAGAAAACTGGGGCACTACTTGTTTTAAATATGAAAGTAGAGTTTAATAGCAAGCTTGTCATGAAGTCACAAATTGTAATAAAATGGAGATTATTTTACTTCCACTTCTCTAATATCAAATTTTTGCCTTTGTTCAGATTTTAAATATTTTGCTGATCTAATTAAAGGTGATTATCAGTACTCATCTTACCTTCAAAAAACTTGTCTTTTAAAAAAGACAAGATTTCCTTCCAAAAATATTTTAATAACATCCTTCTTTAGTAGCCCCTAACTTAAACTAGAACCAAAATTACCTTACGTGATATTCTACTATGGCAATTCTACGAATACTCCTGATAATTTCATGATGCAAAATTATCTAGTAGATAGCATTTTATGCTAAGTATATAGAGAAACTCCATTGTATTCTTTGTTCTACCATTAACAGTATGACCTTTGGCCAGTCCCTTCCAACCCTGATTCTGACAACCTCCCTATGCATTGTCAGGCTACAAATTCATATTGCCTAATGATGAGGACTGTTATTGAAGTACAAATTTTAGATTTAAGAATACATTGGTCACCTCCATAAAAAATTTCCTCATTTGTTAAAATGAGGGGGTTAGACTAGATGATCTCTCAGGTCTCTGTCGAAAAATTCATGGAAATGGATTTGACACCTTTTGGAATCATATATTATTCCAGAAACGTGATACGGGAAGTTGTCAAAACAGAAAAGAAACAGCTTTTATATATGTCCCTTTATCAAGACAGTTCATTTCAACATATAGACCAGTGATTCCCAAAGTGGACGCCACCTCCCCCTGGTGGGTGCTGCAGCGATCCAGGAAGGCGGTGATGGACACAGGTGCATTTATCTTTCCTATTAATTGCTATTAAAATTTTTAAAAAATTAGTTTCCAGGGGGCTAAGTAATATTTTTTCTGGAAAGGGGACAGTAGGCCAAAAAAGTTTGGGAACGACTGATATAGACCATTAAAGGTTTCAGAGGCAGCTTCCATGAGGTCAGCTTGGGGAACTGGACTCTTAATGATTTGAAAGGTGCCGGAGATATGGAAGAAAAGCATCCATCTCCAGCTATCTTTCTCACCTTGAGGATTTGTGTACATTTTGGTCATAATTTGTATTATGTTGACACTCATACCATTGACTTCTATCATCCTTCATTAGTGGGAATCTACTCAAGCAAAGATTCTTTCCCATAGAGAACCCAAAGCTGGTACAAATTATGTAGAACATAGAAAAACACAGATATCATCACTAGGGAAGAGACCCAAAGACTAAGGCTACAAAAAAATAGAAATTAAATTCTGCCCCAAATTACATTAAGTCTTGTTCACCAGCTAGAGTAAAAGAGGAAAGAAAGGAAAAGAAGAAGACTGTCCAACATAGACTGTCATCAAAAGAAATCCATTTTGTCATCTTTGGGGAATCAGGGTATGCTTGGGTACTACAAGTTTGGTTATGGATGAAAGAAGCAACTTTATATTTTCTGTTTTTATTTCTTTAGAATCATAAAAAAGTAGACTCTTTATTCATCCCAATAACATCTTAAGAATGACATAATTAATCTTGATAACATCCAGACAACTTTTTTTACTTTGTAGTTTCCATGTTAAGGTGGAGTAGAGTCTTCCTAATGGTGATGGACAAGTGTCTTTCGCCCTTTCTTTTTGATTGTTTAAACAGATAATTATTGTACATGTGGCTCAAATCTGCAATACCTCAAAATGATTATTCAGATAGAACAACCACTAGAAAGAGCACTAGATTTAAGACAAAGGAAATCCGAGCAGTAGTACAGTTCTTCCACTACCAGCTGTCAATCTTGGGCAAGCCTCTCTGAGCCAATGCATATCTGTAATGTGAGGAAACAGGACTAGATAATCTCTATGACTTCTTCTGGCTCTGAATTCTATGACTCTTAAGACAGGCTATGTCTACATAACAAAAAGCAAAATATATTTAAATTCTCATTTAAAACTTTTTTTTCAGACATTAACATATATTCATATTTAACCTAGTTCCCAGTTTGGGGACTACATCTTTTGACACTTGTGTTCTTGGTTGCCTGAATAACAGTGTCTTCACCTGTCCATCAAAATGATAGGAACATCTATTAAATCCAGCTCATTACTTGGTCTGTACATATTATGCTAATTAAGACAGATTGTTCAGCAGCAATCATGGTGATCATTGATTCTTTATGCTTGCATTTTCTTGTTGACTCTGTACTATCTGATGTTTCCACCTTAATACTATGCCTCCTCCATTTCTTCTACCTCTTCTTGCCCCAACTCTTTACATGAACTGCTTTCTGATTCAAGAGTTGGGTACCAAAAAAAAGCATAGTTCAGTAGCCTAAAATGAGACAACTGAACTCTTAGATTGGAAATTGCTTAGATATTGCTGATTTTTTCATGTTTAAAGTTGAATGGAGGAAACTTTATGCAAAAATCGATTTTAATAGCATTTACAGTGGGTCTTCTTTGATAAAGACTTTGGGTAGAACTGATAAGGTCACTAACATATAATTAATATTTCAGCATGTTTGTTCTAAGTTATAACTCTTTGTAGAACCCAAGACAGTTTATGCAATGAATAAAGTTATTCTGTATATCAAAGATCAATTTCAGTTTCTATCTCCCTCCTACAGGAGACCATTTTATTATTATAATTATTTAATATTTCTATAGTGATTCTTCTTTAAGGGAGTGACTTAAACATTTAATCATGGACTCTACTCATTTCTTGGCCTAAGATTTCTATCCTTTATATGCAAACCTTTAACTATGGCAAGTCACTTTTTAGGACTGATGACTTCTAGCTGGGCTAGAACTTCAAGGTGTTAATTTATTGTGTAACATTGAACTTTAGTTCTGGAATTATTTAGAAAACAAAAAACTTCCAATTCATTTCAGATTTTTTTAATGTACATATGCTCAGCTATATATTAGTGTTCTTTGATTGTTTCATTATGGTAATAATCAGCACTGTCATTAATTTAAACTATACAGATTTTTATACTATGGATTATTTATTGACAGATTTAAAGAGTACAGTAGATACTTGTCTCATTTGTGAAATGCATGTATTTTCCCCTCATGTCTTGAAGTTTGTTTCCCCTTTGTATAGGCAAGTACCGAATGAGTTGTATCAACTTGACAACACATGTATCAAAAATTAGAACACATATTGTAGAGATAAAATGTGTTTTATTGCTTTTGGAGTTCTGCTAAAAAGCTTTATATGTGGATTTTATTTTTAACAAAGCAGTAAAGGGCTTACTTTTTACCAACATCTTATGTGTTGAGGTGTATTTGTTCTAGCTGAAAAAAAATAATAAACTTGTCAATTCCAAATACCTGAAACCTCTCTTTTTCTCTTGTTATATCACTCACATTATGGTTCAGTTGTCTGATTTATTATAGAGACTAGGCAGGACAATTGATACTTTTCCCTCTTGAAAGACCTGGCAATCAAATTATCTTTCATTTAAAACTATAATTATATGTGGCTGATTTAGCGTTACTAGGTTTTCTGTCATTGGCACCCACTGAGCATGCCGTGCAGGCATACCCACTTTAACACATCTGCTCTGCCCTGCTGGCAGTGGTGGAAAGCCATGTGCTGGGATGAAGAGGAGCACTTGAGTCAGAGTGAGGGGAGTTGGATTTGAATCTCTACCCTAGCACTTACTAGTTTTGGGACCATCAGCAAGGAAATCTCCCTGAGCCTTAGTTTCCTCATCAGTAAAATGCAGATGGTGATAATAATGACATTTCTATTGCACTAAAGATGTCTTCTTAATTATAGCAGATATTTGTATAAAAGTTTGAGGTTAGTAACTCACTTTACATGTATTATCTCATTTTATACTTATTATACCCCTGGGAAATAGGCATCATAGGCATTATTATCCTCATTTTAAGGGCAAAGAAACCAAAACTCAAAAGAGGTTAGTTAAGTGACTTTCCACTAAGTCACATAGCTAGTAAATGTGGTAGAGCTGAGATTGGAACTGGGGCTTTCCTAATTCCAAGTCCATTGTTCTCTCTCCTACTTACTGTAGGGCCAGGTAAAATGGGTGTGATCTCACTGCTACATCATAACCCTTCAGCTGCTTGGAAACATATCAAGTCTGGATTGTTTCCAAAAGAGCAATGTAGTACAGTCAAACGTGTTGCCACTTACCACCTTGAGCATGTCATAACCTCTAGGGTTCAGTTTCCTTTTCTGTAAAACAAGGGTTTCAACTGAAAGGAAATCCCTACATGCTCAAAAAATATATTCTTCAGGTTAACTATACTGGTTCTTTCCATCATCTTTATTCTATCTGGTCTGTTGAACCACGTTCTCTGTGACTTTCAAAGTGGCTATCAACTAATCTGATCTTCTGATACAATAGATACTAAATAAAGGCCCTATGGCCAACAGGTACATTTAGAAATAATTTGTCAAAGCCAATTTTCCACTAAATTCCTACTCCTACGATGGAGATGACCCTGGAGTTCTCAAAGGCTTTGCTAACAGCAAACGAGTTGATAAGTCTTACCTACCAGCTGAATGTACATTTTTAATGAACATGGATTGTTTTATTTTTGTCTTTTTATTCCCAGCACTATTCCTGGTACATTGTAGACACTTGATAAAGAAATAACAATAATAATAATAATAAAGCGGATACAGAATGTATGTTGTCCAGATTATGACACAGTTATACAGAAAACACATTGATTTAGGTCCATACATTTAGATCCACACATTTTGTTTAGGTTTTTTTCAAGTAGATCATAAGATGGGCCAAGATTAGAAGAGCACTACATTTGAAATGATTAAAAGAAAGAATAATAAAAGACTAATACACATACATACAAACATAACACACAAGATTACAGAAATACATTCAATGAGTAGGGAAATAGGAAAGAAAAGGGAGAGAGGAAATTAACCACCCCTAAGGATGTGGCAAAAAATTGAAATCTGAAAGGGATGTCTATAAATTGGGGAATGGATATGGTACAGAAATGTGATGGAAGTTTACCATGCTGTCAGAAGTGATCAAGGAAGTGGTTTCAGAGAAGTCTAGAAAGATCTGTATGTACTAATGCAGTGTGAAGTGATCAGACCTAGGAGAACAAGAACATCATGACAACTCGGAAAGAATTAGGAGTTTTTATCAGTCTGATGACCAACCATGATTCAAGAGGACCAAAGACAAAGCATGATCCCGCCTTTTTTGAGAGGAGTGAAAAGACAATGAAAAGAACAGAATTTTGGATGTAGCCATTATGGACATTTGTTTTGGTGAACTACTATATGTGTTTGTAACGGGGCTTTCTTTAGTTTTCAATTGATGGGTAGAGATTGTTGGGGGAGGGCAAGAAGAAAGATTTTAGTTAATATAAAAAAATAAAGTATATTTTTAAAAAGGAATAGGAGATGACAGTGCATCACATTTTAGAAAACATGTGAAGGAAGCTTTGTGTTCTAAGCTCCTATTTGTTGCAAAAGGCCATTTTAAAAATACATTTATTGATTTTATATCATACTCATTTCTGGATATAATGTTGCATCCATAGCCTCTCTACAGAATTGAACACTCCCTTGTTACCCTTCTGCAAAAATAATCTAAAATAACTGACAAATGATTATGTCTTCCATTGTTTGTAGCATTCTGTCCCAATCTATTATGAGGAAGTAATTGACTCAGAACAAAAACACAACTGCCCAACAAGGCCTCTCTCGTGCATATGTTAAGATTTTACAAGATTACTTGATAAATAAAACCATAAAAATTGTTGAAATCAATTTTCCACTAAATACTTACTCCTAATATGGAAGTGGCTCTGGGGTTCTCAAAGGCTGTGCCAATAGAGAATAAGTTGGCAGGTCCTACCAGTAGCATGTAAGGTTTTAATTTGCTTTTATTTTTTTTTATTAATAAAATTTATTTCCAGGTATCTCAGCCTCTCCCACCCACACACCATACAAAGCACCATCCAGTGCACCATCCAGCAAACATGTATAAACTGATTATATCTTTCATGTGTTCACTTCACAGTTCTCTGTAGATTAATATTTGTTAGTTATTCTTTAAATATTAAATCTGTAGCTAAATATATATTGTTCTTCTTACTCTTCATTATCTCATGTAATTGTTTCCAAGCTTTTTAAAAAAATTTCTTTGTGGGGGCAGCTGGGTAGCTCAATGGATTGAGAGCCAGGCCTAGAGACAGGAGGTCCTAGGTTCAAATCTGGCCTCAGATACTTCTCAGCTGTGTGACCCTGGGCAAGTCACTTGTCCCCCATTGCCTACTCTTACCACTCTTCTGCCTTGGAGCCAATACACAGTATTGACTCCAAGATGGAAGGTAAGGGTTTAAAAAAAGTTTTTTTAATCTCTTTGTTTCTTACAGCACAGTAATATTCCATCACAATCATATACCACACTTTGTTTATCCATTCCCCTCAATCTGATGGACTTGGCCATCACAAAGAGAGCTGCCTTAAATATTTTGGAATATATAAGTTCTTTTCCTTTTTCCCTGATCTCCTTGGGAAATAGACCCAGCAATGGTATTGCTGAGTCTAAAGGTATATATACACAGTTTTATAGCTCTATCGGCATAATTCCAAATTGCTCTCCAGAATAGTTAAATCAATTCACAGTTCCATCAACAGTGTATTAGTGTCTGAACTTTTTCACATCCCTTCCAATATTTTTCATTTGTTTTCATTTTTCATTTTCATCATTCACTGACATAAGACCAAAGTGGATACATGATCTAGACATAAAAAGAAGTATCATAAGCAAATTTGAAGAATGAGGAACATATTACCTATCATGTTTATAGATAGGAGGGAAATTCATTAGAGATGGAGACCATTGTAAGTTATAAAAGGGATAATTTTGAGCAGATCCAATTGAAGAGATTTTGTATAAATATTGCCAAGATTAGAAGAAAAGTGAAAATTGGGGGACATTTTCCTAGACAATCTCTCAAATAGAAGTTTCATATCTTAAATATAGAGAGAACTTTGTCAAATTCATGCAAATAAGAGCCATCCCCCAATTGATAAATGGGCAAAAGATATGAACAGACAGTTTTCAGATGAAGAAATCAAAGCCATATATAGGTACATGAAAAAATGCTCTAAATAACTACTGGAGAAATACAAACAAAAACAACTTCAAGATATCTTACACCCGGCAGATTGACTAAAATGACAAAAGAGTAGAATGTAAGTGTTTAAAGTACACAAATAGTTTTATTTTTAGCTTTATATTCCCAGCACCATTTCTGGTATGCAGCAGACACTTGATAAAAAAAAATTAAATCGATGTCTGTTTTAGGCTTATCATGACTATTATATGGTGATGTGCCCAGGTGTTCCTTCAAGTGTTTGTTTTCTTTTTCTTAGTAATAATAACACATTAAAAATAAATTGTAGCATAAAAGGACTAGATTTCTTTTTTTTCTTTAACCCATACCTTTGTCTTAGAATCAATACCATGTATTGGTTCCAAGCAGAAAAGTGATGAGGGCTAGACAATAGGTGTTAAGTGACTTGCCCAGGGTCACACAACCAAGCAGTGTCTGAGGCCAGATTTGAAGCCAGGACCAATAGCACAAGATTTCTTAACATTTTTCTTTTTCTTTTCGACTTCCTATTCTGAGCCAGGTATGCACTCATTACAACCCTGAAAATCTCTCTAGCAATCTAATCAAAGAGCCTCTTTTTACGAGAACATTGAGACCCAAAGGGATGAAATGAAATTTGCTCATGGTCATATAACTAATTAATGAATGCCAGAAGTAACTTCAGAACTCTGGTCTCTCAATCCTGCATTCTTTCCACTCTCTCCTCTCCGATAGAATTCTGTAGCTGATCACAGACCACCGTGATCGGCTGTGATGATGGAATGATACAAACACAATTTGAGCCAAGGAAAGCAGCTGAGGTTTTCTATCAGTTTTAACATCCAGATAAGACCACCAAGATAGAATTCTGCCTTTGTAGTTTGCCTTTTGTAGTTCTCTGACTTTGATCTCATCAGCTTTTTTGGGGCCGTGGAGTGTCACACTGGCAAAATCACAGACAGGATTGTCGCCAACATTACAAAGTCAGCCTGTACTTTAGCAACTAAAAAAAGGCAAGTGTGGAGCTATTTTTAAAGACACCAAAGTAATTATCCTGCAAGGCCGAGCCAGGAATATAATATCATTGCTCCTCAGCCAAGTTTTGGGTTTTCATTTCAGGGGGGGATATTTATCTTGAGATACCCCAAAATTAATGCTGGCCCTCTGGCTGGTCATATATGACAATTGCCTGGTCGTAGGTGACGTGTGCTTCTCTAAATAGTCCCCGGGAACTTATGAGAGAGAACGCTACCCTCATCTAGAGAAAGAACTGGGGAGGAGAAATCCAGAAGAAAACACATGATTAATCACTTGTTTGTATAGGTATATGATTTGGGGTTTTGGTTTTAAAAGATTATTAAAAAATGAATAATATGGAACTAGGATTTGAGTGATAATACATGTATAACCCAGTGGAATTGCTTGTCAGCTCTGTGATGGGGGGAGTGGAGAAAGGGGAGAGAGACAACATAAATCATGTAACCATGGGAAAATATTTTTAAAATTAAATATTTAAAAATTAAATTAAATAAATAGTCCCCTGGAATGCACAGGAACATGTATCAGAATCAGGAAAGTCTCAAGACTCTTAAACAACCAATATAAGAATATGTTTTGCACGATCATACATGTATAACCCAGATCAAATTGCTTACTATCTCAGGGAGAGAGGAGAGAAGGGAAGGAGGGATACAATTTGGATCTTACAATTTCAGAAAACATATATTTAAAATTATTATATTATGTGTAATTGGGAAAATAAATTTTTAGCTTTATAAGTTCATATTCATGAATGTAATATGCAAGATTCATCAATATTCCTAGGAAATATGATTGCAATAAAGCAGCTAGGTAGTGTAAGTAGATAGAGCCCTGGGCTGAAAGTCAAGAAGACTCATTTTCATGAGTTCAAATATGGTCCCAGACATTACCTGTATGACCCTGGGCAAGTCACTTAACCTTATTGGCCTCAGTTTTCTCATCTGCAAAATGAGCTGGAGAAGGAAATGTCCCCAAATGGAGTAACAAAGTCAGACCCAACTGAGAAACAACCCAACTACAGTGTTTCTTTATTCTACCTGACATTAACCTGAAAAGATGATGCCAATGCCAATGTTTAACTTTACGAAAGCCCAGCTGAAAAATTCATCAATCAGTCCTTTCTGAGGGGTGAACTCATAGAAGTTACTGCTTGATTGGAAATAGCAGCTGGCCCTGAAGAGCCTGTCTGGTACTACCAAAAAGAGTATTTTTTAAGGCCCCCTTGGACCACTTGTTAAAGTAATTTAATCTAATTTAAAACTCATGTTAAAAAAAAAAAAAAAACAATCTTCAAACAAGGTGGCACAGCTCTGGATGACTAAGAAATAGCAACAGTGATAGGCAAAACAGCCCAAAAAAGAGCTCAGGCCCATGGTAAGCCACTTTCTGTAAAATAAGATTTTTTCACCTATCAGCCTGAAGCTCTACATTTAGATTCATTTTTTTCCTTTGGGAGTAAGAGATTTTTCCCAGTTAAAATACTAATCTCCCTAGAGGGCATCACTCATAATTTATCATTCACACTTAGGTATAAATTAGTCAAGACACTCAGTTCTTATTTGGATGACAGTCCAAAATACATCATTCAGAGTACTGGACATTGCCTGGGGAAGGTTAGGTGGGAGAGAGGAGGAAGAGGGCTGAGGGAATATTGGTGAAGGAAAGGAAGCTGAAGAGGGAATGCGAGGATCTAGCCCTGGTCAAGCCATTGGCCTTGTTGAGCTCTGTCAGGTTCCAGGGTACCTCCTTGGAACCTATCCGAGGGATCTTTGCTCCAGAGTGTTCACCTTTTAATGATTTACTAAATTTCACTGACCTCTAACCTCCAACCCAAGATATTACCCCTACCTTCTTAGAACTTTAACTCCATCCATCTATCTATCTATCTATCTATCTATCTATCTATCTATCTATCTATCTATCTGTCTGTCTGTCTGTCTGTCTGTCTGTCTGTCTGTCTATCTATCTGTCTGTCTTTCTGTCTGTCTGTCTGTCTGTCTGTCTATCTATCTATCTATCTCTCCATCTGTCTATCTGTCCCTCTATCTATTCATCTATCTATTCATCTGTCTATCTGTCCATCCATCCATCTATCATCTATCATCTATCTACCTATCTGTCTGTCTATTTATCTTGCTACACACTCTCTGGTCTCAAAAATCTGCCATACTGATCCCTTATGACATTTTCTTTATGTTCTACTAATGATGGAGGATCGGTTCTGACATCTACCTTTTCTTTCCATCTTACTACTTGTCTCCATGTAGTCTAAGTGAGTTACAGTTCCTAGTTTGTGCTGAGGGTCACTCAGAGACCCCAAACCTGTTGGTGAGTGAGAGGGATGTGTGTCGCAAACATGCAAAGACTTACCCATTGGAATGGGCAGATGAGAACAATTTGTTCCAACAGCTATGAAAGAGGCTGAAGCAAGTGCTGTGGAGGGCTTGGAAGCTTGGTCAAACATTGAAGTCATCCACTGCAGCCCAGGCCATCCCCCATCACACTGACTTTAGCCTTGCCACTGGACTTGGATGACTGGAGAGGAGTAAGTCTGAGGACTTTGGGCAACTCTGCCTTATGTGAATCCAAGCAAGTCAAGACTTTGATGTTATTGGTCCTCTTTGAAAACAAAGGATGAACCACAATATTCCTTTTAAAAATACTTTAGAAAAGTTAATGGTAAAAAATATAATACAAATTAATTACATACTTTTAAGGGAAAAGCATACATAAATTCATCAATAATATATCAGGGTAAGGTAATCAGTGGAGTATATATGTGAATGCTTTTTCCTAACTTGGGGCAAAAGTGGGAGGTTGTACATGTAGAAGGTTGAATATATTGTCTGCTATGACCAGTTTTGCTGAACTAGGGGCTTTTTTCCTCTTTCATTTAAAATCTTTGTTATAAGGCAAGGCTTGTTAAAAAAGAGAAGTGGAAGGGATATTTTCATAAAAGAGTATGATATGAAAATAAAACAATAAAAACAAGATTAAGAAAATGACCCAGGGGGCAGCTGGGTGGCTTAGTTGATTGAGAGCCAGGCTTAGAAATAGGAAGGCCTAGGTTCAAATCTGCCCTTCCTAGTTGTGTGACTGTGGACAAGTCACTTAACCCCCATCGCCTAGCCATTACCACTTTTCTGCCTTGGAACCCACACATAGTATTGATTCCAAGATAGAAGGTAAAGATTTTAAAAAAAGGAAAAGAAAAAGAAAAGAAAAATGACCCAGACCCTAAAATTTTGAAGCAGATAAATTATGTTTTCTTATTTTATGAATGGAGTGATTACACGAAGGGGTACAATAAAATAAGCAGGCATCTAGGTAAGCCAAATTTACTTTGTTCTCTAAGCCAAGGCCATGTTTCCAGATGAGATATTTTGGGGGGGAGGAAAATAGTAATAAAGTTTAAGTTAAAAGATTTATCAAACACTAAACCACCAATTTTCCCTTCCCTTTCATTTTGTGTAGTTTTACAATAAAATACAAAAAAAATATACACTCTGTTGAAACAAACAAAAAAAGGAAGGTACACACTAATAGTAACAGTAATAGTAATAATAATAACTAGCATTTATATAGCACTTTTAAGCTTTGTAAAATCATTTAAATACAGTATCTTATTTGGTGCTTCCATCAATCCTTTTGAATAGGTGCTTTTGTTATTTCTGTTTTACATAATGAGGAAACTGAGGCTGAGAGAACCTAAGTAATCAACCCAAGGTCACATAGTATTGGTAAAGAGCACCAGCTCCCTTTGTCCTCCAGAGAACAAAAGAGTGAACTGAGCCAAACCCTTCCTTCAAAGGTCCTTCAGGTCAGTCTGCAGTCATAATGAAGCTGAATAGTTCCTAAATGGATCTGACGTATATGATGGCATGCCCCAGATGAGGATAAAAGAAACCCTGTGTGCCTATTATAAGCCAACATATGCCTTTGTTGTATTCTTTTATTTTAACTTCAAGAAATTATATTTGTCAAATTTCCTAGGAACCTGGGCATCCTCTCTTCTACCCAAAGACCTTTTTCAGTATACATTTGATAATATATATAAAGTGTTTTGTACACCAGAAAGGTGCTATAAAAAAGCTATTCTTTAGAATCTTGGAATTGAGAATGAAAGTAGAACCAAGGTCAGAATGGAACAACTTTTGAGGAGTCAGAGTAGAGTCATGGAAACCATCTTAAAAAAACCTCTCAGAGACCAAATAACTTTTCTAATATCCTCTTTGATCCTTAGAGAATCCTATCTGCACCAAGACTAGGGCTCCTAAGCAAACCCAGCAGCAATCAGAAATCCCATTTTACCAGCTCAGTAAATCCTTTGTCTATGCCTCTAGTGTGCCATCCTTTGGAGTTGAGGCTCTCTTCCAAGAGAATACCCAAAACTCAAAACTACCCAAGGAACTGGCTACTCCTGTCAGAGCTGACAACTTCTTGAGGCTTCAAGCAATAGTTAGTTCTTGAACAGGATATTGAACCAGGAGATGAAAATCAGCCAAATGAGATAAGACAGTTGTGAATCCACTCTGAGATGCTATAAAAACAACAAATACACCCAGACCATTCTCCAATTGTTCATCCTTCCAGGGGAAATCTAAGTGGGCCCAAGATCAATTTTTAGAATTCTACTTGAAAGAATTTTTAGGGCATTTGTAAAACTAAACTGCCACTCGATAGCCCCCAGAGAGACTTTTAAACCTCCCAAGCCAGAATTATAGAGTTGCTAAGGTGGTTAGTTTGAGAAATACAAAAGTCCTTAGGACCATATTCTCATGCACACTGCATTTTCAATTCAAGGCATAACCTTCACAGACAATGGGAACAAAGTAATTTCAAAAGAGAATCATGCTACTGTAAAGGAAAATAATAAATGTTGGAGGGGTTTTGGCAAAATTGGGACACTAATGCATTGCTGGTGGAGTTGTGAATTGATCCAGCCATTCTGGAAGGCAATTTGGAATTATGCTCAAAGGGCTCTAAAAGAATGTATACCCTTTGATCCAGTTTGTACACTAGAGAGATAATAATGAAAAATGTTTGTACAAAAATATTCATTGCCACATTCTTTGTTGGAAAACAAAGGGGGTGTCCCTTGAGTGGGGAATGGCTGAACAAATTGTGGTATATTGTGGTATGTGATAGTGTTCAAATACTACTGTGCTGTAAGGAATGATGATCTGGAGGATTTCTATATGAACTGGAAGAACCTCCATAAACTAATGCAGAGTGAAATAAGCAGAACCAAGAGAAGATTATACACAGAAAGTGAAACACTGTAGAACAATACAGTGTAATGGACTTTGCTAATAGAAGACAATCCTCAGGGACTTATGAGAAAGGACGCTATCCACATCAAGAGAAAGAACTGTGGGAGTAGAAACACGGAAGAAAAACAAATGGCCAATCATTTCTTTATATGAATATATGATTGGTTTTAAAAGATTGCTTTATTGCAAAAATGAATAATATGAAAATAAATATCAAGTGATAACATTTGTATAACCCAATAGAAGTGCTTATTGGCTCCAGGAGAGAGGAGGGTAGAGGGGAGGGAAAGAAAATGAAATATGTAAACATAGAAAAATATTTTTAAAATAAAAATGTTTTTAAAAGAGAGAATAAAAAAAAAGAAAAAAAAGAAAAGAAAAGGAGAGAATCAGACTTACAGAATGCCAGCAGCAACAACAGCAGATAGCCAAATGGGATATATATGGGAGAAAAGAAAGAAAGGGGAGAGGAAAAACATGCCCCTTAGCCACAGGGCTTACTAGTCCAGGAGTGAGAATCTATGAGGCTTCTTCTGATCTTAATCCAATTGAGATGCTGCAGTCCTATATGCCTGCTGTGGAAGATGGCACTGGCTGCCCCGGGGTAAGACCTGTTGTTTTTACTCAGTTAAACAGACTTGTCTAGCTTCCTGATATCTTCAACTTCTGCCTTGATGCCTCCTGGCAGTGCTCTTCTGGAGTCCCAAACTTCACACTCCCACTATCATTCCCTTTCCACCAAAACCTATGGTGCCATGCTAGGAAACCCCTTCCCTCAGGGAGCTATCTTCTTGCTCCATGGAATATTGTAAGAGAAGTTTCCTTTGTAAAATTAGATTGATCTCTTTTAGAATTTCCAGTGCTGAGAGTAGCGAGGGGGTGAGCTGGATTGAGAGCCAAGCCTAGAGATGGAAAGTCCTGGGTTCAAATCTAGCTGCAGACACTTTCTAGGTCTGTGACCCTGGGCAAGTCACTTAATCCCCATTGCCCGGTCCTTACCACCTGATTCTAAGACAGAAGGTTAAGAGCTTTAAAAAGAAAAACATCTTCCAGTTCTAAAATTCTATAATACCTAATCTCTTTGCCCTGTCTTCTTCATCACTCAAATCTATCTCCGAATTATTGTAAGAATCAAAAGACACACTGAATTTTTAAAAGTACTTTTGAAAAGTTAAATGTAAACAATATGATACAAATGTATTATATAGAATTTTTAAAATTCTTATAGTTTTAAAAGCAACAAGGTGTATGTATGAGACTTAAAATTTCTTTTCATTCTGTTCTTCATATGTAGAAATGTTCACGTTTGTTGATTTCAGAATAATAAACAATAAAAAAAATATTTTAAAAGGATATACCAGAAAAAGCTCCAAATGGATAAATAGTCCAAGTATAAAAAATTGTGTCATAAAAAATTAAAAGGGAATTTAGGAAGGTATCTTAAACAATGATAGCTAGGAATATAATTCTTAATTAACAAAGAATAGGGGTAATCATTGAAAATAAAATGGAAAATGTTGAGTATGTAAAATTGAAAAGCTTTTTTTTTTTAAAACCCTTACCTTCCATCTTAGAATCAATACTATGTATTGGTTCCAAGGCAGAAGAGTGATGAGGGCTAGTGTAAAATTTAAATTAATTATTATTTTTTTAAAGTTTATTATCTGACAAAAATAGAACCACGTGACTAAGTTTTTCTACCTGCTCGAAATCCCCACTCCACCAAAGCCCCTGACAGGAAGGAAAGAGGGCTAGATATGGAATTCCACACAATTTATATCCTGTCTATGTCAGCACGTGACAACAGGAAGTGAGTAGGGTGCTGGGAACAGTAGTTTTGCTGGGGATGGTAGTTTTTAGGGTAACAGATTCGAATTGCACACTGGCATTGGGGGTTAAGTGACTTGCCCAGGGTCACACTGCTAGGAAGTGTCTGAGGCCAAATTTGAACTCAGGACCTCCCATTTCTAGGCCTGACTCTCAATCCACTGAGCCATCCAGCTTCCCAAAACTGACACAAATACAGGAGAGCAATTATCTTCCCCCAAAAGACAAGTGGTCAAAGGATATGAACAGATAGTTTTAGAAAGAAATAATGGAAGCTATCAATAGCCATATAAAAGGAGAATTCAAACAAATAAGTATAAGATAAATGCAGATTAAAACAACTAGGATTTTACTTCACACCAAAAGATTGGGAAAGATGGAAAAATGTTAAAATGATGAATTTGAGAGGAACTATAGAGGATAGACATGTCAATGCTTTGATAATTGAAGTATAAGTAAAATATGATTCTGGAAAACAAACAAATTACACCCCAAAAGTCACCATAGTGTACATGCCCTTTTAACCCTTATGAAATATATACCACTAAAGAGGTTTTTAAAAAAGTGAAGCAAAGAGCCCACATATACAAAAAAGAATGACATTATTGTTCAGACTCATCCAACTCTTTGTGACTTGTGGGGTTTTCTTGGCAGAGATACTGGAGTGTTTTGCCATTTCTTCTCTAGCTCATTTTACAGCTGAGGAAACTGAGGCAAATGTGTTAAAGTGACTTGTGCAGGGTCACCCTGGTGGTCAGTGTCAGAGTTCAATTATAGACATGCTGAGCTTAAGATATGAGATGATGTGGATGAACTTTTACAGAAATAACCAGAACCTCAATGAACTGATGCAGAGTGAAATGAGCAGAACCAGGAGAAAATTGTACACAGAAAGTAAAACATTGTGGGACAATCCAATGTAGTGGACTTTGCTACTATCAGCAATGCAACAAGCCAGGACACTCCTGAAGGACTTGTGGGAAAGATGCTATCCACATTGACAGAAAGAACTATAGGAGGAGAAATGCAAAAGGAAAACATATGACATCACTTATCACATGTATATATGGGTATGTGATTTGGGGTTTAGGCTTTAAAAGCTCGCTCTATAGCAAAAATGAATAATATGGAAATAGGTATCAAGTGATAACATTTGTGCAACCCAATGAAATTGCTTGTAGGCTCTGGGAGGGGGGGAAGGAAAGAAAATGAATCATGTAAACATGGAATAATATTCTAAAGATAAATAAATAAAATTTAAATTAAAAAAAAAGACTTCTATTTTTCCCCACCATATATGCTATTGACTATTAGTTTTAAATAAATATTATATGCCATATAGTAGAAAGGTCTATTTACTCCTCTCCTTTCTGGTGTTTTTAAACAGAAATGGGTTTTGTATTTTGTCTAAAATTCTTTTTGGTATCTATATAATATTCATAATTATAGGCTTTTTGTTAATTTTCTTATTAATATTTATCTATTATCTTTAGAGATTTCCAGAAATTGACCTAAACCTATATTTCCAGGTTTGAATCCATCCTGGTTATGGTCTTTTTGATATATTATTGTAAATTCTATGTTAATATTTTATCTAAACTTTTTGGCAATATTTCTTAAAGATGTTTGTCTGAAGTTTTCTTTTACTGTTTAGAACTCCCCTTATTTTAGATATCAAGATCATATTTGCATCCAAGAAGAAATTTGGTAGGATCCATTCTTTTCCTAGTTTTTAAATGTAATATTAGAATTATAGTTCTTGGAATAGTTGATAGGATTTGTGTATAAATCCCTCTAGTCCCAAGGATAATTTTTACCTTTTAGAGTTCAGTCATGGATTACTAATTTTCTGAGTTATATATTTTCTATATTCTTGTTCTATTTATCTGGGCACTTGATATTGTTGGATACATTCAACCATTTCATTTAGGTCGTTGGTTTTTATTGATATGTAGTTAAACTAATGTTTAAAACAGCTTTGTTTTTCATTTTTAAAATTCTCTTTTTTCAATTAAAAGGTTCACCATCACTGGAATCTCAGGGCAAGTCAGTTTAGTCAGTCAAACAGCATTGATTCGGCACTAATTATAACATGAATAGGCTCACAGAGAAAAGCAGACCCTTCCCTTAAGGAAGAACTTCAAGGCCAGGTAGAAGAGGCAGGCTGGAAACGGGAGAAAGGCCAAGGCCTGGCATCCTGCAGCTTGGAGAGGAAGGAGGCCCACTTGGCCCAGGAACAGGTGATGCCTCCATTGTGTCAATGCCGGGTCTTTGAGCATGAGCTTTGGGGGTGAAAAGCTTTCAGGAGCCTGGTAGACAGAGTCAGTGAGTTTGCCCCCTCTCCCTACACTGGCCCCGCTTCACTTTTCTTCTTTATAAAATGAGGGGATTGGTTTTTATGATCTTAAAGGTGCCTTCCAGCCCTAATGAGCTTTAAGCCATGTTATCCTGATCCTTTCATTAATATTTTTTTAATTCTTTTTTTCTTTAAATCATACCATCAAGGCCAGAGGTTCTTGACTTGGGGTCCATGGAGAGATGTCAGCAGATCTGTGAACTTTAAAAAATACTTTTTGAAAATTATACTTCATTATAATTAATTTCTGGTGTAATATTGTATATTTTAGTTTATGCACTTAAAAATATGATTCTGAGGAGGGATCTACAGGCTTCACCAAATCGATAAAGGGGTTCATAACACAAAAAATGTTAAGAATCAATGATCTCGGGGGGGGGGGGGGGGAGCTGGGTAGCTCAGTGGATTGAAAGCCAGGCCTAGAGACGGGGCCTAGGTTCAAATCTGGCCTCAGACACTTCCTAGCTGTGTGACCCTGGGCAAGTCACTTAAGCCCCATTGCCTAGCCCTTACCACTCTTCTGCCTTGGAACCAATACATGGTATTGACTCCAAGATGGAAGGTAAGGGTTCTAAAAAAAAAAAAAAAAAAAAAAAAAAAAACATCAATGATCTTGGGGGCAGCTGGGTGGTTCAATGATTTTAGAGCCAGGCCTAGAGACAGGAGGTCCTGGGTTCAATTTTGACCTCAGACACTTCCTAGCTGTGTGACCCTGGGCAAGTCACTTATCCCCCATTGACTAGCCCTTACTGCTTTTCTTTCTTAGAACCAATACCCAGTATTGATTCTACGACAGGGTTTAATTTTTTTTTAAGATGATAAAATAAAAATAAAAAATAAAAAGGAGGAAATAGTCATTTGAAAACTTTCTTGTTTCAAAGAAAGTGATAATCTGTCCTATATATAAATTACACAAATAATAAAGCAATTTTATAGCACTCCAAAAAAAAAAAAAAAGAATTCATCATCTAGGCAGATATTTAGTCTGCCTGTCTGCCCTGTGTGCTCACACCATGGTTGAGGGTTTGTTTTCAGTCATGCTGTTGTTCAGTTGAAAGTATTTAAAAAATCCGCTCCAGGGTGAGTTCTAAGTCCCAAGATTAGACACAGAAGGCCCCAGGAATCCTGGCCTTCTCGAGCCTCGGGCCTGAGCCGGGTGCTGAAGGCCTCTTCAGAATCTTCTGCTTCATTGTAATCCCAACCACTGGGCAGGTCAAGGATTCCCTTTCAGACTTGCCAATGGAAGAACATCTGAGGAGGAAAGAAAGAATGGGTGAAATCTGACGAAAATGGGCCTATTTGTGGGTCAGCAGCTCTCCCCTCCCCGGAGCGAGGCAAGGATGAAAGGGGTCCTTTCCATGAGATCTGGGGTTGACCCACCAATGCTGTTTACACTTACTAGTGTACCGAGAGCGGGAGAAAGGAGGCTGGACCCGGAGTCAGATGCTGCCTCTGACGCTATCAAGGGACAAAAGCGAAACATTTTGAGATTCAGTTTCCTCATGTGGAAAATGGAGACGTGCCTTCATTGTAGTACTTCTCTGCGAGCGTGATTGGGGGAATCAGAAGAAAGAATGTCTATAAAGAGCTTTGCTAACTTGAAGGAGTTGTATAAATGGCTGAATTATTATTTGGTCTGACTCTGCTGTTGTCTGCCTTCGCTTCCCAGCTGCTCTGTGTCCCGGAGTTTCCTTGTGGGGAGTCCTCAGCTGTGCTCCCAGGAGAGTGGATCTATGTTATATGGCGCCTGTTCCAAACCCTGCCTTTCCTTTGCAGCCAGCTGGCGGGTCTCGTCCCCCTCGGTAGAAGACTTGATCTCTCGTGTTTCCTTGAAAAACCTGACATCAGTCTGGAGCTCCGCCGCCTTCCTTGTTTCTGCACTTCAGGGCTCTCATCTGCCTCCTTTGATCTGATCTCAGAGGCTGAGGCGGAACCTCTCCAGACCAACCCCAATCCCTTGGTTTGTTTCCTGACCAGATTCTCCTTCATTTCTAGAGCTTGCCCCTTGGAGCATTCCCTTTCCCCCCTTAATTCTCAACTTCTCCTTATTCAAGCATGCTCAGTTCTCCGTCCTCCTCAAAAATAAAATTAAACAAAAACCCATTCAACTGACCCTACCATGCTTTCAAGTTATAATCTTATATGTTCTCTTTTTAGGGTTAAACTTCTAGTAAAAGATGTCTATATTTATTGGCTCCACTTTCTCATCATCCACTTGTAGGCTAATCTTTTCATCTAGCTTCTATCCCCAACACTTGACTTAAATTGCTCTCTCCACGTTGCCCAATTGTCTCTGAACCAATGGCCTTTTCTCAGTCCCCATCCTCCTTTTTCTTTTTAAACCGTTACCTTCCATCTCAGAACCAGTACTCAGTATTGGCTCCAAGGCAGAAGGTAAGGGCGAGGCAATGGGGGTTAAGTGACTTGCCCAGGGTCACACTTGGAGGCAGTGTCTGAGCCCAGCTTTGAACATAGGACCTCCACCCCCTCTGTTTTCTAGTCTCTGAGCCACCTAGTTGCCCTGAGCCCCATCCTTCTTGACCTCGCCTCGATATCTGATGCCGTTTCCCAAATGTGTGCCTCTTTGGGTTTTTGTGACACAGCTTTCTCCACATTCTCCTCCTACCTATTTGACCTTGATTTGATCCTGCTCAGTCTCCTTTGGTCCATCACTAGCTATATATTCTCCTCCCTATGCATATAGGTAAAGAAAGCTAGATGGCACATTAGATAGATACAGTGTTGGAGCTGGAATCAGGAAGACCTAAGTTCAAATCTAGCCTCAGAAACTTACCAGCTGTGTGACCCTGGGCAAGTCCCTTAACTTCTGTTTGCATTAATCCCCTGGAGAAGAAAATGAAAAACTTCTCCAGTATCTTTGCTAAGAAAAACCCATGGGCAGTATGGTCCACAGGGCCAGGACAAGTCAGGTATGACTAAGCAACAAAATGTATGCACATACCTCATGGTTCTGTCTTGAGGGCACTCTTCCTGTCTTTCTTTCTACACTTTCTTTTGGTGCTATTATCTACTTCCATGGATTCAGCTATCAGTTCTCGGCAGATGGATTTGAGGCAAACTGAGCCCTTTACAAATGGGAGGAAAGACTTCCTGAATATAGTAGCATGAATTTCTTAGAATTGTAATTCAGATTGATAGACTAAATTGCACCTCCTTGGAGGACAATGAGGTCAGAAAGGGAGGGGAAGAAGAGGAAAATAAACCCAACAAGAACTTGTAGTGTGAGGAAGTGAATGGGGAGTCAGAAAGGAGTTCTAGCCAGATTTAGCAGTTTGAGTCAAGAGATTAGAGACTGAGCATTTAAAGAGGACTGGTCCTATCATGGATTTCCTCTGCTAGTTGGGACCCTGATGGGTGTGGCTTTGTGCATTTATTTTTCCTTGAAGACTAGGAGGCAGAGAAGGGGAATTAATTATATCCTTTAATTCTCTCATCCCTTCTTTCTTCCTCTACCTATGGATGGTCAAGATTTATTTCCAACTCTCTTCTTTAAGTCACTAATAACTTCTGCTTTGCAGAGTACTTAAAAAGCTGCCCTAACCTTCATATAAAATTATGATGGGTCATAACTACTTTATGGCTTGTATATTTCCTTATTTGTAAATGGGAAGGGCAAAAAGCAAGAGAAAAAGTCATCCTCTTGTGGTACAACCTCAGCCCATACCTCTAGGGTTTGTTTTTCCCCCTCACCAAAGGCTGCACCAATTAAGAGAGAATAGTGTGGTATTGATTTATTAAAAACCTTTATAAACTTCCTAATAGCAGAGAAGATTGAGTCATGTTGGTATGGGTCCTCCATTTTGTTTTTAGTCATTGAACTATCAATTATTAAGCACCTATGATGTGCCAAGTAATATGGCTAAGCTCTGGAGATACAAAAGAGGGCAAAAGTTAATTCTTACTTTTAAGGAACTCACAGTTATGATGGGGGAGATATCATGCAAACAACTATGTACAAAGGAGAGATAGACAGGATAAACTGGAGAAAATAAAAAACCATGAGCTGATAAGAAGTTTGCATACTAGTGAGACACACAATTTTCCCAATTGTTTCTCCCCATACATGCACATTGGATAAAGTGTGGTGACAAAGGAACAGATCAGCTAAGCAAGAAGAGAAAGATGTAGTTTGAAAGGAGTGGCTATACGCACATTCCAGAGGCCAAAGGAGGCAATGAGTACCTCTACCTCTCATTTTTGCCTTCTACCTTAAACATCCAAACCTTCCCAGACAGTGCGGCCACCTGGTTGCATAGAGAACTTCCATATCTATATATACAACCTTCATCTTACCCTTAAGTGTATAATCTAATTTGGAAACACATAAACTGTAATCAAAGCATTTTATTTTTTAAAAAAAGCATAATTACATAATTACCCAGAAATTAAATAAAAGAATAATCCAAGTTGGACTGGCAAACTTCACTTTTGAGGGTGCATGGAAAACTAATTTAAAAATACATCCCCTATTGTGGACTGAAAATTCATCATTAACTCTTAATTCCTTTGGGTTAAGCCTTAGCATCTTTTAGAATGAAAATGAACTAGATGGGGTAAAGATATTAACAGGATTATAACTAAATTCCTTTCTTCATTCCAAAGGGATAATATGAATAATCCTATAAATAATATATTACTATATGACCATATATTAGTATAATAAATATAATAATGATAATATGGGATAATATGAAATCACTGGGCACACCTTGGAGGCTAGAGATTCAGAAATGAAGAAAAAGGATACAGAAAGAAGGAATTTAAGTGACTATTTGCTTTGAAGGGGGATATATATCCTTTGACTCCAAAAAAATTGTAAACTTCTCTAATAAGTGTTACTGTTTTCCTTCCCCCTCTCCCTCCTGCTTGCATAAAATAGTGTTCCATGCCCAGTTGGGCTTCAGATTCCCCGTCCCCAACCATGGGCCTATGCTTAGGTTTGTTAGGGGGCCACATAACTCATAATCAATTTAAAAATAAGCATTTAATAAGTGCTTGAAAATTGAGGATGGACTCACCTTCTTGGTGATCACCTGCTCCAAGAATTCTATAGCAGTTGCCAGGGATTCTTCAAGTCAACTCCAACCAAAGAGCTCAGGACCTACCTCTGAACCTTGAAAGCTCACAAGATGACCCTCAGACCTTGGGACTGATATTGATTGACCCACATTGTGAAAGAACAAGCACTGAAGTGGTATCCCTAAACCAGATAGTCCTTCCCTGGGAAGGACATTGGCTTTAACTGCCATATGGTGTGGCGGCTGGGGATGGAGGGGCTTGGGGACCTGGGAAGTCTCAGAGATACATGAGACCCCCCTGGAGAATTGAAGAAGGGAAAGAACAGGGATGGATTCACTCCTTATTTTTAAAAATCTTCCGAGTCACTGGTTTTTCTTGTTCAGGGGTCAATAAGGGGTTTGCCTTGTCTTATCAAAGTCTCTTCAGTGGTGAGTCATGCAAACGCCTAGCTAGCTGGATTCAGGAAGGGAAGTTCTGGGCAAACTCTGTCGAAATCTCCCTCCCTCTCCCCAATTACATAAGTAGAAACCAAACACAAGGTCAAGCAGCTGTGGGGGACAGGAAAAGACTCATGTAGGAAGGAGAATTTGAGCTGAAACCAAATGGGCCACAGTGCAATGATAGGGAAGTGGCCTAGGCCATAGCTGTCCTTTTCTGTCAACAGCTGGCTCCAGCTAGTCCTCTCCCACAACCCCCAGCCTGAGGAAGACGGTTCAGTAACATTTCCAAAGGTGTAAACTGCTTCTAAGAGCCCTCACACTCAGATTACAAACTGTTCTGTGAAGGGAAAATGGGATGCTATTAAAAAAACAACTCTTGAGTCTTCTCACAAATCCTAGTATAATAAGGACAGAAGTTCTCTCACAAATCCTAACAAGCACTGAAGAGGGCATACTTCACATTCATCTCCACAAACACTTCTAAAATATTTGCCAGCTTTTGCCTTAAATGCACTTTATCGCTGTTAAAATATCCCTTGTTCTAACACTGGGGAGAGGGTCCTGGAAGGGATGTTAGAGGGAAACCAAGGGATACATTCCCAAAGGTGGTAAGTTAGCATAACAGGTATTTGTAGGTGTGTTGATCTGTTGTTTTTTTTTTTTTAATCCTGTCTTTTACTCAAAAGGGCACACAGCATTAGCACAGAGAGATCAGATTTGTGGAAGACTGGGTGTTGGGAAGTCTGACAACAGGTTTTTATGCAGGAATTTTGTATTAATGGGAATCAAGAAATAGTTAAGAGTATAAGAAACATAAGGGAATGGGGGGGGGGGGTCAGACTTTTCCAGCTAACGTCCAGTAGCCCCCTAGCTATCCCAGGATGCTTCCTGCCTAGAGGTACAAATTGAGGGTCCCTCTCTACTTGCGGGGGGGGGGGGGCTCCCCTTTCCTTTTCCTAGCCCCCATCTACTCATTTCCTGTGTCCCCGACTTCCTACAGCTACCCCTCAAATCTTTCTTCCCGAGCAGAATGAAATGGTGTTAGGACCCTCCAATAAGGTGCCAAGTGGGAGGTATGACATCATCAAGATCGATTCTCATTGGCTCACGCTACCCTGCAGGAATGGTCCCCTGGGCTCGAGGCCTCTGAAAACTGCTTCCTATTACTTAAGGTGAAGTTCCTCCACTGGTACCTGGAGCTCGTCTTCCCCCTCCACCTCCTCCTCCCCGTCGCCGAAAACCCAGATTTGCTTAGCAGAAAGTAATAACGCGGAGGTTCCAGGGGCAGGCGAAACAACCAGGCCCCCAAAATGGGCCGGTTCTGTTTTCTTTGAAAAAGGGCCGGAGTGCTGCACCTTCCTACCGTCCTCCCTCAGAGACTCACCGATCCTGGGACATCGGCTTCCTCGCTGTCTCCCTCACAACGTTGACGCTCCATCTTCGGAATCCCTGCCTTTTCTTTATTTTTATTTGTCCAAATTCTTCCCTTCTGTCTTAGAATCGATACTATTAAAACTAAGGGCTAGCTACTTTGGGATTGGTCTAGTCATTTTTTCCTTATCTCGAATCTCAATCTTCGAGGCTGGCATGAAAACCCAGGATTTCTAACTCATTGCCTTAATTTACCTTTAAATGACATGCCACCTGATACTTTTGAAAGTGTTTTCATGCACATTATTTTGCTGTTTTCCAGTTCTGGCTCTGTTATCCAATGGGGCCTTTGGCAAATTCATTCAACTGTCTGAGCTTCTTTTTCCTTATCTATAAAATGGTGATTCTAATATCTACCTTCTCTGACTCCCTGGGACATTGCTGGGAGGATTACAAAAAGTCAGATATTATCATCACCTGTTTCATCTCCATGTTAGAGCTTTCTATTTTCACCCAATTAATTGATATTGTAGCTAGAGGTGTACAGTGAGGTGTAATGGAAGGCACATAGAATTTTTAGTCAGGAGAAACTTGGGTCTGAATTTAAAATTACTAGCTTATGAGATCGGATCCTTCAAGGCAAGACCTTAATCTTTCTGGGCTTTCGTTTCCTCATCTGGGATAACATTTCCATTGCCTACCTTATAAGGCTGTTGTGAGGAAGGCTTTGTGTTAACAATTAAAATGATCTTGAGAGACTGATTTTGGGGTAAGAATGTAAGTTTATTAATTATATTAGGTTTATTGGCTAGGCCAGCATCATTTTTTTGTTTATGATCACTTTAATGATCTAGGTCTCAATGGCTTTTTTTTTCTTTTTTTCTTTTTTCTTTCTCTTATTCCAATAACAAATTTACCATATAAGTTTTCCAAAGTTACATGATTCATGTTGTCTCTTTCCCCCATCCTGGAGTTGACAAGCAATTCAGCTGGTTTATATATGTATTATATAACACAAAACATATTTCCATATTGTCCATCCCATGATTTTCTCAGGACCAGGTTTGACCTAGCAGGGTTAGACAGCTTAATAAATAGATTTTGAGGAGTTCATTATTCAACCTCTCCCTTGAATATCCAAAGATATCTTTAATTAGTTGTAACTAATTAAGAATTGGCCCATCAATCTTTCCACCACTTCCCATCCCCAAAGTTGGACAGACAGGTCACAAATACCAGAAAAGTATCATTGCAGAACTTTCCTGTTAGCCAGAGTCTGTGAAGGGACCATATTCCTCAGGATGGAGGGAATGCAAAAATCTATAGACTGAATGGAGCCAGGAATTTCCCCTAATATGCAGGAACTGATTTGGGACCTTTATTATCCAGGACCCAAATATAAAAGTAATATGGCATATGAAAAATAAATTCTCACATTTGTACATTTAAGTGCTACAGAAACATGAGTTGTTATTACTATGAAAATAACCCAGAGGCACTGTAGGACCTTTTTATTTCTCTGGAATCATGACAGATGATGATCTCCATCTTCTCAGTAGAGTAGATGGAGGTCCTTGCTAAAACAGAAGGGGTTAGAGGTAGAATTGGCACATTGGAGAGAAAGAAGAAACTTCCACAGAAATGTCAGAATTAGAAGGATCTGCTGTCTAATCAGTATCTGAAAAGAATTTCCTCCATGACCTGTCTGACCAATAGTCATCTAGCATTTCCTATAGCCTTTCCATAAGGTGAGGTAGAACCTACTGACTCCAAAGACAGTCCCATTCTATTTTTGGATTGTTCTAATATTTAGATGGGCAATGGAGAGTGACAGGTCTGGAATTAGAAGACTCATTATCTTGAATTCAAATCTGGCCTCAGATACTCACTAGGCCAAGTCATCTATAAAATGACTTGCAGAAGAAAATGACAAACCGTTCCAGGATCGTTGCCAAGAAAACCTCAAATGGGGTGACAAAAAGTAAAACACAACTAAAACAACTGAACAACAATATTTAGAAAGTTTTTCTTTAAATCAATGCTAAATTTATTTCTTTGCAACTTTAACCCATTATTTCTGGTTCTACCCTATATGGCTCAGTAGAACAAGTCTAATCCCTTCTCAGTGTAATAGATTTTCAAGTAGAGGGTAAAACACAAGTATAGTGTTTTAATAGCTTAGAATTGCATTAAGACTGTATTTTTCTTCATAAATGAAATCAGTTCCATCCATGATCTACTATCTATATGCCTATATTACAACATTTATATCAAACCTGGTATTTGAAAAGATACATATATATTTTCATTTAATTATTTTCAAAAGATTAAAAGTCCAAGCTGTACAAAAATAATATTTAAAGTTCAAATACAATATATATATTTTCAATATATTCAACATGTTGAATATAAAATATATCAAAAACTATATTAAAAGTTTGAATGTAAAACTCAGAGAACAAACTGGAATGCCTAAGCTATTAGAGCTTAGAACCATACTAAGATTTTTGGGACACCTTTGTAAGGGTTAAATTAGGAGTTTTGACAAAATAAGAGAGCAGCTTTTAATAACTTAAGTTTTAATGAGAATATAGTAGATTTGTAAATTGATATTATCCCTTTAAGCTGGAGAAAAGAAAACTTCTAGCAGCTTTTAACAATTAACAATTTATTTTTAATAAAATTGAGATAGTAAAAGAATACAGTAAAATGAATATAGTAAAAGAGAGAAATATAGGAAAGAGGTAGAGAAAGAAATTGCCTAATACCTAATTAACTACCCTATAATTACCTATAACTGCCTATAACTACCTATAATGGCCATTAGAGAAAGTCCAGCTGATTACCCTTCAGCTCAGCTCACCAGTCAATATCTATATCTATATCTATCTATCTATCTATCTATCTATCTATCTATCTATCTATCTATATTCCCCCAANTATCTATCTATCTATCTATCTATCTATCTATCTATCTATCTATCTATATTCCCCCAACCACCAACTAATCACCAGCAACCAATCTCCAACAACCAACTACCAATGACCAACAACCAACCACCTCCCAACCCAAAAAGGTCAAAAAGCAAAAAGTCCCTCTCTGTTCTTGCGCTGGCTTTTTATATCCCCTTCTTACCTCACTTCCTGTCTCTCTGGTTTCTACTTCCTTTCACTGTGGGCTTGTATATCTTTATACATCTCTATGGTAAAAGGACCTCCAGGTCTCCAGTTAAATTAGAAGAAAGGGATTACGAATCCCTTTTACATCTCGTATTTGAAGAAAGCTATGATATTGTCTTCTCTTCTTCTGGTTAAACATCCCAGTTCCTCAAATGGCATAAAATTATTAGCGTTCTTCAATCTAATTGCCCCTTCCTCTTGTTGATCAGTCATTTTTCAGTGGTATCTGACTTTTTGTGATTTTGTGATTAGGAGTTTTCTTGGCAAAGATACTGAGCTGGTTGACTATATCCTTCTCCAGCTTATTTTATAGATGAGGAAACTGAGGCAAATGGGATTAAATGATTTTCCCAGGGTCACATAACTAGTAAATGTTTAAGGCCTGATTTGAACTCAGGAAACTCAGGTCTTCCTGACTCTAGGGCTAAACCTCTATTCATTGCAACATCAAGCTGTTTAGCAATGTTCTTCCAAAACTAAGCTCTCCAGAACTGAATACATTCTAGATGTGGTTTGGTTTGACCAGGGTAGAGTAAAATGGAGCTATTAATTCCTTAGTCCTAGGCACTATGGCTCTCTTAAAGCCAATAAAGACTGTTTTCAATTTCTTGGCTATCATTTCATAATATTGACTCACTTTGAGCTTGTACTCAGTCCTCTTAAGATCTCTAGATTGTTTTCAGATCAACTGATATTTAGCCATGTTTTCCTTATCTTGTACTTATAAAACCAAATTTTCTGAAATCAAGTATATACTGGGCGGCTAGCTAGCTCAGTGGATAGAGAGCCAGCCTGGAGACAGAAGGTCCTAGGTTAAATCTAGTTGCAGATATTTTCTATTTGTGTGACTCTGGACAAGTCCTTTAATCCCAGTGGCCTAGCCCTAGCACTTTTCTGCCTTGGAACTGATACTTAATATGATTCTAAGATAGAAGGTAAGGGTTGGAGAAAAAAAAAAAGAAATCAAATGTAAGCCTTTGCATTTATCCCCATATTGCTGATTGACTGATTTGATTTAATAAAGAAAGTCTGAAGAAGCTGGTCTTGTGGTCAGGAAGACATAGATTCAAGATCTACTCTGACCTAAATTGATGGTGTGACCATGTATAGTATACTAGGCAATTCTCTAAGACCATAAATTATAGAAAATCTTCAATTGTAGAAAATCAGAAAATCTGAGTTGGGGGAGGAAGGCTTTTATGGAAGCTCTTAAACTGATTAAATAATAGTTCTAATTTTTAAAAAATACAACAAGTTTTTATTTATTTATTTTTTTAAACAGAGGCATCTGCTACAGTGGGAAGAATGCTAGTCTTAGAATCAGGAAGGCCTAGCTTGGAATCTTGTCTCATACTTATGAGTTGTTCATTCCTGGACAAGTCATTTAACCCTTATGTGGTTCAGGGGATTGTCTAGAATTTAGACATAGGTTCCATACTCTTAGCAGAGAAAATTACAGAGCCATGAAGTTGATGAATACATTTTGTCTCACTGAAGATCCTTTTGAATCCAGACCAGAAATCACCATACTTCCTAGCTTGGTGGCATTAGCAAATTTGAAAGGCATGTCATCTATATAACCAAGTCATTGGTTAAAAAATATGTGTACATCTAATAGAAATAGTGCAACATAGTTTATCAACATTAATTATATTAATATATCATTATATGATGCTTCATATAATTATAATATATTTACATTTACAATACATTTATATCTATATACACATACATACATTCCTATAGACACATACATATACATTGAGATCCTAAGGCCATGGTGGTAGACCTATGGCACGTGTGCCAGAGTGGGGGCACCCAGAGTCCTCTCTGTGAGCACACGTGCCATTGTCCCATCACAGAGTTCATTAATAGAAAATCAGAGGGGCTCCAGGCTGGGTTTCTCCTGTCCCTCTAGCCTGAGGACATTTCTCACACCACCCACCCCTCTAAAAGGTTCACCATCACTGTCTTAAGGCATTGGGACCTTGAACAAAGATCATGGTCAATCAGTGAACAATGTCCCTGCAGCTTTTCCCTCTTAATACTAAGCACAAATTATTTGGCATTAAAAAAACAAACAAACAAACCTGAAAACTACATGTAAAATAGCATAATGCCAAACTCCCTTGGACATAGCCAGCACAGGAGCCAATCTGAAATAGACAGAAATGGCTTGATATGCAACCATGGTCCTGTGACCCCGGGAAGGCCTCCTTGTGCCAGGAAACCTTCCAAGTTGCCAAGCAGATGCTGACCTACATTGGTAGAAGGAGGTTTCTCTTCCAGGAGTTCCTTCTATAAGTGAAATCTCCATTTCAGGCTCCATCCCTACATGTGTATCTGTTGTTTTCCTCACCACACCTGGTATCCAGTAGATGTTAAAGAAATGCTTGTTGATTGAGTGACCCCCATAAATCCTAGGGCTAATTCTTTTGAACTATTCTCTTCCCACTTAAACAACAAGCAACTAATACACCTTTCTTTCTTGGTGGCAGTACAGAATTCTTATTGCTGGATAAATGAGGGAACATGCATTATGGTTAATACTAAGTCTTAAATTTCACAATTTTTCCACCCTCAGAAGCAGGTGTTCCAACTCACGGACTAAATAAATAAAAGAAAAGTATTGTGGGAGACAGGTAGGTTCTGCTCCATTAAGGGTTCCATTGCTGGTGGAAATAAGGAGTCCAGGGTGCATCTAGAGAAAAAAACATGGTGGCGCAGAGGTGCTAATAGGGGGTTGCACAGAGCCCAAGAATCATCATGTACCCACAATAGAAAATCTGCTGAAAATGAACTCATGGCCGACCTGACTTCTCAACCTGCTGAGTCATCTTTTTGAATTATCCAAATATATTTTTGAAGTTTATCTCACCGTGGTGCATTCTACAGATGGTAAGCATATGACTTTCGTAAGATCTTGAAATATCTGACCCATTATAGCATGATTAAGTGCTGGAACCCTACCTAGCCTTCCCAAGTCTGAACTACTAACTTCAAAGTCTAAACCACTGTTTAAAATCTATTGTTCTTAATACGGAAATATGTTTTGCATGATAACACATGTATAACACAGAACAATTTGCTTACCAGATCTGGGAGGGGAGCAAGAAGGAGGGAGAGAGACATTTGGATCATATAATTTCAGAAAACTTACATGGAAAATTATTACATGTAATTGGAAAAATAGAAATCTTAAAAAAAAAAATAAAATCTATTGTTCTTATCATGCAGAACCCTCTCAGGTCCCTTACTTCTGCCTGATCTATTTCCTTACATTTTTTTTCCCATCTTAAAACTGACCCACATGCTACAGGATCCTAATTCCTTTACTGGTAGCCTGCCAAGATACTCACAGATTGAAAGCATTTTTCTGGTGTTCCTTTCTTCTGGCCCCTCCTTGCTTTCTCCTTCTCCGTATCCTTTCTCCCCCTCTCTCTCCACGATTCCCTTATATTAGATTATGTCCCTTTGGCTTCTCTCCCTCTCCCTCCCCTCCCCTCACCTCTCCCTCTTCCTTCACC